>NC_139931.1:3151541-3439041 GCF_963514095.1 Eutrigla gurnardus
CTCTATTTTAGTACAAGTTAGATGATCTTAAAATAAATACCCAAGCAAAAGCAAACTCTTCATCCATTACATTCTCAGGCACTTGTGTACGAATGTTGGGAGTCAATGCAACAATCCCTTTCATGCAGTCTTCAGAGTCAGATTAACTCTTTATGTTAATGCACAGCTCAAAGTGGACCGGTCAGGTGTTTTTCTCCCTATATACATCTAATAATCTATAATCCGGTTCACAATTTCATGCTCTTTTTTTGTCGAATTCTGTCCATGCAGATAGCTCTTGGTCACACATCTTATGTATCAAATTAGAAGACAACATAGCTTATCATATAATCATATTAGCTAGGGGACTTTTTATTGATGATTTCAGTGCTTTAGTATATTTTCTGAATGCTATATTTAACACTTGTTTAGTTTTTAATGTATCCTGAATAAAACAAGTTTAAATTCTTGATCACATGTAATTCCATGTTGATTAATGCTGACTTGCGTGGCAGCGTTTTTACAGCAGCAGGAGAGAAAGTGAGTGTTAGTGTTGGGGGCAGAGTGGGCCACGGGTCTGAGGACTAAATCACGGTTTATCCCCAATCAAGCTCTGAAATCTGTTCCTATTCTTGGAAGCCTCCGCACCAGCGAGAGGCTCCGGTCTGCGTTTACTTTCCCCCTAAAGACTTTAGGCTGCATGACGACATATGGCTTGTTTACAAGTGAAAGTCTTTGCCCGGCCCTGGATGCATGTCAGCTGTTTGCACAGTTACTTTGGCAGCAGATGGTCGCAGACACGTAATGTGAGTCTAATGATAATGATTAAACCACAGTGTCTGTGGGCGCGATGAAAATCTGAAATATTTCACAAGATTACCACCTTAAATTGTGTCTTTCTTCCCACAGCGTAACAATTTTAGAGCTGTTATTGTAGTGTATACTGTAACGTTATGAGGAATCACAGAGGCAGACACCTTAGTGCAGTTTTTAATGTGGAGAAAAAAAACACACAAACAGACGCAAACAGCAGCACAGTGCATGCAGTGAACATGCCTTTAAGCTCGGAGGCCTGGGAGTGCACATTAAGCTCATTAAGTCTGTGGTGGATTATGGTGTGTTGCAGACCGGGCACCAGCGTCCAGTGGCTGGGACGCCTCCTCGTTTTCAGGCGGCAGAGAGGAAGTGGATAAACGAGGGTGGAAGAGCTCCTCCTTGTAATTATAAAGTCAACATCCTGATCCGGCTCTCCTCGTTAATATATTAAATCAGACAGCGTAAAGACGTCTGCCCGTTAATAGAAATAACTAATCTAATTTTGATTTCAAGCGCATATGTTTTAATGATGGAAAAGCAGACTAAATAATTACAATGCATCATGTAATTGCACACACACACACACGACTAAACCAAACAAGTGCAATGCTACTAAAATGTTGTAGGAGAGCAGAGCTTAGTGAGCTCCCATGATAATCCAAAACAAGTTCAAAATATAAACATCAGCATGAAGCCTACAGCTTGTTTCTTGTTTTTCCGTCACTGGTTCGGCGCCACACGGGTCTGTCATCCTGTCAGACGGCTGTGTTTGTGTTATGATAACGTTTATATTTTGTAAAAAAATGATGTGGACCTTTGATGAATATAAAGCTACGTGAGCCGTGTGTCTGTTTTGATGCTGATTGGAAAGATTTTTGGTTGATGAATTGAGATATTCCCCTCTGCATCTGTCTGTCTCCCATCTCCCCAAATATACATTGTTTGGAAGCCAAATCATGTCATGAACATCAGTGATGTTTACTTTGTCCTCCTTTTTGTTTACGCTCAAGTGAACATTATGTCTTGGTAGAAAATGACAAATATCACATCTGTTAGACTTCAGCTACTCTTCTCGTCTACAAACTAGAGCGTTTTGGGAAACTCCCAAATCTCAGCCGCTATAATTAATAGAGAACCTGTTAAGTTGTCAGAAGTGCTATAATTAAAAAAAAAAGATTTCCCTTTAATTGGACCATGCATGTCAGTTCTGCATATAAATCTATAGCAACTAGACAGCCATCTGCAGAGGAAATGTAATACTGCTGCCCTTCCCTGTGGTGTGCCTCAGGGTTCCCCTTTGGGCCCCTTTCAGTTCACAAAGTCCCTACCTACCTCTGGGCAGATAAGTAATACTTTTAAAGGGCACCGTTAGAAGGATGTTTGATTAAATTGGAACAATGTATTGAGTCCCTTTCTTCATTGGTAAGGTCAAGTCTTGTAGGCGTCGCTCGGCTCGGCCTTGAACGTCAAATGAGTCGTTTTTGACTTGTTCTCATGTCTGAACTTGTAATATTATAATATTGTGAATCACTTTATGATGTTTGCTCACTTTGTGAACAAAGCTACTTTCACTTTGTTACTTACTAAGTCAACGTTCTTTCTTTGGTGGGCTATCCCACAAATGTGACCCAAGTCTTATTATTGCATAAATCATCTGACCCCCGCAGACATCAGCATGCAGATATTATCTCCTGGAGTACATAACTGCAGAGAGGCCTGCATAGCGTTGTAACATTCCTGGAGTAAGTGAAGAGGACAGTTCGTGTTTTGGTATTGGGCGTGTTTAAAAAAAGAGGATGCAGGGTAACTTAGGTGGTGCAGGGAGAGGAAAAAAAACATGCAGACAGCTGTTTCCACCCACTGCTCTGCTGTTAGCTTGTCCCCAGTGAAGGAATGAGCCCTGACCTCAGGTCAACCTGGTAATGTATCCTTTCCAATAACATCCACTTCAGCCCTGCGCTTAAACAGTAGTTTTATGGCACGTTCCTTGGATTTTCTCTGTCTCTCAAGGGAAATTTATTTGTTGCCTTTTGTCACAGAATAGGAGCCCGGATCAGGTCAGCTCACATGAAGCTCGCATGTATGAATACAATCCAGAAGATTGGGGTGACCTCAATCCTCCAGATCATGTGCTCCGTCACTCTCTGGCAAATTGATCATCGCTGTGTTTTTTGGATCGTCTCGATGAACTCATCGGCGTTGTCAAAATCAATATTTGGATTGTTGTTGGGTTTGGGTTGCTTAGAAGTTATTTATTGGTGAAAACAAGACATTCCTGAACATAATTCATAGTCATTTTAGGGGAGAAGAAATACAGCTGAATACAATCATACTCTCTAAACTATTCAGCTGAGTCTGGGGCAGCCATGCAAATCCTCTTGCACCTAATCTAGTTAAGAATTTCTTAATTTCTTAGTTTTAAACACTTTTATTGGATAAGAGGTTACTTTTTGTTGCCATTTATTGTTTTTCTTCATCTTTTTAAATAATAGGATAATAATTTGGACACACAATTCTATTTAGGTGAAAGTTGACCTCGGTTTTCCAACATTACAACTCAAACACATGTGCTTGAGGTCCATACGTCCAACATCATTCCTTCTTTCATGTGGGACAGAGAGCAGTGGTGGAGTGTCAGGGGATCCGATGAGGGGCCCTGAGGACTCCCACATCACGGGGCCCCCTGCTCCATCCTGCTGCGGCCATAAAGCCAAGATTATTCCGCTGTTTGGTTCCACCAGATGCAGCAGCGCCACTGGACGGGCCCTGTCTGGTGCTGATGAGCAGATCTAAGAGGGATTAGTGGACTGTTGTGGTGGATCGGCAAGAACAGTGGGAGGCTGTCCACACACAGCTGTGTGTTTGTGTGTTTCATAATGATCTGGCCTCTGGCCTGTCTCATGGCTTTGGCTCCAACCCCGAACCACCTTTCCCTCCCACTAACCTCGGAGTTCAGGGAGCTCTCGGACTGCAGACAGCAGGAACTCCAAACTCTCTGGAACGGCATGAAAGCTTTCAGGGAAACATGATTCTCCCTCAAGGACTGTGCTCAGCCTGCTGTTAAAGTGTTGTCTTTTTGGAGGGCATGGGGATCTATCCTCACAAATATCAAGCATTCATCAACACCAACTTTTAGAAGGTATTCCACAAGGCCATTTTTGTATTAACAGTATATTTAAAAAGTTATGTTTGCAGAACAATGAGTCAGTGTAGTTCTTGGCTACGATTATTCCTCTCATACAGAAAGAAATCCTTGTTTGGGCCTGAGAAACTGCTCCCAGATCAACTGGTATCCCCCTGCTGGCTCAGACAATTGCTTCTGTGCAGGTGAAGCTGCCAAATTGTGTTTATGTCCTTTCAGTGACTGTGGTCATATTTCACGTACCCATAGCAGCCACCGTTAGCTGGTGACAGTTTCTATTTACAGAAAACAATCCCCGTGGACAAAGACTTGGTGGAAAATGTCAGATGATAAATGTCTTGTGGAAATAAATGTCTCAACATAGGAGCATAAAGACGGCCTAGAGAAGTAGAAGGAATATATAAAAGCGCTCTGCTCCGTTTATCATCGGCTTTACGAGTGTTGGAAACCAAGTCATGTCATCACAGTAACATATTTTTTCTTCATTTTTGCAGATTAAATAAGTGTTCTCATATTTGTGGTGTGTAAAAATGGAAATATTTTTGTGGATTTTAAAAAGCTCAACCTGACCAAACCCGGCTTATTCAGCTTTAAACATGACAAAACAAGATTACTAATGAGAAAAAAAGAAGTGCGCTTACATTCAGACCATTAATATAGCAGCAAAGACGTATTTGCTATGTAAAGAAAAAGTGGAGTAACCTGAGCAGAGAAATCCTCTCCCTCTGTGTGTGTTGTAATCCGAGCTTCTCTCTGCTGTGTTGATGTAGCTGGTCCACGTGCACGTGCATGTTAGTGCACGTGAGTCCTTGTTTCTGCTCTTCTGTGCTCATACGCCGCCTACAGGTAGACGGTGTCGCTGCGGAAGCGTAGCCCCCTCAGGTAAACACTGTTAGCTCTGTCACTGTTAGCGCTGTTAGCTGCGAGCTGCCGGCCTAGCTGTCACTCTGATGCAATGGAAGTGCTCTCAATTTTGCATTGAGCTCCTTTAATTGAGGTCAGAACCTCCTTGGCTTTAATCAGAGTACCATAACTTCTTATCACGAGACTGGCGCTACGATACGAGCACAGATACTAAATCAAGCTGCGACATGGTTTTCAGAGCCGTCTGATCTCATTTCTCCTTCTTGCTTTTCAGCGTGAGCTCCATTGTTTTCTCTACGCTCTCGTTCTCAAAACACTTTTCCTCAAAGACTTTCCCAAATTGTCCCTCCAAATGTTTTTTCTTCTTCTTATAGTCCAGCACACAATATCGCAAACAACTGTTTGGATTCGGCTTCTCTTTCCTCTCACTCTGTGTGTGTTTGTGTGTGTGTGTGTGTGTGTGTTTGTGTGTGTGTGTGTGTGTGTGTTTGTGTGTGTGTGTGTGTGTCTTTGTGTTTGATGTCGTGGTTTGGCTGGCCTCTAAAGTGTTCATTTCAGAGCGGTTACTTTGGGCCTCATTTTGACTAACTGGCTGTCTGCCTACACCCTGTGGTCTACCATCCACTACAGCCATCCAGTGTGTGTGTGTGTGTGTGTGTGTGTGTGTGTGTGTGTACAGTATTTCTTTTTGCTGCACATTCCACAATAAACTGTCTATACATTGTATGTTGGTGTACGTGTGAGATAGACTTGTTTAGTCTGGAGATGGAGGTGAACATATAGAGCCCATGGCAACAAGCGACCTCCAGTCAGCTGATGTTTCTCCAGCCTGCTCATCATATACTGATGTCAGCTCGCCAGCCTATTAATGGAAGGACGAGGGAGCGTACATAGAACATGCTCATTACTTTTTAATGAAATCCGTCATCTTTAATCACAGTCAGAGCCTTGCTCCTGTAAGTGCAGAGCTTATCTCGTTAAAAGTGCACTCCGTTCACTCTGTCAGATAAAGTCACTTCTGCTGCACTTCCCCCTCCGATGCCTTCCAGGAAACTGATAAAGAGGCGTCTCTTTTTTTAAATCCATGGTGCAACAGGAAAACCTTCTTATTAGTTCACAACAGCTGTGGAGATAATTGTGGAAAAGTTAAGAATCACTTGTTTTGTGCAGCAAATCCATTATCTGCTGTAGATGAGTTGTTATCTCCCATCTTCCAGCAGGAAGTACAGAGAGAGAAGGTCATAAATCTGCATTATTATTAAAATCATGTTTGGAGCAGATGGCGAGCCTCTTCTCCCGCTAGCATGGGGAACTTCATTTCCGGGCACATTTACAGTATCATGTGTTAAATCGGTTGCTATGGGCAAGCATGCTCTAAACAAGCTCTTTCACATCCATCATCCGCTGTCTGTGCTCAGTTACCGCGGTAACGGCAGCGGGACATAAATCAGCCGCTGAATTTGTCATAAGTCAAACAGTATATGTATATATATTCCACAGGCCACCGTGTCATCAACATGCATTAAGTCTAATAACGTAATATGAAGAAACGACAACACGGTTTTGGTTACAAATGTTGTGGTTATTGAAAATGCATTATTTTCTGACTACAAATCCGCTTTTCCCGACACACATAAAAACAAAACAATAGTGCCTTTTAATTGTGTGTGTGTGATGCCAGAAGGGAAGTTCGGGCCTTTTTTTAGAATAAGCGAACCGCAGAGTGACAGGAACTGTGCGGAGAGCGACTGGAAGAGGGAAAGGAAGTGTCAGGAAGTCTTTGAATGGAGAACAAAGAGCCCATGGACCTCGGCGTTTACGACTCTGGATCTGTGCATGGAGTTCGTCTCTGCTGCGAATCAGGCCAGACCCTCGGAGGGTGGAGAATTGAATTGGTGTGGATGTTTGTAGAAGGGAACGGAAGACAGCAGGGGAGGAAATGCTAATGATCTTTATGGGCAATAAACAGGACATATATCTTAAGGTTTGATAGATGCACATGACCTTTGGGGGTGATTTAGTTACACTCAGGAATCTGAGTGAGTGTCTGGGGAAGCCCGACGTCAAAAGGTCTTTTGGAGTTCCAGTGAAGCGGGAGATGAGAAAACACAACTCCTCTGTCAGAATGAACTAGCGTCGCCTTTTTCTTCCAGGAAGCAGAACCTTTCTGCTTCGGCTCGTCCGTAAAAACAAAACAAAACAGTAACACCGTCTTCATCCTGCGTCGTTGGTTGCTCCTGCGTCTCCGACTCATTGACCTGTGTGTATTTGTGTGTGTTGAAGCATAAAAAAGCTGTCTGTGTTGTAGTTTGTGATCAAAGCTGAGGGATGGTTGGCGGCAGCCTTCAACACGCCTCCTTCTGCAGGTCTTAATGGACCTCCCCCCCAACTCATTTCTCTCCTTCACCTCACAGGAGCCTCCTCTGCTACTACGCTGCCCCATCTGATGGTTTTGGGGCCCCTCCATCAGATAACACTGGGACTGATAAGGCTCGTCTCTACCCTGAGAGGGGCCTTGCTTTCTGGGAATGACCCAGAAATATTCATAGCGTTACCATACAAACAAGAAACACGTTTTTTATGGATTTGACTTAAAGGAATTCAGCATTTTGAGAACGCTTAGCAGTTAGCCTAGCTTGGTCCTACGATGACATGTTGTGGTGTAACGTAGCACTTCCTGGAGTCTCCCGTGGTTGCCTGGCAACCCAACTTTCTTTAATTGGGAGGTTCTGGTAGACACCAGGATGTTTCCTTCGTCTCTCTATCTCTCTTCAGACTTTATGCTAAGCTAACCTGCTGCTAATGCAAGTTTCATATTTACTGAGGTCTTCAGTTTTTGAAAACTTTATTTTTTCTGCTCAAAACAGCCACACACGTTATTTATTTCACAAAACTGGCAGAGAAGATGTCCGGACATGTGTTTTTGGTGTTAGAGAATATATAATATTCCAGCCATGGAAGCTAAGCTTGCAACAGACCAAACACCCGACACCTGCTGATGTCAGTGTGTGACGGTGGTCTCCTTCCTTTTAATTGTGGATTTCTGTGTCGTATTTGACATGCATCCTAATCAGAAAGCTCTACACCTTCTTGTTGTGGTTACGGCTCATGTTGTATCGCTTCACCACCAGATCAGGCAAAGAAAGCCACAGTTTGGAGGAGATTTATCTTTCTCCACCCTTGCGGTGTACCGAATGGCAGCAAGCGGGAGATCTAACTTCAACCAGCCATTTGTAGAAAACAAAGCCGCAGAATAGGACCATATGTTTCACAGTCCCATAATATGTTGGCTTGAAAGTGTTTGTACAAGCAACAGCTCAAGTGATGACTTCGACATGGGGCAAAAAGCACCGTGTAATATAAAATACATCAAAGAGACCTCAGCCGTGTTAGCAGATGTGTGCCAACGTGGCCTGAAATTACATATTAATGTCACCTCTTTCCCTTCATCAACTCCCACCAGCACTGAGGCATGAAACCTGCCAGACTGAAATGTGTATTATACTGTACCAAAGCCACAGGAAGGTTTCCCATTGGCTTGCAGGTGTCCAGTAAGTACTTTTGCAACTGTATGCATTTTTATAAGTGTAGTTTTTTCCTTTTGTTGCTTAATAAAAGCACTCTCTGGTGTGTGGTGATATAGAAAATACTGTTCTTAAAAGAGTTGTATGTCGACTGTTTTCCCTCCATCAGGACACCTGAGTGTTTTTACCCATAATTCATATACAATACACCTGTATGTGTGTGAGAATTCTGAATTCATTTGAACTCGCTTTCAAAAAAAGCTTCTACCAGCCAGGAGTTATACTGGGATGCATTTTTTTTTTTTTTTTTTATATAACCAGCTTCAAACGCTGCTAATCCACATTCCTGCACTAATGTTCCCCTAAAGTTCAAAGAGTAGCATTTCTCCCTCCGGGGTTATGATATGTACGGCAAAGCTCAGAGAATATGAAACTACATGCGCATGAAGTCCATTGATCTCGCTCTGATTCAAATGATATGCTCGACTGGCCACCTGAAATCTCTCAGTACACACACACACACACACACACACACACACACACACACACACACACACACACACACACACACACACACACACACACACACACAGAGAGAGAGAGAAAATCAAATTCACAGCAGGGTTCCACTTTCACACAGATTTCTGAGTGTTGACAAATGTATTGGATTTGTTTCTCAACAGTGAACTGCTCTTAAAAAGAGAGAAATCCAACACTTAAAGTCGAGGGAAGAAGACAAATAGATGTTGGGAAAACGGATGACAACAATCATAGCGTATTCATCGGAGACTAGGTGGGTTTCTGCCTTAATGGTTCCAAAAAGATTAATCATTAGACTCTTATAAAAGTACACAATGTTGCTCTGACTCACAGACAATAAATAAAAGTAGTAAAAACAACATCTTTTCCTCTCTGGCAGTTAGACGTGATATTAAAACCTCGTTTTGGCCGCCGGGATAATCTTTTTTGTCACCACGCTTGCAGCCACAATGAAGGAGGTCTGGACGAAGCGAAGACCACGGGAAGTGGAGGCATTCTTCAAACCTGTCACACGTCTCAGAAACAAACCGTTTGTTATTGTGAAACAAAGCTTGTGCCAATGTGCAATCTGTAGACGATTGGCTCAATGAACAGTTAAACTGCTTTTTTTTTTTCTTCTTTTTTTTTGCTGCTCATGTTGCAATCTGTCCAGACACGTACCACTACAATCATGTTGTGCCCTTTATCTGCTCCTCCTCCTCCATTCAACTTGTGATAAAACTCGAGGGAATCATGCAGCTCATCATTTACGACTGAATTATTTGTTTGTTTTACGTCACATGACGGATTAAAGAAGAGAAGAAAGAGGCTGTGTCCCGGTTCAGGGACCGGGTCATCCGGATGCAGGCCATGAAGTTAGGGTTACCCAGAGGCCAGGCTGAACCTGAACCTGATCAGAACGCCGGACCCTCCTGGCCTCGCTGGCTGGGTGCATTAGGTCAGTCAACTTAGTCAACATGTTTACTGGAAAGTCGTCCTCAAAAAAGCGGACAGAGTGCAGTAATGAGGTTAGCTTAGCCTAAATGTTGTAGCTTAGTGTAACCTCTCTCTGGTGGAGATGATGAAAGGTCCCGAACACTGCTGTTTGCAGAGTGGTGCTGTCAGCATGGCGCTGGTCGCCTCCCTCCCTCTCCGTCCTGTTAAACTGTGGGCCTTTCAGCCTTTCCCCTCTCCGGGCCCCCCATCCCTCCCAAAGCCCTCCCCTGCCCTCCATTGTTCTTGTGCTTGGCGCTTTGTTCGAGGCCTTCCCTTATCAGATGTGCAGACGCCAGGTCTTCTATTTATAAACATCTCAACCATCGCCCCAACACTTTTTTTTCTGCTCCCTTATAAATATGGAATACAACGTGAAGCAGAACTGCTGGTCTGATGAAGGGATGGTCCGTGTTTCCATCACATATCACCCTCCTGTCTCCCCACTCCCTCGCCTGCCAGCAGCCCTGTTTATTGGACTTTTTAATGCACTGTGGGAGGGTTGCGTGGAGGTAGAGCCGCCCTCGTCTGCAGGCCTCGTTTCATGGGAGGTCTCCATTCAACCACACAGGATTTTCTTGAGACATGCAGACTTTAGCAGACGTCAAAGTGTCGGACATGCCCGCCTCACTTTCCCCTCACGGAGCTGGAATCAAGACTTGGTTTGACCATAATCCATTGTCCTTATGTTCCTCGAGTGCATGTTATTTATGTATTTAAGGTGGTGGAGGGATTGTGTGAGCGCAGTGAGGTCATGGAGAGGTGGGACGCAATGTTTATGGCCAACACATGGAGGACCTTGGGTAGGATCAGGGAACCACAAGGGTGTCGTTACACAGCCTCTCTTACATCAGTCACACCCCAAAAACACACGACCGGAGGGGGAAAACAAAAGAGCACGCCTTTGAGAGCGTCATCCCGGCGTTCTCCCGGGTTCGTCTTCGTGACATCTCCACGTTGAGTCACTCTGCTGCTGCAGCTGTGCAGGAGAGATCGACCTCGGGCTTAGCCGGCTTGTATAAGAAAGCCTGAATAAATGCATGGGGCCTCCCTGTGCTTTCAATCAGATAAGAGTAAGTCCAGGGAGCAGGCATGGAGCATTCCTCTGCTGCTGCACACAAGGCCGCTTTTGTCTGCCTTCCATATCTGAGCCGCTATTCCAGTGGTTGCAGACGCAGGGTTGCACGCTGCGTGTTGGACGTAGAAGCCTTTTAGTCACTTGTCGTGAACCGGATCACACAAAGATGATGTGATTACGGCCGACATCTACTGTATAATGGGCCGAGCAGCCGGCGTACGTGGCATCAAACGGCGTGGAGACGGATAGATGGAGTCGATAACTGCCTCTACATAATACATTATCATTATGTGTGCTTTGCTGTTTACCTCCCTACTTATGTGTGAGTTACATCACAATCAATCTTGTGCTGACAAAATGCAATGTATTATTCAACGGAAGTTGCATTGAGACTTTGTTTTTTGATGTTTCACATCCAAGACTTTCACACAAACCTTTTTTTGGTTTCATTTAGTGTTTCAAAATAGAACAAGCATGTAGAAGAACACGCATTCATCTTAAAAAGGGAAGTGAGAGTGCACTTTAGTGGAATGGGAACAGGGTTGGAGGTTAATCGTCTCTCCTGGGACACACAGGGAGAAAAGGTATATCATTATATGTGGAACTCTCTGGGGTATTTATGACTTTCCACACCTGGATACAGTAAATCCAAAGGAAGTAAAAACACTGTGGTGGAGGATATAATGTCATATATGCGTCATTCAAATAGCCATTTGTGACAATAGAGTCTTTGAGGTCATGATACATGTCTCTCAAGCACAAAACAAATGGGGATCATATATAATACGTGTTATGTGTCACAGGTTTTAACATTAATTAAAAAAGTGAGAGAAAAAAGTTTCCTCAAACTATGTTTGTTTATGTCGTTGCACTTTGGCTGATGGATTAAACATGCAAATGTGTTTCCATCCCATTCTGATGTCATTATTCCGGCATTTCTTCTTCCAGAATTAGACTTGCCATAAATAATACCTCATTATATCTAATGGCTTGCTTACTGGTTTTGGCTTTCTGCAGACTTTGACATATGGCTCTTTAAACTGTGTACTCTATACGCTGTAATTCAGCGACCGGGCCACATGGGGATTTATGACATCAATTATTTTATAAATAGGCTGCGATGCAAATACAGAAAGAGAAAAAACACAAATAAAAAGTTGTCTTTCTGAACTGTAACTAAGAGTAAGTGTTGTTTGTTATCTACAGACATCGAGAACGATAGAAACGATGGAGGAGAGAGGTTTGGGATAGACAGGCAGACAGACAGGCAGACAGACAGGCAGACAGACATTACAGCAGGGGTCCTTCCCGAGATGAACCCATCAATTCCTCACTTCAAAGAGAGCAGTGCATTCTGGGTGAAAACTGCAGGATTCTTCAGTCGGGGTGCTTCTAGGATTCGAGTAAAAGGGAGTCTCTCTCTCTCCCTCTCTCTCTCTCTCTCTCTCTCTCTCTCTCTCTCTCTCTCTCGCTGGGTGAATGCACTTTATCTGATAAAGTAGAGCCCGCGTGTTATTTTCCATAGAGGGTTTGATACGAGTGCGTTTGGTTAACCTCGTTCTCCTGAATTCTGTGTCAACATTTGAGCAACAGGAGAGATCTTGACCTTGAGATTAAGTTAAAAGTTGTGAAACTTTACCGTCAACCCTAATCTTCACCGTCTCCGTACGTTTGATCTTTATGTTGCCGCGTTGGAAATGTTGCTTTACATTTGTCAGATTTTCAACTTGCACCAAAGTCATAGTGCAGCAGCCAGACTGCCGTGAGGGGAGTCCACCATGTCTCCTATGAGGAGTATAGGATGAGACAGTGCTGGTGTTGCCAAATAGCAGGCATCTGGATTGAGTTTCACCCCGTCGGGGTGCAGATGACGCTCGCCAAACAAGCAAGCAAACCTAGATTAGAACCAGAGGGGGCGGTTCTTGCACTTACGTGCACTCAGCTCATGCATGCTTGTCAGAAGGCCAGTTTTAAATGGGAGTGCTTCCATGCACACGGTTCTGTGGGGCAGGGATCGTTCTTCTGCTGGAACACAAAGTGAGCCGCATGTGGTCCTTTCTGTTTCTGTAAAACCTCCGGTGCTTCGTCCAAATATGTAATTTAGGTTTTATTCATTTCATGAACAGAGGCAACCAATTTGTTTGCACGCTGGCAGAAGGAACTCAGGACAGATGGTGTTGTGTAAACAGCTCCGCAGTAAAAGATCTCCATCGAGTGAGAACAAACAAGCACGAGGCGACGTCGGAGTGAGATGTCACCTCGCTGCAGGCTGGCTCACTCTCTTAGAGTCCGGACTGTGTACCCTCGAATTAGCCAGTATTAGCTCCTGGATCCTTTGCAGAAGGGGGGGGTTGGAGCTGAGCTACTGTTGTGCTGGGATACAGGACGGCAGGTTCTTTTGAAAAGCTCACCACATGATGTCCACATGACACACAAAAACACACTGCAGCACCAACCCACAACGGCCACAGCGTTTACTGGGAGCTGATGGGAGCAGACTGTGAGTGTTGGCAGCTGCTCCGGTGGTCCCGGCGACTCAGCGGTGACATCCATCAGGCTTTGAGCAGCCTAAAGAGGCTGAATGTGGGATTTTGGCTAAAGCCCGGCTACTTGTAGAGGATTTTGGCATGTTGAGGGCTGTATGATTTTTTTTTTCTCCTTGGAGTGAACTGTCACTTTCATTTAGCTCGCCCCCCCTCCCTGCAGAGGCATCTTTGTTTCCTTGAGCCACAACTTCACTGTACAGTTAGGCTACTACTTTATACAAGTGACTCAGGAGTCGTATATGCATTTAGAAACAACAGGATTATTTAAAGGCAACTTTTGATGACCTTCATTTTGCTTTTGGCCCACGTTTGTATATTTTAAAACAAGTAAGATTAAAGTTACTGGCCATTAAAATGCAAAGTGGACACGGTTTTGTGTTATAAATCACTGTGAAATGAAAATAATGATAACATACATGTGAAAAAACATCACAAACATCGCAACGTGTAATTTGTGAATCCATCTGTGTTATTATTATCATCATTATTATTAGCTTTTTTTCCCTTCATCCTCTCCGTTTCTCTTATTTTTAATTATGTTAAATCTGTATTTTTGTTTTTAACCAAAAGCCCAATATGTTCCTACTCAAATAAACCTTAAATAAATAAATAATAAATGCAACTTCAAAAACATCGGACAGAACACCGGTCTCCTGATTGAAAGTCGTGTGTTTGTTTCATCCATCCATGTCCACATGGTGTAAAATGACACATTAAAAGCATCATCATCATTGCAAGCTAAATGTTTTTTATATTATCGTGCCATTTAGCTTTTATATACTATGACGTGTTCATATAGTTGATTACAGTCTCATCTACTGTAATAATGTGTCATGTTCATTATTAAAAATAGTCTCTCAGAGTTAAAGTCAGGATCCCAGGTGACGGTGAAAGAAAACACGGGACAGCTGAGCCAGTTGTGAAACACGGTGTGCTCGGACAGAATGGTAGGATAACATTTTAACAGCTGCTCCTGTCCTGAAACAACACAACTTGAAAGTGCCAACACCCCCCACCCCCTGCTCCCAGCCCCCAGTGTCCACTGTGTGCAGCCCCGCTGATGTACAGCAAGGCTGATGTACCACTGGGCGGGGGGGCGGGGGGGTGGGGGGTTCGGCCGGACAAAGGCTTTGTGAGGGGAAGCTGATGTGGGTCTTATGTGAAGGTCTGGGGGCATGAGAGCGAGGCCGACACTGTTCCTCAGACTCCCATACCGTACCCACAGGACCCGTGACCACAGAGGCTCCCTTTAGACTTGGGTTTCTCACCCTTGCTCCCCTTTGGGAGGATTCCTTCGGCCCTTTTCCCACAGCCTCCATGTGAGGGTCTAGTTAGGAGAAGGACAGAGAGCGCTACAGCTGAACCTCCCACTTTGACGACGGGGCTGAACAAAAAAATAACCTATATTTACATTCTTTGCCCGATGCCCCACATCCAAACAATGCATGGAATGAGAGGCGGTTTCAGCGGAGTGGAAATCTCCCAGTCGGCCCTGAAGTGATTATCTGCAGCCGCACATTAACTTTCAAGAACGCTGTAGAGGAGCAGATTTCCTGTCTGAACCAGAACTTCGGCTCCAAAGGTGCTGAATGTGGTTCTTGTCCGACACCGTTTGGGAGGTGTGGAAAGTCTGCTGACCTTGAAATGAACCAGGAGTTTTTTGTTTTTTTTCTGCATGCAACGAGTCACATTCTCCCTCTTTCCCCAGCGGTAGCCATGGATACCGTCGTCTTTGTTGCTCAGTTGGCCTTCAAAGGCTTCAAAGACGGACATTATGGCTTTGCGACTGACCACTTGACCCTCGGACGCCCGTTTGTGGAGAGCTGTGATAGGAAATGAACTAAGATTACTACGACCACAATCAGTCGAGGATAAAAAAAAAGAAAGAAAAGGGCTTTGCAGTGGAGGATATTAGCCTTTGCAGCACAAAGAGAGAAGAATACATGAGTCATTCAGAGATAAATGCGAGGGTGGTGGTCCTTCACATTCAATTAATCCTGACTTTGGGGGGCACGGCTGCTACTTTCAAGATTTCAGCTGTGATATTTCTTGACTTTGAAAAGGAATAAATGACAGGACTAAACAGCTCCGGTCAAAAAGTCATGTTTAATGTCACCATTGACGTAACGGTGAGCACGCTTTGATAAGAAAGTGGATAAAAGTCTGCTATAATCTTCACCTGTCGTGACCTTCGTGCCCTCTGTGTGTCGTTAGACTGGAGAACGATTCAGAACATCCAAAACATGACTAATGATGAAAAAGACTTGCAGCGCTGAAGGAACATTTTTCCGTTTGAAGTGTTTTTATCAAGGCCAGACTATACTGGCGTGATCCAAACACCACATTTAGGAGCACTCACATTTGATGGCGTTGCTCTCACACTGACAAGTTCAAGAAAAACCTCACGAGGAGATACAAAATATTTCATGCATTAAACATTCCTTCCTGTATTTTATGTATGCATCCCAATAAAATCACCATGTATAGCCTTTTTCTTGCAGCATCGTTCTGCATATGTTTCTGAGCAGGATAAGGTTTATTTTAGGACCACCTACCAAGATACTAACACAGAGTCTCCGCTGACAAAACAAACCGCCAAGAGAAAATAAAGTTTGAAGGTGCCGATGAATGTCATCAAACCTCCCTTCCAACCCCGTAACCACCGTGAACACATCCACACAAAGAGCGTTTCCGAGGCACGCTGGCTGCTAAGTAAGTCTGTAAGTTGTTGGTGCTGTTAAAGCAGAAATAGCCGGGGATGGATGTGCGTGTTTGGTACCGACCGAGGGAACCACAGATGGTGTGCTCGCCGGACTGGAGTGGATAAACAGAGGATTCATGAGGACATGCCATGCCACAATGATTACTTCTTCACAGAGCCCTCTGTAGCAGAAAGAAAACACTTCTGCTTTCATTTAAGTCCCCAAAAAGGGAACATCCCTCTCAGACATCAAACTATGGCGTCGTTGGCCGGCCGCCACTCTGTGTAGATCCTCCCTCTTTGGAAGACGGCGCTATTTGTTGTTTACCAGCGAGGGAGTGGATTGGCAGGAATCTAAAGAAGCTCCTCTGGGCTGGTGGACGGATATAGCAGCGGCCATAAGGAAATCAGATGGCGTTCATGTGATAACCTCTCGGACCATCAAACATAGCACATACTGTCCTTACAATCTTTTTTTACATATCGGTCATATAGACATATAGAGCCCTTCACAGCTTTTTGAACAAGATGCACAGAAAGTTACAGTTAAAAATAAACTTTTCTTCTTCGTTCACGATCAACGTGATCTCACAGAACGGAACCACTTATTTAAGTTTAGGAACAAAACCTCAAAATAATGAGTCAACTAAGTGGAATGTAAACGCATCATGAATGTGACATCACAATAACTCAACGTTTTGGGACGCACCATGACAAAAAGATCCTTTATTGTCTTTCCATTGGCTTTTTTCCCCTTTCTCCATGGTGCCAACTCATTCAAACCCATTGTTGCTGTTGTTTGCACTGTTAGCTGCAAGCTGCCGGCTCAGCCGTCGTCATGTTAAGAGCCTTGAACTAAAACAATCTGGTCTGGTTTGTGTTAATGTTCCCAAACCGCCAACTCTTTAAAACATAGCGTTTTGAGTCATTTTCAACTGTGAAATATCAATTTTCATTATTAAAACAACTACAGTCATATTATTTAATGTACAACATTGAAAAATGCATGTTTTTCCTTCTAAGTGCAAAAATCATATTGTTTTTTTGTTGCTGAACTCATTTGAAAACACTTGGAAGCACGATTACACAAAGTGATTTCCACTGAGCCATGCAAGTCTAAACTTGTTCTTGCCAACTCTTCTGCAGGGTCTGGAGTTTCCCTTTTATTTAATGTGACGCTGCTATGACTTGTGGGTAATTCTGTTCAGTGAGTGCTGCTGTATTCTAGGAAGGAGCCCTCGGGCACTCACTGGTTTCACTGGGAGGTTACGGATGATTCAGTGATGGGTTCTGTTAGAAGGCTCAGTGGAGTCTCTGGCTTTGGCCCCAGCACAGTCCCTGTTGCATTCCTCAGGGGCAAGCTGTCCAATATTATATCTGCTCTCTCCGATAGAGGCCCCCTAAAGCCACAAAGGACTTGCTGTGTTGGCCCTCTCCTCACGCTGGCCTCATCACGTCAGCTGACTTCAGAAGAGCCTGACTGTGCCGACGCCACAGCAAAGCTGCACCTGCAGACAACAGGTGTTTACGTCCTCCGTCAGTGAGAATCCGTCCTTTATACTCCGAAGGAAACGGCTCAGGCCTCCGTAGAAGCAGACATGCATTCTGTGCAATTTGGAAATTTCAAAAGGAGGACGTTTCTGTTGAAGTGTGCATGAAGTATTCACTCCTTCCAACTTCTCTCACGGCACTTAATAAAACTGCATGCATGAAATAAATTCATGCAAGCACATGCATGCTCATAGCAGCTCGGTGAGGTTGAATGAGATGTAGATGCATCAAGGGGAGTGTCGTGATGAAACCTGCGGTCTTCAAAGGGAAGCCACGTCAGGGAATCTGCAGGTGTGTAATCTAAAATCTCTGGAAGAAAAACAAAAAAGTGCAAGGAGGGTGTGTGGGGGGCTCCAGGGAGGGCGGTGGGGGGGCAGGCTCTGCAGTGTAACATTTCTGTGGGGAGGATTAGGGTTGTTGGAGGGGAGATAAGACACCGCGGGATCACAGCGCTGTTAAATGTGTCTGCCAGAGCAGCAGAGGAGCAGCGGCGAGGCAGAGTCTGCCAGCATTCCTGGGGATCAGCAGCTGAGGGCTCCAAACAGAGCACCTGATAAGGGAGGCTCACTGGAGCCCTCACACCACCTCACCATCCAGAAATAGGAACTTTAGGTCAGAGAACAATAGAAACCGGACATAAAAGCTGCTCTTTTATTTCCCTTTTTTTAATTAAAAAAAGAACTTAATGTACAATAATGCAGTTTGACCTTATGATATGATTAGACATCCCTGTCACCCCTCTAGTTTTCAACGAAGAGCCATGGAATGTAGTATTTCCACATAAATGAGGGATTTAAGTGACACTGAAGGAGTAGAAAAATTAAGATGATTTTTTAACCAAAAATCCCAATAAAACAGAGAAGAACAAAAGTACCAGAAATATTAACAAAGTGGAATTAAGCTAAAAACATGTCTGAAATATTGCCACCACAGAGCAAGTTGTGCCAGCAACAACTCTCCCACAGTCAATCCCAACTGGCCCCGCCCTAATTGGACTGAACCACTGCATGGGGGTGAGGGATATTCCAACTGAAACCTGATCCAAAGAGGAACATGGCAGCCGAACAGATTAAAAAGGTGAGCAACTATTAATACTCTTCCCTCTGAAGATGAAACTTATTCTCTCGCTCAACTAACCAACAGTCACACAGAAGAAGAGGACGAGAGTGTAGAAATACTAATACATGTCATGTATTACACATTTTAGTAAAACATTCTCATTAGGATGATGGAGGATGATGGAGGAGGATGGAGGAGGAGGTGGAGGATGATGGAGGATGATGGGGGATGATGGAGGATGATGGGGGATGATGGAGGATGATGGAGCATGATGGAGGAGGATGAGGGATGATGGAGGATGATGGAGGAGGATGGAGGAGGAGGTGGAGGATGATGGAGGATGATGGAGGAGGAGGTGGAGGATTATGGAGGATGATGGAGGATGATGGAGGAGGATGGAGGAGGAGGTGGAGGATGATGGAGGATGATGGAGGAGGAGGTGGAGGATGATGGAGGAGGATGGAGGAGGAGGTGGAGGATTATGGAGGATGATGGAGGATGATGGAGGAGGATGGAGGAGGAGGTGGAGGATGATGGAGGATGATGGAGGAGGAGGTGGAGGGTGATGGAGGATGATGGAGGAGGAGGTGGAGGATGATGGAGGAAGGAGGATGATGATGGAGGATGATGGAGGATGATGGGGGATGGAGGAGGAGGATGGAGGATAATGGAGGATGATGGAGCATGATGGAGGATGATGGAGGATGGAGGAGGAGGATGGAGGATGATGGAGGATGATAGAGGATGATGGAGGAGGATGGAGGAGGAGGTGGAGGATGATGGAGGATGATGGGGGATGGAGGAGGAGGATGGAGGATGATGGAGGATGATGGAGCATGATGGAGCATGATGGAGGATGATGGAGGATGGAGGAGGAGGATGGAGGAGGATGGAGGATGATAGAGGATGATGGAGGAGGATGGAGGAGGAGGTGGAGGATGATGGAGGAGGATGGAGGTGGAGGATGATAGCGGAGGATGGAGGATGATGGAGGATGATGGAGGAGGAGGTGGAGGATGATGGAGGAGGATGGAGGATTATGGAGGAGGATGATGATTGAGGATGATGGAGGATGATGGAGGAGGATGGAGGAGGATGTTGGATGATGGAGGAGGATGATGGAGGATGATGGAGGATGATGGAGGAGGATGATGGGGGATGATGGAGCATGATGGAGGAGGAGGTGGAGGATGATGGAGGATGATGATGATGATGGAGGAGGATGGAGGAGGATAGAGGAGGATGTTGGATGATGGAGGAGGATGGAGGAGGATGGAGGAGGAGGTGGAGGATGATGGAGGAGGAGGATGATGGAGGAGGATGGAGGATCCTGGTCATCTTGATTTGCTCTGACTGAGCTCCAACGTAACGAATCAGAAGACGACTCGAGCTCAAGGAAAGGATTTGTAAAATGACGAGGACATCTAGTGGTTAAAAATCAGAAATCTTCTCTCTCTCTCACACACACACTTTCTATCTGACGTGAGTGCAGCTCGTGTTAGGATGGAGGTTAGGATGGAGAACAGATGAGGTGGATGTAGTGTGTGGAAGCCCCGACTAGAGGGCACGATGGCTTCATTAGACGAAGGTCCTCCAACACCTGAACACCAACACAATACCCTCCGGCCCCTGATGATTTCTGGACATAATAAACACTATTTGAACGTGGGTTTTTTACTCTGGGGTCACTTTGGCCGGTCAGAACGTGTTTGATCTTCGGGTAGCTGCAGAGGCGGAGGTTTATTAAAGGTTTATTAAAGGTCGAGGAGAGGCGGAGACAGGATGGAGGAAGTGAAGAGAAACATGATTCATATATATCAACGCCACATATTTAAAACCATGTCAGTGAAGGCACCACGTTCAAATTTAAATACAATCTTTATTCAAGGGCATAGACATCTCCCAAAGGTATAATCCAGTAAACAGCAACACAGGCATTTACAATTCAAGGACAAATAAATCACTTTTATATACGATAACAAATTGAAATGTATTATTTCGTCTTGAAGATATTTTTTAAACCAGATGTTGCCGTTTCAATCTGGACGGCAGACGACAAACCAAAAAACACTCCATTTCAATAAATATTTTATATTAGTACCTTCAATAAAGTATGTTCATGACAGCACTGACGATTAAATGTGTCATGATATTCTGTTAATTCACAGTCTGATATCCTTTGCCTTTTTTTCAGCCCCATCGCGGCCAAAACTAGTCTTCCATCAGTCACTTAGTATAATGAATACTATGATAATACAACGACTTCACTGGACATTTGAAGACTAAAATACTTTCTCTGAATCTTTGAAAACCACCAGAATAAATCTACTCACTCAACGAATACTGAGCCGTGACCGAACACACTTTAAAACTGTTAAATGTCATCGGACTGACAAGAAGCAGTAGAAATGTGACCAAAGTAGAAATTATATTCAATAATATTAGCTTTATTTTTGCTTTACTGCTTAAAGTGAAGTTTATTTCAGTCAACATTTGGCTGGAAAATCTGCTTTTAAAGTAGAGAAAATATGACGAACACCAACGATTCAGCGTATTTCAGATTAACTATTTATCCTTTTGTCTTGTGTTGGCAGGTGATGATAAGATACAAGAACACTGAAAGTATAAATCATGAAGCTAAGTGCTGTTCAGACGGACTGAGAGGATTCTTGGTTCAGGCTTCTCAGCACACTTTCCCGGCGTAGATGAGTGTTTTTTTTTGTATTTTTTCGTGCTTCATCCTCACAACTCCACAGAGTAACGACAAAGCACGACACGAGCAGCTACTGGAAAGTTCACGTCACAAACGAAACGCCGTCGGCGTGAAAACTCGGCATTTGCTACAAGTGATTTTCAGCGTTTCTTCATCACGACGACACGCCGGTTACTATTTTGTAATCCCGTTAAAAAGTGCCACATTTAAACTGGCGACATTCATCAACAACTCTTAAACGCCCCCCGATATGTGTATACGACTAAAATCTGTTAACATGCAAACAGAAACACCATGAGACTTTTTAAGGGTGGAGGATGTTTTGGGGGTAAAGGAGCCTGAAATCTTCTCATCTTCTCGTAGGTGAACCAGTTTTGAGCTACATTTGTGACGATAAAGTCCAGTTTCCTGCACTGGAATTAAGTCTTTTCTTCAATTTCCTGAAGTACGAGTACATTTCCTCCAGGACTAAAAAAAGGCAACTTAAATTAAACCTCTCCTTCGAAAGGTCAGATTCCTTTTCAGTCAGCAGAGAGCCGTGGAGATGGTTAATGCTTCCGTCGTCTCCTCTTTGCTCTCGCTTCTGCGCCGCGCCGCTTGGTTTTCAGGTCTCAGAGCACCTGCAGCCCGGCGCTAACGAGGACAACACAGGTGATTTGTATTAACCTCGTTAGTGAGAGGACCAACACAGCTGAAGGAAATGGATTCGTTGGTTCAGGACTTTGGATTCAAGAAGAACAACAGTTTGTTGCAGATTTAGACCTGGTTTATCCAGGAAACTGGGCCTGTAGACTTGCTACGGTAATATCTGTTCACCGCTACAGTCAAATCTAGGCTACTCCATTACTGTTTTCTGTCTTGTTTAGTAATGTTTCATTTGCATAAAAACGTCATATTAGATAACAGTTTCCTGGCTGTAGTCTGATGGTTGTGTTTATTCTGACCCTTCAGTCAGACGTAGCTTTGGAGGAGAGCTGGTGTTGAATGATTCCGGTCGGACCGACGGGAGCTGCTGCAGGATCCCGCCGTGTATAATTAAACCGCTGCAAAGCTTCATTATGCGTTTCCTTTTCTCTTCACCTCCAGAGATTAAGCAGAACTCACATGTTATGTCCTTGCATGAGGCCTGTAATGAGTCTGCCATCGACTTAAAGTTGGGATGACAAAAATGCTTCTCCGTTTTAATGGCCGTTTCCAGAACTTTCTGAATGCTACGTGAGCTTGTCGGCGGTAATTAGCTCCCGTCTGGCCACACACACACACACGCACACCTTACACACACCTTACACACACACACCTTACACACACCTTACACACACCTTACACACTGTGTTATCTGGGACTGTTTTGTTCAGCTTGAATAAACAAGACACAAGTGTTAATTAGGGAGCTTTAGAGGTGCTATTGTGTTACTGTTGGGCTGTTTGTGCTAAGCTAAGCTAATCAGCAGCTAGCGGTAGCTTTCGATTAACTGTACAGCCATAAAAGTATCATCGATGTTCTCATAATTACACACATTTCATTCATTTTCAGCAGCTCATAAAACAGATTCAGGAGGAATGAAGCTGTACAAAAAAGCAGTTCCTTCTGACGCCGGTTTCCCTCAACGAACACATTTTCCTCTTCTACATGACGGATGAATTTGTTTCTGTCAATGGGCTGTCTTCTCAAATTTAAATGAGTGCAACCATTGCCGGCAACCCTGTCACGTCAATTTGTGCAGCGATGTTGGCTCACTGGTGTCAGACAGCAGGAAGGAGCTGAGCTAAAGGGATTCGGTGGCGTTCGGCCTCTTCCATGACCTTTTTGAAGAGCAATCTGAAGAGCTGTGCCTCCGGGGGAATGGGAGGCCTTCCTGCTGCTGAACCGACTTTAAACACCAAGTCTGAGAACGTGCAATCCCCCAAAGCTATGTGTCTTCAGGGTTTCCTTCACCATAACATGTATTTTGATTTAGAACTGTTTGATCAGGAAATTCAACGTGGGTTCAAGCGTTCGCATCCTTAATAGGCTTCCATGAAATGACTGGATTCCCCTGCAACCGATGAGCATATCTGAGGTATAGATTTAGAGTGACTAAAATACTGTTGGATACATAAGATACTTCCACAAAATAGTTCTATCATATCAAAGATCATACAACAAAGATAACAGTTAGGCTACCTCATTACAAAAAAATATAGACTAGGAAACATTTAGGATCAACTATCCATTACGTTCTAAAATAGAAGTTTGACTGAGACGGCGTCGGGTTGCACAGTGACGGGATGTTCATTTCCCAGGTGGGAAAGCAGCGAGAAGCTTCACTGTTTCCCTTTGTTTTTTTTTCATTTTGGTATAATTTACTGAACAAACGATAACGATTGGAAAAAAAAAATTCAAATATTGTAAACATTGTACCGGTACAAAAGCACATGTTGCAAGACGTGGTCAGAAAACAGTGACAGCTCCTACTCCTCCTCCATCGACTTCTCAATCTCCTTCAGCCTGCGGACGAACTCCTGAGCCTCCCTGTCTCCGACGCGGGCGTCCAGCATCCTCATGATTGGCTTCTCTGGAGGGGAGAGCAAACAGATGGGAGCCGTTCAGACACCGGACACAAATATCTCCAGATTGAACGGATTTTTTCATGTTGGAGAAGTAATTGGAAATCTGGACGTTCCCCTCCGGTCTCCCCATGAAAACCAATATCATGTTGAAGTGGATGTACCGCTGGGTTTAGTGCGAGACAGGTGGAGGATGACGGGCTGGACGCTCTTGCCGGCGGCCGAGGCGTTGGGTCTCCCCGGCCAGCAGAAGTCGCTGAGAGGAGCCACGGCTTCACCGGCGAAGTCGTTGGTGGAAAGCCAGTCGTAATCCATCACAGTGAAGGTCAAACAGGTGAACCTGTGTCGGTACTGTTCCGGGCTGACGTGGCTGGAAGACAGAACAGACCAAAAAAGATTCAGTCAATATTGTAGAAGAGATCTTCCACTTTGTGATACAAGCACCACATTATGCATAATGCCTGGGATCTACTTTTTCAGAAAAGCCCGGGAAAGCCACCTGAAAATCCAAGATGGCCGTTGCTTAAAATGGAAAAACGTTTTTTTCAGTGAAGAACTTGAATGACTGGACATATTTGAATGATTTATGTATCAACGAGTATATATTTTGTCATGGCAAATTCAATGGTGTCAATGGAAGTTCAATATTTTCTTTTTTTTCTTCTTTGCATGTGTAGAAGAAAGTGTGTTACCTCACAGTTGTTATTTTTATCTCATACTAATATTCCTTTCTCTTGTACTCATCAAAAGTCCTGCTGCTTTGTTTGATTGTGGTTAACTTTTGTTGTTTTGATCAGAAGACCATGAATGGCCCCTCTTGTGACGTTGTGAGCAGCCCCACCTTTGTCTTCTAAGGAAGTCTCTTCCATTTGGAAGTGTATTGAATGAATGCAAATCCACTCATCACACCGTCCTCCTTGTTCTCTGTAACTCTGTATAAACCCACTCTTGTTGGAAATGATTTTATGGCAACGCTGTGACTTCCTTTTTCGACTGTCAGTGATTAAACCTCATCTGAAGCAGCCACAGAATTGGACCTGAAGAGTTTTTCTTCCACACGTGATGCTCGTATCACAACCCCACTAATCTGCAGCACGACAGGAAGAGGAAGGAGAGGCGCTCACAAGTAGAAGAGCTCGTCGAACACCGGGTGCAGCGTCTTGAGCTTCACTTGCGTGCGCTGACTCTTGGCGACGGGGAACAGGTGGTGAGGACAGATCTCCACGATGACAAACGGGTCGCTCAGACCTGAGGAGGACCAGAGGAGAGGGAGTGGACGAGACCCACCTTAAAACAAGAACATGCAGTGTTATGATGTCACACGTTTACCGTTAGCATCCAGCGCGATGATGTCGGCGGCGTGCAGGATCTCCACCGTCAGCCTCTGCTCCGGAGCGTCGTAGTAGCACTTCACACTGATCCGACCGTAACGGGTGTGTTTGAGTGTTTTCTGAAATGAGGATTTCATCACAGAGGGTTATGATGATCAAAATGTCCATATTATAATGTATAAAAAGCATACGTTTCCCTCCAGCAGATACAAGCATCAGTGTACATGCTGTATAAGCTGACAGGAAGAAGCCACATTTCCAATCAGAGGCAAAACAACAAGAGAGACAGAGACAGAGGAGTCGTGCCGTCCAATCAATACGTCTCTGTCCACCGGAGGGCTAAAAGTGGAGACGCACCTGTTGGGAAATCTTCTCCAGATAGTACTGTTCAATCAGCTCAAAGGAGGAACATTTATTCAGCCTGAGCTCCTCGTCCAGGACCTGATGAAGCACGGCCACAAAAGGAAAGAGGTCAATAACACTTTAGCTGGGATGTGGAAGCTTTAACACGCATGGCAGGAGTCCCACCTTGTAGTCTCCACTCTTCATGTCTTCCAGGGAAAGACCCTCTCCTTTGGCATGCAAGAACTGCAACAAGGTCTGAAGCATTCAAGCGGAAGAAGAGAAAGAGAGAAGTGTTGTTCACACAAACAGAAATAGACCTTGAACACAATATCTGTCTGCCAAAACCCCCAAACTCAAACCGTCACGTAGCACGCCAAGACTTTTCATGCAAATGTGTCACGTGGGCCTCCAGCTGAGGGAAACCTCGGAGGGAAACCTCGGAGGGAACTGTCTCTGGTGCTGAATCTCCACCACAAATAGCTCTATATATCACAGAGGATGTCTGACTATCATGCCTTTTCAAGCAGACTGCTCCACTGACCTCCACCGTGTACTGGAAGCGGTTGTAGAACTCCACCTGGACGCCCCTGTTTTCTGCGACGGCGTCCAGGATCATCCTCAGCAGCAGCTCCCACATGCTCTGGAGGACTCTACGAGGCAGCAGACACAATGAGACGCCCACAGCTCCTCCAATAACACGCCGGTGTACTCACTTAGCCTCACGCATGTTTTCACAGATAAAAGCCAGATAATTATAAGTTGTACCGCAAAAACACGTCTGAGGGGTGTTATTATTACGCCGAAGCTTACAGTACACAATAGCACAGGGGTTCCCGTGTTACAGCGCACGTGTTACGCCGGGTGGGAGTTGATTTTATGGCATCGTTGGCCCCTTTCAGCATATTTGAATCTGAGAGAAAACTTCTGCAGCTTCTCTTGGCTGCGTTTTCAGCCGTGACCGGAGAGTTTGGCCAATCACGGGTCATTTAAGGACGACAGCGTTCCTATTGGCTGTTGTGTGTGCAGGTTCCTTCGGTAAAAAGCCAGATTTAACTTGATGTAACTTCAATTGCACATATTGCACAGCAGCTGTGGCTCAGAGGAAGTGTGAGTCGTCCAATAACGGCCAAACTAAACAACGTATACCCCGGTAGGTTATAAACGACGACCACTGGGGGGCGACGTCATGGCTTTGATGGCGTTTGTGTTGTGAATCCTGTCTCGGCTGTACTTTATAATGAGGTACTGAAAGTGTTCTTTAAAATGTTATCATTAGCTGCACACCGGATGGAAATGAACAGTTGGCCTCACGGAACAATGATGCTGCAGAATAGTTTAATGGAAATGAAATGGCGTTGGAAAATGAAGTCGTATTTTTGGAATAAGGAGAGAGGAAAGTAATTACCTGGTCAGATTCTCCTTCACCAGGTGTTCGGTGAGGATGACCATCGTGTCTTGTAAGTACTTCATGAGAGGAGACACGGCCTGGAAGGACATGAACATACATGAGTACCGGGCCTGCAAACGCCACACACAGGAGTGAAGGCAGAGCAGGCCTCACGTCGTCATTGTTGATGGAGTCTGGAGACAGGCTGATGTGCTGGATGTACCTCCGCAGCTCGGGCAGCATCTGCACGGACAGATGGACGCGTGTTTTCTTTCTTTCTACAGAGTTTATGAACATATAAGAAGTCTGCGTGGATCAGACCGACCTTGTCGGTGAGCAGCGTGATGAGGCGCTTGGCTTCTCTCTGCAGGTCCAGGTCCATGTTGAACAGCTGCCCGTTGAGGGCCTTGTAAACCTGCTCCTTGCCCTCGGCCCCGCAGGACTCCTCCATGGCCCGCTCCACGCCGGCCCAGTCCAGGTCTCCGGGCAGCTGACCCAGGAAGACCCGCACGTGCTCCATGTTGTTCAGGGCGATGCAGAGCTAGCAGCAAGCGGAGGAGGTGCAGAAGAGGAGAAACAGAGGGTGGAGGTGGAGAAAACAAAGAAGGAAAAAAAGCAGGGCTACAGAGAAGTGGAGGAACGAGGGGGTGCGGGTGTGAATGATCCACTGCTTTTTCATCTTTTTTCCCTGTAAACATGTCCGACCTCCTGCTGAGCCCCTTGTGTTACCAGGGGGAACACTTGCTGACATTTACTTCCCGCCTCACTGCATCCCCCCCCAGTTCTGTCTTGCAGGCATTTACCTGCACCGTGAAGCTCTTGTGGTCTCGGCCCAGCTGGTTCCTCTCAATCTTCCGTGTCATCATCTCTGAATAGCAAACGGCCTCGCTGCAGAAATTCTGCGCCAAAAAAAAAAAAACACCTTTTATGACCGTTCTTTGGATGTAGACTGGTAAACCTCTGGGTCTGATCGGTGTGTTTATGTGTGGAAGAAACGCTCACGTCGGTCAGACGGGTGACGAAGATGAAGGCCCCCGCTGAGTCCGGCCAGCACAGCTGGAGCCAGATCTCCCGCACCTGGCTGAAGCATGTGGTCACCTCCACTGCCGAGGAGCTGTGTTTGTCCTGCTGCAGGGGCTCCAGCTGCTCACACACACACACACACACACACACACACACACACACACACACACACACACACACACACACACACACACACACACACACACACACACACACACACACACCACACGGTTTATTATCTGTCAATCCATATTTTATAACATGCTGTTGTTATGAATCATTTATTACTCGTATAATAACCTGTGTTAGCAGGTAATAAAAGCTTTACTGTTGTTAATAGATGATTTATAATAGAGCCCGACTGATATATCGGCGGGCCGATATTATCGGCCGATATTAGGCATTTTCCGAACTATCGGCATTTATAACGGCCAATAAATGAATATTTTAAAAATAAAATAAAAACAGATGAAACACCCTTATAGAACTTAACAGAATTTGTGTCTTGTTGGAAGTTATATTTATGAAGCTTACCAAGTCTTTTAATACTGTGTGTGTTTGGTTGTTATTGTTATTGTGTTTTTGTTCAAAAGGACTTTAAGTTTTACATCTTAAGTTTGTATTTTTATACATTTTATTCATCAGAATTTTATAATATATTTTGATGTTCCGTTGTGACAATAAAATAAACAAGTTTATTTTTAAACTGCATTATCATATTATTTTAGTGAAGACTCATAAATAACTACAAATAACTAATGTTAGGGAAATCTGTTAATGTTTTGTTACTGAAATAATAATAAAAAAAATAAAAATATCGGCCGATTTATCGGAATATCGGATTTTTAAATCAACAAACATTTGTATCGGTATCGGCCTTCAAAATCCTTTATCGGTCGGGCTCTAATTTATAATACAGTGTATAATCAATAAAAGCCAATACATAAATATCTCTACAATTGGTTTAATCTAAAAACAAACATATTTTGCATTCTACCTACAAAGTATGTGTTTCTGGTGGTAAATGAATGTATTTATACATGCTTTATTGCACATTACATAACTGTTGTAAGCATTCATGAATATATTTGATATTAGATATTCATAAACAATCACACATCAAATACAATAAGGCCTTTCCACAAGCATAACTGGTCAAAGTAGCTATGGTCCAATTTGTGTCTCAGCAAACATACTAAATGGAACGGGGCCATAATTCCTGTTATTAACTACACCTTATATAACAAGTCCAAATGGCTGCTGTGAAAATGGCCTATAATCTTACAAAACAACCACCTCACAGCCGAACCCTCTCACCTTGTCGGCTTCCACGGCTTTATGAATCCTGTCACATGACCTGTCGTGGACGATCTGCAGCCACTTATGAATGGAGGACTTGAACCAGTTATGAAAGCCCGTCAAGGCCAACATTTTAGCATCCCTGTTAGAGAAGAACACACGTCTCTCTCAATGAAGTCGCAGCAGGAGAAGAAGGTCAACGCTGACATTTCCAAACAAACAACCCGACGCTTTCTGAACCGTCATCAAACCGTCGAACCCACTTGAGAGGAAGAAACTCCCGGAAGCCTTTGAGGATCTTCAGGGACATGAAGAGCTCAAAGATGGTCTCTCCCATGGTCTGAGTCAGTTTGGAGCTCTCCTGCTCCAGAGTCCCACAAACCCGCTCCATGGCCACGTTCACGTCGTCGGCCACCTGGAGGAGGAAGTCATGGTTCAAACACCTGAACGCCTCGTTTACAAGGACTCCGCATCGATGACGTACCTGCTTCTCCAGCTGCCTGTACGATATGCTGAAGAAATCCACCTTCACCGCGCTGTGAGAACGACAAACAGGACCACACGGCTTCAGTCCAAACCAAACCCCAAAGCCCCGGCTCTGCTGCAGGTGAAGCGTGGCGTTGCTCACCTGTAGAAGAGTTGGTTGTAGGTGTTCTGGGCCCGCTGGACGTCGGCACACACGGCATCGACCACGTGAACCAGCTTCTTCAGCTGCTCCTCCAGAGTCTACACCAACAACATGATGGTTATCAATCCTCCATGCATGGATGGAATATGTTAATGAGTGACAACGTACCCCGTCCTCTGGTTTATATCGTGCAATCAAGCTCTCGTACCACTCCACCGTTCCTTTCTGTTAGTAATCACACAAAGTAAGGAAATGAGTGAGTTAAAGGTGCTTTCTGGAGGATTTTACAGACACCTACATGTGTTTCCTTAATGATGTTTCTTTCCTCTGGGACCAGGAACCTCTTGAGGTCCAGAATCTTAACCAACTTGTGGGGACATTTAACCCCCAAAAAGGCAGATTGGTCGATGAATATACAGGATGAAGTCCATTTTTAAAAAGCGAGCTGAGAGGACGAGCAGTAAAAGAGAGAAAAAGAGGATTCTAAGGCACAAATGAACAACCATCAAACACTCAACAGATGATTCGTCGTGGAGACAAAAGCTCTTAGTTTCATTTGTGTGTTTGCGTTTCATGAAAGACAGCGTGCAGCAGGAAATCTGCCGTCGCTGTGGTTTCATCCCGACGTGTTTAAATGGGTGAGCGCTCCAAAGTGCAGTCTGCAGTGTTCACCGACATGTCACGTTGCCTTTTCATATGTCAGGGCACTGACAATTTGCCGAATCTTCGCCCGTCTTTGCATCGCCATGGAAACGCAGACCACGATGTGCTGAAGCAACCTATTTTTTAGTTGCTTGACATTTAGTCCTGGGACAAACAACGCCGGGAACTTCTTGGTGGAAATACAGCTAAACATCGAGCCGTTCATCTACAGCACAGCGCCTCTAGTGGTCAAACAGACTCATCGTTACCTTGGCAGCGGTGGTGATGTCCAAATGCAGATCATTCCGAAGAGGACACACGGTCTTAAACGCTCGCATGTTTTGCATGTAGCCGATCCCCCTGAACAAGAACAATAAGGAAGACTGTTTTAATAAATCAGAAATCAGAACAAATAAGCACAACAGCTACAATCTCACTGAATCCTTTCCACCCTGACTGCAGGAGGAGGAGAGAGAGTGTGTATTCAGGAGGTGTTCAGGTGTGTTGTTTAAAGTTTCTATTTAAAACACACTCTCCTCTAAATGAGGAATCCTCTCGACCCGTTCAAATGTTCATGATTGTGACTCATGATTTCACCTGTGGAGAGGAAGCATAATATCATAGGGAATAATTCATGTTTTTCTATTTTTAAGGTTTAAACAGAATCTGTGGTCAGGAACAAACATTAAACGATGAAGATATTTCCGCTTCCTCCACTGACGGGTTGATTGGCTCTCTGGTGTCATGTGACTTTACCTCAGCATGAGCTCGTAGCGCGTGATGGCGGCGGCGCTGGTGCACGGGAAGACCTGCCGCATGTTCTTCATCAGGCAGAGGCAGTGCTCCGTGTACAGCCTGAAGCTGTCTGACAGCTGCCTCTCCTGCACACAGGAAGCCCTCACTTACAGCTGAGTTTCTGACTTTCCCCACGTGATGAAAGGTTGTTTTTTTCCCCCTGCAGACCTACCAGGTCTCCCCTCACAGCGGTGGGGTCCCACTCTGCATCGATGGCCCTCAGGAGGCGCAGCAGCAGGGAGTAGCACACCCTCTGGGTCCGATGGTGGCCGCTGTAGCACTGCCAGCGACTGTTACCAAAATAAACCTTTTAACTGATAATTCAGCTTGTTTGTTTCTGATCAATTCCGCGTCTCCATTAATACTCACATAATGGCCTGTTGGAGAGGCGAGAGATCGGTTTGCACAGCGTGGTGAGTCAGGGCGGTCCACGCTGGAGGACAAACCTGCCCGTTCCAGTTGTACGGCTCTCTCTACAATTAGATATATCATATATATTTAGAGAGATAAATATATTCAGAAGAGTCTGTTTGCGCTCATCTTTAAGGCAGGTGTAAATATAGACGGAGAAGGCCTGAAGGTTCAGAGTGTGATTGATTCAGAATGACATCTCCAAAGATTCTTTGGCATGTTTGTCACACATAGATGTAATATAATAAATATGTCCATATGTGTGTGTGTGCCTCACCTTCACATGAGCGTGCTCATACTCCACGATCTGACTCAGCAGTTTCTTGTGAATGAAGACGTTGGAGTCTTTCTTCGACAGAGCAGTGTCTCTCTGAAATGAAAAAGAGTTGTAATTCTTCATTACCCTTCACGGAGTTTCCTGCCGTCTGGGTTTCACAGACCTGGTTGGTGAAGAGCTTCAGTATCAGGTGACATTCTCCCTGAACTTTGGACGTACTGGATCGAGGCTCCAGCTTGAACCAGGTGTCGTAGCCTCCGATGGGGAACTCCTGCAGGGAGGAACCCGGACGGATTAACGCCACAGATGAAATCCTGCACATTGTGTCTTTAGAAGCTTCATCGTAGGCAACTGGACTTCAGATTGCCTTCCACAGTATTCATGAACACCTAAGAGGGAGTCCAGCTGCTTACAATGAAGCTTCCAAAGATGACCATGACCTTTTGACCCTCATAGAGAATCTATTTGCGGTCGTGTTTGATTTGCAGCGGCTCCATGCCTCCGACTAGTGAGAGGGTTTTTTTTCTACTCACATTCAAAGGGATGTTGATGCAGCCGAGGAAGTCGTCGGCGTTCTCCTCAGAGCCCGAAGACGCGGATCCGTTGGATCGCACCGACTTTGCTATCTGTTTAAAATACCTGGCGAAAAAAAAGGGAGTCAGGTTTATTTCTCTTCAGGGTATTTAGCTCATGATTTTATCCAGAGTGACTTTTATTAGAGAATCAATGAGATTCACGTCCTAATTAAAGTTTTTGTTCAAAAGGAAATTGCACATTTAACACCAGAGGATTATGATTTGTCTCTTCATTAGAATTTAAATTCTCAGGTTTTCATCAGGACAAACACCAGACGATCTCCTTGAATTAACAAGATGGGGTCAGTTCTTCTTTCAGCAGATGTAGAAAGCACAGGCTTCTTTTTTTTTATTCTAATAGAATTGATCCATTAATCATCTATTCACAACCACAATGCCAACTGATGAATGAATGAATAACACTTGATTACACGGATGATTAGACGGCTCCTCTACCTGCCCATTCCTCGTAGTCCACTGACTTCATTGAGCTTTTTACAGGCCTCGGCGACGGACACGTCATCGTCGTGATCCCTGGAAAAGAGCAGCATTCAGAGGTTTTTATCATTATAAACTACAACCTCATTATCAATCAGCAATGAACGGAGCTGTGGAGTGAAAGGAAATCTACAATCTGGCCCCGTTCATGAACGGCATGAGCCTACTTGACCTCTAATGGAGTCAAGAGTCCAGAGAGTGAGCTCTGAACGGAGAAACGTTTCTATAGAAAGGAAATAATGACTCTTCAGCCAATCTGTCATGCAGGTCAATAAAAGCCTTTTTCTTTTTGCTTGATGATTGAAAAACTGATTGCAAAGCGAGTTTGTGCAACAAAAAAAAGGAAATAAATGATACACTTTTTGAATAATGGGCAGTCGATCAAGATTTTAGGAAAGAAATTTCAGATTTCAAGCAGTTTTAGGAAGTGATTGATTATGTGATGCAAGAAAAATCATCTAAAGCCCATTTAACGTGATCATTTAATATAATTATAAAAATGAGACACTCTTACCATATGTCGAGATGTAAGAGGTCGTTGTGGACGTCATCTATTTCACTGTGAAACAACAAGCAGAGAACAGCAACATTAGAGCTCCTCCCACAGAGATGATGACACCTTCAGGGTGACACACAGGAACCTGCTGCACTCACAACACAAAGTGCTCGTCCCAGACGGGGTTCAGGGTCTCCGGCTTGACCTCGGTCACCTGGATGCACCTGGCAGGTAACACCTCCTTGGTGCTGGAGCGTTTCTCCAGCTTCTCCTTCCTCTTCCTGAAGCTGAACTTCCTCTCCTTCTTCTCCTCCGTCTCCCGCGGGCTCTGGCCCAGCAGGATTCCCAGCATGCAGTAGGGGTCGCTGTACCCTGGCAGGCCCGGATGAAAAACGTTATATCACACACAGAACACATAGTATATATTGTGTATTAAATACACATCTCATAGAAATGCCAAGTAGCATGAACAACCTAGTTCCCATCGCCCAATAAAGAAATACCATTCAAATAGCAACGGCATCACATTATGCAACCATCCAAATAATTACATGCATACTGTGAATATGGAGAGATGAAAAAAAGAAGGTATGCATGCAAGATATTCATATGAAATATGTCAGACTTAATTAGAATACGGGCTGGATATTCATCTATGCAGTATTGAGTAATATCTGCTTTACTGTAAAGTATTGGGTTTCTGAGGGGTGATAAAGCAGGAACCACATGAGTATCGGGCAACGATAAATTATAACTTCATTTTTTTTTCCAGTAGAGAAGGTTTAGAGTTATCAAATACTTGACACGTCTCACCGTTTGCGTCCTTGGCCATCAGGTTCTTCGCTTTCATGACAGAAACCCTTAAAGAAAAACTGGCTCGCTGTGAAAAAAAGAAATGTACCGTCTATTCAGTGAGAAACTGTAGATTTATTAAATCAAGGTCATATATTGAGTAAGTTTGCGTCATCAGATATCTGACTGTTGTGAGTCGTAAAGGTAGACTCAATGTCCCAGAGAATATTCAAATATTAACGATATTTCCACTGCGGCCTAGTCTATCACCTGGGCTCTGGGTTCTTAACAGAAGCCCCTGGAAGTCAAATAAAAGACGCAATCATACAGAATGGGGCTTTCAGGTGTTGCAGGTCTTACATCTATCAACTCTCCGGGGGCATCAGTGCAATTCATCTGTTTCTCTCCGGGCCATGCTTTCACCTTATTACTGCGGCGCTGAGCAAACTCCATGAGCATGAGATGAAATACCAGGAAATGCACTAAAACCCCACCTGTGGCTGCACGACTGGGGATTTAGTGAAATCTGCACTTTGTAACCACTGAGACGTTCAACACGTCACCTGGTGTATTAACCTGAGAACGACTGAAAAGGGAAAAGCAAACCATGTTGTTGAGTTGTTTTCCATGTTTATAACCATTATTACTATAATGGAACCAAAGCCTGCATGGGATGGACCGTGACTTGAAAGGTCTCACCTTGGATTCTTGAACTCTTTGGAGGATGATGTCATGTTCCTCTTCGCCCATATCAAACACCTCGGGTGGTCAGACAGGAAAAAGAAAGATGTTTCAATGCAGCAGAAAGGCGAACAAACAAACTCTCAGTTTCTTGTTACAATTTAAAACGCACTCCTATCCACTACAACAGCAGCGGGAAGCTAGGAGCTAGGAAAAAAAACTGAAGAAAAACACCCACTCCAGACATAAAAGAGGCTACAACCATGGGCATGATTTCATCTGAATGGTTGTAATATCATAGATATATAAATATATGAGTACACAGTGTCCCTGGACTTTGATGTTTAATCAGGTTAGAGCCAAGAGCATCTGCTCAGATTCTAACATCCTGCCCACAACAAATAACACCGTGTATGAGGCGAGCAGCAGTGTTCCTAAGAGATTTAATGAAGCCAGAAAATAGAGACAGAAAGGGAGGGAGGGAGGTTAGTATGTAGGGAGGTTAATATGTAAGTATGTAGGGAGGTTAGTATGTAGGTATGTAGGGAGGTTAGTATGTAGGGAGGTTAATATGTAAGTATGTAGGGAGGTTAGTAAGTAGGGAGGTTAGTATGTAGGTATGTAGGGAGGTTAGTATGTAAGTATGTAGGGAGGTTAGTATGTAGGGAGGTTAATATGTAAGTCTGTAGGGAGGTTAGTAAGTAGGTTAGTATGTAGGTATGTAGGGAGGTTAGTAAGGAGGTTAGTATGTAGGGAGGTTAGTATGTAAGTCTGTAGGGAGGTTAGTATGTAAGTATGTAGGGAGGTTAGTAAGGAGGTTAGTATGTAGGGAGGTTAGTATGTAAGTCTGTAGGGAGGTAAGTATGTAAGTATGTAGGGAGGTTAGTAAGGAGGTTAGTATGTAGGGAGGTTAATATGTAAGTATGTAGGGAGGTTAGTATGTAAGTATGTAGGGAGGTTAGTAAGTAGGTTAGTATGTAGGTATGTAGGGAGGTTACTATGTAGGGAGGTTAGTATGTAAGTATTTAGGGAGGTTAGTAAGGAGGTTAGTATGTAGGTATGTAGGGAGGTTAGTATGTAAGTATGTAGGGAGGTTAGTAAGTAGGTTAGTATGTAGGTATGTAGGGGGGTTACTATGTAGGGAGGTTAGTATGTAAGTATTTAGGGAGGTTAGTAAGGAGGTTAGTATGTAGGTATGTAGGTTAGTATGTAGGGAGGTTAGTATGTAGTATGTAGGTTAGTATGTAGGGAGGTTAGTATGTAGGATGTAGGGAAGTAAGTATGTAGGTTAGTATGTAGGTATGTAAGGAGGTTAGTATGTAGGTTAGTATGTAGGGAGGTTAGTATGTAAGTTTGTAGGGAGGTTAGTAAGTAGGTTAGTATGTAGGTATGTAGGGAGGTTACTATGTAGGGAGGTTAGTATGTAAGTATTTAGGGAGGTTAGTAAGGAGGTTAGTATGTAGGTATGTAGGTTAGTATGTAGGGAGGTTAGTATGTAGTATGTAGGTTAGTATGTAGGGAGGTTAGTATGTAGGATGTAGGGAAGTAAGTATGTAGGTTAGTATGTAGGTATGTAAGGAGGTTAGTATGTAGGTATGTAAGGAGGTTAGTATGTAGGTTAGTATGTAGGGAGGTTAGTATGTAGGTATGTAAGGAGGTTAGTATGTAGGTTAGTATGTAGGGAGGTTAGTATGTAGGAATGTAGGGAAGTAGGTATGTAGGTTAGTATGTAGGTATGTAAGGAGGTTAGTATGTAGGTATGTAAGGAGGTTATTATGTAGGTTAGTATGTAGGGAGGTTAGTAAGTAGGTATGTAGGGAGGTTAGTATGTAGGTATGTAGGGAGGTTAGTATGTAAGTATGTAGGGAGGTTAGTATGTAGGGAGGTTAGTAAGTAGGTATGTGAGGGAGGTTAGTCTGTAGGGAGGTTAGTAAGTAGGGAGGTTAGTATTTAGGGAGGTTAGTATTTAGGGAGGTTAGTATGTAGGTATGTAGGGAGGTTAGTATGTAGGGAGGTTAGTATGTAGGTATGTAGGGAGGTTAGTATGTAGGGAGGTTAGTATGTAGGGAGGTTAGTATGTAGGGAGGTTAGTATGTAGGTATGTAGGGAGGTTAGTATGTAGGGAGGTTAGTATGTAGGGAGGTTAGTATTTAGGGAGGTTAGTATGTAGGTATGTAGGGAGGTTAGTATGTAGGGAGGTTAGTATGTAGGTATGTAGGGAGGTTAGTATGTAGGGAGGTTAGTATGTAGGGAGGTTAGTATGTAGGTATGTAGGGAGGTTAGTATGTAGGGAGGTTAGTATGTAGGTATGTAGGGAGGTTAGTGTGTAGGGAGGTTAGTATGTAGGTATGTATTTACCTTAAGCAGGTAATCAAACAGCTCTTCGTCACTTCTCACATGTTCAGGTGAAGGCACTCCCACCCGGTTGACCACCGTGTACACAGCTTCCTCATAAAGCAGATCCAGCTACATGAAAAACACACTCCACTTAATAACAAGCCTTCAAAAATGAAATAAAAAGAGCAAATAGAGCCGTGGGTTCCTTTCGACTTCGTGTTTTCTGCTCTAGCCCCGTCATTGTGACTTTTGACGCACCTCTGTCCTCCGGGTTCTGTCGGGGATGAAGGCCTGGTCCACGTGCTCCTGGGGGGGCGGCACTGTGCAGGCACCTTTTTGGCTCTGTGAGGGATCAGATACAGGTCAGACCTGGCTGTGTAAGGTCACATTGTTGACTGTCAGTCATCTCTTGGAGGTTGTTTCGTACAGTGGTTCCTAATTTAAAGTCAGACCTCCTCAAAAAAGGGTCATCTTTTACCACAATGGGCTTCAAATGCTAATTTTTATGACTGTTTCTCAGATAAAATGAAGTCTTGCCATTTAGATGAGCCTCTATGTTCTTACTCTCTTGTCTTAGAGCAATTTGGAAATGAAGACATTACTTGCTCTCCGTTAAGATGTTAACACAGCATCAATGCCTTATTAGCATTGGCAGCAGGAGGAGGCGAACATAGCCAGCTTGTCACAGCTGAGCTTCCAGTCTTCTGATCACCCAAACCCAACCCGGCCCGTCTGTCTGCGCCCGTCACGCCGGCCTACCCGCCGCACACAGACGCGTGTCATGGCGGAACAGAAGGAACGGTTGTAGTTGCGTGGGGGGGGTTACCTCGGCCTGGGCGGCTCGCAGCATGTTCTTCTGCTTCTGAAGGATGGCGTTCACACGCTCAAAGAACTCCACGCTCTCCTCGGAGATCCTGCCAAGAAGAGGAAGTGGTTTGACAAAACACCTCTAAATTTAGAGATTTAAAAATATGAAAATATGTTAATTTGCAGGAGAAGTTGCATGTTGTCTGAACATATACAGAGATATTTCTGGGTCGTGATGGGAGTCAGCCATCAGTATCCTGTTTAGAGACACGTGTTGGAGAAGCGTCTGTCAGTAAAGATGCTAAAGATGACCCCATCACCTGCAGTTCACCTCCTTATGAGTCATCAAACACCTCCTCATCTCGTACACTAAAGGAGGCGAAGCGGGTCTGGACCAAAGCTCCCAGCGATCCAACATGTCTGCACTCTGCGTGAACCGTGTTCATCTACCAGCCTATGATTAGCCGTGTGCAAAAAAATGCAAATGATGTTTTTCCAGCTTCCTCCAGGTGTGAGTGAATCCCTGGACTCCCGCCGGCCCCAGTTGTCATGGTGACACATGCACATTCAGGGGAGGGAGTAGCTGGAACACCTTGGGAATCCCCCCCACCACCACCACCACCACCTCCTTCACCACCACCACCTCCCAAATCTCACAGCGGGCATCCTCCGCCCGGCCTGGCAGGCAGCCGCTCTGATGTGAGCTGTAGCAGAACCGTCTGGATCAGCCATGCTGTCTGCCTGTTACTCCTCACCTCCTCCCCCCCAGCTCCCCTCTCCCTCGCCTCTCAGCCAACCCCCGTCACATTGCAGAGAGGAGCCGTCCACCGGGGGCCCGTCAAGCTCCTTTATTAGCGTCATTACATTGCAGCGGGCGAGCGGCAGCCCAGCCCAGCACCCACTGACTCTCGCCGCGGTGGCGGAGCTGATGGAAAGCCCCCGAGGTATTGATGAGAGCTAATGACAGTCATGCTGGGAAGGCTGGTTGGGCTTCCACTGAAAGGTGGATGTGTTCAGTTCAAAGCAGCTCATTAGAAATAATGCGTACAGTTTTTAAATCATGACACGCTTTGTAGCGGATGATTTTCATTTACCTGGAATGTGACAATCTTGATGAATCATTTCCTCCGCGCAACTTTACAAAATGCCCATCATCACTTTGCAAAGTTGACGTTGCCGTTGCTTATTTTATCCGACAGACTATAAAGAAGACTTTCCTCGAGGCTGAGTTCAGCTCAGAACAAAACAACAACAACAAGTCCCAAAATACCCCAACAAGGTCTACTATCCTCTGGAGACCTGCACCGGGAAGCAAGAAGCACAAAGAGGCTAGACGGATTGGAGGGGAGCGCACAGACCACATACAGCAGGGGGGGGGAGGTTATAGAGACAGGAAGCATCTGAAACGAGAGACAACAGGTAAGAAGCAAAACAACAACACTGAAAACAAGCAAACATGCAACACGGAAACAGATTTCAGACGTTTGAATGGACTTTTGCTGCTTTAAGTGACTCTTTGATGATCAATAGTTGCTTGTTTGCTTCCTGTTGTTCATCTAATTTGCACAAAGGGACGTCGTTTAACTTCTATTCTGATCCGAACACCTCCAACCCATGTTTGAAGCCTCGAACCGAGTCTCCAATCAGTGAATTCCTCCACAAACAGAGAGATCAGAGAGAGAGGGATTTGTTTTTCATTTGCATATAAAGCACAAATAAGCCTCATTTGATTGTGATACTTGTGTTATGAGACACTCCATTCTCTCTCCACATCCATCTTTAATCATCCAGCGCTTCCTCTTATCCTCAAATCTGTCCCGTCTTCTGTCAGGCAGCCGGAGGCTTTTGTCCAGACAGTCTGGCATCTTTTGTTCGGAGCGACGGCTTTATGAGCAGAAATAATACCCCGATGATGCAAATCCAGTCAATCCCCATTTGATACATGTAAAAAAATGATATCTTTCAACCTTTCCCCTCTCTCTCTCTCTAACACACACACACACACACACACACACAGCACCTGAATAACAAACTGATGATGTTGCTAGGAAACAGGCGCCCCCCCCCCCCCCCCCCCCCCCTCTCTTTTTTTAACTGTCATTTTATTCTAATTTATTTTTTCTGAATTCATTCCAATTACGTGTCTCCGTTCTGGAGAGTGAAGCAGAAGGAGAAAACATAAATAAAAACATGAACGCTGAACTTCCATCTGTGAGAATAAACGGGACTAATTGGGAGCGTGAAGATGACAAGCAACCTCTCGCTTCAAACCTCAGTAGAAAACGCCGCCGCGTACACAGTCGTTAATGGAGACCATGTGACGTCTGCATGCGTTCCACTCAAATAAGCCGGTTTCTTTTTTTAAATGTCAGAACCAGGCTGCTCCAATCACAACGAAGGGATCTCTTCCATGACAAGGATCCCCGACTCAGCACTAGTCTGTCTTGTTGAACTCTTGATTACACATTTGATTAGGCAACGAAACATCAGGTGAACAGACTGTAATGTGGAGATGTGTTTGCAGCATCTCTCCCTTCAGTAGCTCAAAGAAACAGAAATTATTTTCATCTTGGGTCGGTCCTCTCGGATGCTTCGCCACGACGATTCCTTCGCTGTGCAGGTCGATACTTTATTATTATTGTATGCATTCCTTTCTCAGGGATTCAATAGCATGTTCATAATGTGTTCAGGGTCAAAGTAGACCGAAACCTTATCATCCTATTAATTAACTTTTCTATTATCTTTGTGTTTTAGGAAGAACTAATTGTTCAAATGACACAATCTGAGATCGCCCTCGAAATCCAACCCGTTCATGTAACCTCCACTTGTTAATACCACAGCTACAAATATGAATAATAAATCCTCAACACGCGTGCTGATTATTCCAGTTTGAAACCAGCTGTTAGGAAATGACTTAGCCTTTTTAAAAATATATAATTATAGCGTATGATTGAGGACTAATTGAGAAGCTCAGTCTGATGACACTGAGGAGTCAAATCCATTAAGAACGCAGCAGCGAGCTCACCATCCCAATCCCAAACCACAGGGAAGAGAAATGTGAAGTCCACCACTGTTGGAGATGGAAAAGAACAGACCAAGAGAATACAAATAAGACATTTAAATAGACATCTCTGTGGGGTTGAAGCTCTGACAGTGTCTCATGAATCTGCTCACATGGAAGCGAAAACATGAACTTGCTGGGCTGAATTAAAAACCTCCGACATGCTGGCCTCTGCCCTGAGAGCTCAGCGATGACAGCGACTGCACCGCCGGGTCAACGACCGCGGCCGGAGCTGCCCCGATGCAGCCGGCCGGCCTCATTTGCAAATTCTCAATTAAAGTGGGAGCGCAGGCAGACTCGCAGCCGCCCGAGTGGATGACAAAGATCAACAGCCGGCCTCTTAATGACGGGCGCTCAGGGTGCACCGCTGGGACTCGGCGGGAAGGGCGTAGCATCGGGGAGCTCGCACGGAAATGAGAAAAATGTGAGATACTGACAGTTCACACGGCTCTTTAATGAAGAACACAAATAGGGTTCCATCGAAGCAGATTTTACATTAACGTGAAAGAGGAATAAAACGTGCCAAATCGATAAAACATACTGAGGCAGAATCAATAATATACATTAAATTAAACACAGTCATGAAAAAACGGTCAATTACTCGTCTTTCACATTCAATAAAGAGCAGCATGCAACAAAACATCAGAGGTTAGCGTCCATGTTAAAAATAGACCTGGTTGTCAGTGCAAGTATAAGTTCACATGGTGGCAACAGCATGTATTTAGGTTGCTATAGAAACCGCAGGTACATAATATTACATTTGGCTTTGAGGACGGTTAAAAAAACAAAAAGATGATTTTATCTGTGGGACTTTATTTGTTGCTACGAGGCAGCTGAGGAAAAAAATAAAGAAAAATAAGAGAAAAAAATAAGAGGAAAAAAATAATAAAAAAATAAGAGGAAATAATAATGAAAAAATAAGAGGAAAATATAACAAAAAAAGGAAGGAGGAAAAACAACAAAAAATAAGAGGAAAAAAATAGGAGGAAAAAAAATTATTTAAAAAAAATAAGAGGAAAAAAATAAAGAAAAATAAGAGAGAAAAAGAGAGAGCTCAAATAATAATAAAAGCAGGGTACAAGATCCACTCATATCCTGTTCATTCTCCCCAAAGATCATATGGCTGTCAAGCTAATGGTAACACATGTGAAGACATTACACCACATAATAAGAGAAACCTAAAGAATATAACAGAACATAAAAAAATACATAAATATAGCATACACATATACAGATTACATATATACATACAGTACATACAATACTGACATAAAAACACAAAATCATACATAAATTAACACATACATCAATGGGACATAAGTCATAAATCAAATAAATTGTGTCTAGAAGTAACATCTGGAGTTATTCAACATCCATTATGATAAAATATAAATATAAATCTTCATATTCATAGATGAGATCTATTTTGCTATCTAGGTGTCGTGTATGGAAGATGAAACATGGATTTGTCCAACGTGATTCATCCTTAAGTCCATGAAATCTCAGGAACGTCTTCACATTTCTTCTTTTTGTCCGACAAACAGTCCAAAACTCAGACTTATTCAAGTTACTAGAGTTTAAGTGAAGGAAAAGCAACAAATCCTCACATATCTGACTGGAATGATGAATCCATCGTGGAAGTAATGGATCAAACGTCACATATGAATCATCTACGTTAGCATGTCACATATGGAAGCCTGACTTTTCTCTTTAAAGGTTTCTTTATTTATTGTATATATGAATTTCATTGTTTTCTAATTGGTTTTGTATGTAAATGCTGTATTTTTTTTATGTTAGACATACATACAAAAATACATGTATTGTATACATAAATGCACACACACACACACACAGCAGTGAAGGAGACATGTGGACATCAGAACACAAGAAAGCAGCGTCCGTGCCGCCCTCTCAGAGCCTGACTGTGCATGTAATAGTGTGGTTGATGTTTCCTCGGGGGGGAGAGGCAGCTTGTGGATGGCCTGCTCAGCAAGTCACAACTCTATATATATATTTATAGATATATTTAAAATGATAAGCACATAAAAAACATTCTCTGGACAGGAAATAAGGAGCTGTGTTTTGGAAGAATGAAGGTCAGACTTCTTTCTTATGTGCGTCCACCTTCGTCATCTTTCAACGCCATTTTATTCTCCTTAAAAAAAAGCTATTACTTCTAACAATCAGGCAAATTATGATATTAATACACAGCCGGGCTCCGGCTTCTTGTTGTAACTGTAACGCCTCTAAAGTCTCGACCTCTGAATGAGTGAAATAAAACCCTCAGTGGGACTCGGGTCTGCACCCGAGGGACTCACCTGCGAGAGAGTGGGTCAGGCGCGTGGGCGAGGGGGCTGCCGGCGGCGGCGGGCGGCGGCTCCCTCCGGCTCCTCAGAGACTGGCTCCGCTGCACCTGCCGCAGCACGCTGCTCTTCAGGTCCAGCAGCGTCGTCATGGTCCTTCACTGCCGACAGACACAAACAAGATGCTCTTTATCAGGAACATGCATTTATCAATTATCAGTTATCGAGCTGCTTGTTTCTAGAAATACAGGTTGTTTTTGGTCTAATCAGCTGCAGAACGCCTCTGCTGCGTTTCCTTAATTAGGCTCTCCATCAGCAGAAGGCGTGCTATTTCTGTCTAAATATATTACATTATTTATGCAATTTATATCCCATCTTTTGGTCAGTTCAGGCTCAATCAACCTGGAGTTTTGGGGACCACACTTTAGTGCAAATCAAGAAGCCGTGCAGAGCAGAGGGCCACCAGAGCCCCGCAACATCATCAAAAAACAATTGTATCTCTCAAATTAAATGGTAATAAAGTAGAGCTGCGGAGCTTTATTTAGTGATGACTCTCCCGAGTGTCTTAATCGTAGACGTGGAGAAGGATGTAAAAAAACAGAATTACACTACAGGCATGAATCAATACCTTCTGTTCAATGTTCACATGTAGCTTCTTACTTTGATGAGGTTCAAAAGAAGCAGGGAAAATGTCTCTCGACCTCCCAGAGAATCTCTCAGAGCCATAAAGCAAACTCTCATTTCGGCTTCATGGCGTCTTTAAAGTATAACTGAATTATATGTGCTCATAATAATATTGTGTACTGTCAGAGCTCCCCGCAGCAGAGGAGGCTAAAGAACAAAATAAACTTTTCTGTTGAGGGAGATTTAATGAAACTCTGCCAGTCGTCAAGTCAAGGAAGCAAACGTCACAGTGAGTCTGCAAAAGCAACATGGATTGATTTCTAGACGCTCCTCTTAACGATGAACGCTGAGTCGTCACAGGAAGACAAAATAAATGCAATGAAGCTCACTGTGTTATATGTGATTAACTTCATTGGCATGAATATTATTTTAAGTGCTATTGGTTTTATTTGTCAAATAATTAAATTAAAGTGTTATTTCTACCCTTTATCATGAGTTAGGTTGGCCGTCTATAAATACCTGCAGCTCAATATAACATAACATTTAAAGATGTCTTTTCAGCGCTCAGTAGAAAAAGCATGAAAAGTATCCGATTGCAAGGTCGTCACGGAGACGCTCAGACGTCTGCCTAGCAACCGAAAAAGGAGACTCTCCTTAACGGCGTCCAATCGCTTTTGTCCAAATTGCATGTAAACAAGAATGAAGAGACTCAAAAGAAAAGATGATGGAGACGGAGGAGAGGCTCTGATTGATGGGGAAGTTGTTTCTGAAGACAGTCAGACGCTCTTTTCAACAGCTGACAGCCGACGTCTGTGTGAAAAACAATTAACTTCTGACTTTCCAACGAGAGAAAGACACAATAGTCCCCGTTATTAACCGACTGGAAGAGATTCTCATTCTCTTTTTATTTATTTTTTTGCATACTGGTGAAGGTTGCCGGCAGTGAATGACAGTCCTTCATCAGGCCGACTGCTGCAGCTTCCAGACATCGGCGGCCGAGCCAAGAGGACAGCAGGCCATCGACCCAGGAGGCTGACACCTGTTCTCCACTGGAGCCGTTCACACGTCAGATATCATCAATGTGCCTTTTTCAAATCAGATGTCCTTTTTTTTATTACTTCACTTCATTCAAGGAAAGTAACTCTGAGAGGATTATGTGTTAAATTATTGTTATCAATCTCTCTCTGTCATCTAGTTGGGTTCTTTATGAACTGAAGCATCTGAGTGATGGATTCATTCCTCCTCAAAAAAGCTTAGTGTTTGAGTCTCTGGAGATGTATCAGAAATATGAACGGCTAAGTTTAGATGCTTCTATGTATCAACAGGAATAAGAAACAGGAGGGGAGAGAGAGGGAAGGAATATGATATTTGTTTATAATAATAATAATCATACACTTTATTTATGGGTGCCTTTCAGAGCAACATTTCCACTCATATCACCGCCCTTTTTTTCCCATTTACTCCGTCCGTCACCTTCTTGATGCTGCTTATGAAATGACTTGTTTCCATTCAGTTTAACTTTTGGATTTAACCCAAAAATAGAGAATCCGTTTAGAGGTTGTGAACCGGAAACAAAACCAGATCCACCAGAGAAAAAAAGGAGAGAAGTCTCCAGGAAATGTGTTTTAATTGGGCAAGTTTGAACTCTTATTTAAATTTCAGCTAATATTGGTTACAAAGACGTCATAAATACATATCCAGGACGAAAAAACAGGTCATGTGACTTCAATGTTTGCTACCTCAGAACTTATTCAGCAAAAGCGTTTTCCATTACTTTTCAACAACGGCAAAAAACATCCAGTCCAGCAAGCTTCTACACATAAACCCTGTCACATCATCTCACAAACAACCAGTCATCAAACATCTCCATGGAGGGGAAAAGCTTCCTTATTTCTAAAGAAAATCAAGAAGACAACATTCCTGCCAAGTTATCTTTAACAGGAGCAATAAAGCATCTCCACTGGAAACATGATATGAGACGTGCAGTCCTATTTAAGCTATGTTTCATTTCTTATAAATTATATTAAAGTACAGAAAAGATTCCTGTTATTTTGTCAGGAGCTGCTGAGAATGTGTTCGCTGGTTGAGTCTCTACAGGTGACTTCTCTAACAACCTTCTCCTCGCTGCGTGACTTCTTCAAAAGGCCGTGCAGCTGAAAAACATGAGGCATGTTTTTTTTTTTTCCCCCACTGTGGTAAAACAGGAAAAAAAACAAACCCGGCCTCACATCACATCCAGTAAAGCTGCAGGCTGACAGCTAACAGGCGCCGCCGAGCAGCTGTCTCCCAGGTGAACTCATTTCAATTACGGGAGTGGATCTCTCCCAACTGGATTTCACTCTGCCTCAGCTGTCGACCCTCGGTGACAAAGCGGGTGGACGTGGCGCCGCCGGTGGGGGCGCCGGCTGCCACGGAAACACCGTCAACGGCGAGCAAATGCCTCTCTGGCTGCCGGAGTCGTGAAACACTTGCTAACGCTCAGCAGCGGCGCTCCTGCGGGAAAAAGCCAAATGAGCCCGGCAGCCAAAGGCGCCTTGCTGATGGGGATGGAGCGTCTCTATGGTAACGGCAGAGGAACAGGAGCTGGTAAATACAGGTGAATGGGATTCTATGAAGTCTGAAACGCAGGCTTTGGTGTTATAATGTGTTCACCTTAACGCAGTGAATCATTAAAGACATTATGTAAATATAATATATACGTTTAAACACATCTTCATCAGTGATGATCCATTCAGTCCAGTCATGGAGGACAGTTCAATGCTCCTACTTCACATTCCTTATTCACAGTGTAGGTTTGATAATCTGACTGATTTATTATTGATCAGAAAGGAAATAAAATCCAACTATGTTTCAAACGGAGGTGTTGTTTCAGCCTCAAAGGCCGGTGAGTCTTTCCTCCCGGAGTCATTAGTCTTCTGTTGTTAAGCTCTTCTCCAAGTGTCTGTCTGTCTGAGCCTGAAAGCTTCAGCCTGTGGAGGGTTATTGAGTGTGTCAAATGGGGGGGGGGAGAGAGGGGGAGGGAGGGGAGGGGGGGAGAGAGAGAGAGAGAGAGGGAGGGATGGAGAGAGAGAGAGAGAGAGGGAGGGATGGAGAGAGAGAGGGGGGGAGGGAGAGAGAGAGTGAGACAGAGAGAGAGAGGGGGGGAGAGAGACAGACAGAGAGAGAGACAGAGAGAGAACAGAAGAAGACAGAAGAAGACAGACAGACAGTGGAGAGACAGACAGAGAGAGAGACAGAGAGAGAACAGAAGAAGACAGAAGAAGACAGACAGACAGACAGACAGTGGGACGGAGAGAGAGAGACAGACAGACAGTGGGACGGAGAGAGAGAGACAGACAGACAGACAGACAGTGGAGAAAGACAGATCATGGTTTTCTTCGTGTCTTTGTCTTACGATCAATATGATTAAGGTGTATTTCCTTCGTTCCTGAGTGTAAAATAAAAAGGAGATATTAAATATAATAAAAACGAGTGAGGTTTTGTGTAACTGAATGAAGACGAGCACATTTAGAACTTCATTTAAGTGGATCAGCCTGAGGGGAGCAACGCTCCGATCCGGCTGTGGAGGCGATTATCCCGCCGTTAAAAAGCGTGACTATCATAACCTTTACGACAGGAGGGAGAGACTCATCATCATCATCACCATCACCATCATCACCATCATCACCATCATCACCGGCCATCAGCGATATAACGACCTGACCGGGGTCACATGAGCCGAACGGATCAGCGTCAAATCTCTAACGAGCTTTAGTGGATTGGATGTGGTGATCTATGCTGTATGCACCTGTGGATCACACACACACACACACACACACACACACACACACACACACACACACACACACACACACACACACACACACACACACACACACACACACACACACACACACACACACCCTGCTACTCCCAAAAGCTCTCAGCCTCTGTGTTGTCAGGGCACATGACAGGCACTTCGGCTGGGAAATTGATTGCTGGAGAGAAAATCCCAGGGATTGACGTTCGTGAGGTTTTGTAAAAAAAAAAAGGAAAAAGGGAAACAGGGAAAAGGGGGAGCGTCTGCAGCGTCAGCCACGCACAACATACAAGAACTAAAACAATGGAAGCCTTGCTCATTGTGGCGAGGATAATACATTCTTTAATCACCCTGAAGAACCGCTCAGAAACAGCAGCCGTTCAATGAAGCCACCTCCATGGTTGTATCTAAAAACACTAGTGAAGCTCTGAGTCACAACCGCTCACTCTCTATAATTAACAGCGTACTTTGAACACAACAAGTGACTCTTATATCTGCAGCAGCATCATAACCTTTTTTATGATGGCTCTCTGACTGGGAGGAAAAGGGAAACACTGTGTCTTCGCTGTATGGCATTAAAAATGATATTATTGATGAATGATGTTTGAGAATTAATGGCCTCATTATGGTTAATCTGAAGTTATTAACTGCAGAACAAAAAAACACATCTTCTGTTCCATTAGACGGCTTTTTCAACAAAGAAACGTGATTATTAATATGCTTTTATTAACGTCTAGTTAAGTGTGTGTGTGTGTGTGTGTGTGTGTGTGTGAGAGAGAGAGAGAGAGAGAGAGAGAGAGAGAGAGAGAGAGAGAGAGATATTGATTCATACACAACATGAAGCTCAACCAGCAGAATGTGGCGGCTGCTGAAGGAGGTCTGAACCTGCAGCCTGCTAATGTTCCCAAAAGTGTGTGTGTGTGTGTGTGTGTGTGTGTGTGTGTGTGTGTGTGTGTGTGTGTGTGCGTGTGTGTGTGTGTGTGTGTGTGTGTGTGTGTGCGTGTGTGTGTGTGTGTGTGTGTGTGTGTGTGTGTGCAGATTAATAGATGACATGACAGGAGAGCATTTACACACAAAAAGCCAAAATAAAAGCATATCTGTCTTTGGTAAAAGCCATTATTGTGGAACATTTTCAGTGACATGGATTTCCAGAAGCTTCTGCCCTGAATCTGACATCACACAGCTGCTGATCAATACTGTGTTTCAGATGTGAATGGTGATCAGAAAGGGGGAACTTTTGGTAATATTTGCAGAAATAATGAAAAGAGAAATGAAAGAGATCACAATCATCATCATTCAGCCACTGATATTACATCGAGGCATCAACAGAACTTTATCCTCCCTTAAAAAACCTGCTGGAGATTCAGATCAACAGGTGCTCGTGAACGCGCCTCCGTACAAACAATAAGCAGGATTCAGTAAAGCTCGTGCATGTTTTCTATGTTGTATATATTTCTCAAACAAACGTCCCATGCTGTTAATGATAAAAGCTCACCTGCGTCTCAGACAGAGTCCCAGTGTGAAGGGCTTTTTTTTTGCGGCTGCGTGTGTCAGAGTTGCTGAGGATCAAAGGCGCGAGCTCCGCAGCAGCAGCGCGCGCTCTTCTTCCGCCAACGACGCGCAATCAACTTCGCACAAAACAACGTATTTTTCCTGCGATAGACGACAGACAGCAGCTCATTTTAGTCCCTTCCAATATGCTTGTGGAGCTCACGCGCCGCCGATGCTCAGCCAGATATGGCCATAGGAAGCGCTGCGACACTTCACGGCCCTCTACTATTGTGGGAAATGTCGCCACCAGCCCACGAAAACGCGACAGAATGTGTCTGAATGCACCTGAAGTCTTTTATTCACTGGTTTAAATGCAGTTTAAATAGTGTAGGTCTGCCGGAGATGTATGATGATTAGACTAAATGTTACACAAAGTGAAAATCAATTAAAAGCAAATGGAATTTGGTGCAAGTTAGTTATTTTTCTATTTAAAAAAAAGCAAAATGTGATATAGGGCATATACAATTCAACATTTAATATATGTTTCAGGTCTAATATGCTATAATTACTGAAATGAAACGTATAATATATCGAATGGAAATTGCATTTTTCATAGAGCACGTATTTTGTATTCTGTCCATAAAATTAACAACAATAATTAGACCACGTGGCCAAGATTATAGTCTTTTCAACGTTATTTATTTTTATTATGGTTAGGGTTAGGGTTTTAATTGTCAATGTTAATAATTAACATTGACACTTGTTGACTTTGGGGGGGAATAGTCAAACTATATTGTACTAAAGTTTAAAGTTTTTTTATTTTAAATATTCCACTTGAATGTTAGTCCATCACAATAACAGCAAAGGTTATACATTTATCTCTACATCCGAATGTTTCTTGGTACAGTTGATTCCTTCCTCCCATAGACCGCTTTACGTTTTACGATGTGCACTTGAACGCATCATCTGACTGTTGCTGAGGGATGTCGCCGAGAAAAATCCCCTGAACGCGGAGCGAGCAGGTCCAGCTGTCAGTCACACTGAGGTCCATGTACTTTTACTGTGCTTCACCTAACGAGCTTTAATCAAACTCCTCAGAGAGGACCTGAATGTGTTGATGGGGGACTCTGGAGACCGAGGATCCTCCACAGACCACCAGGATGTGGCCCTTTTCTTCCTAATAATGTCCTTATTTAATGTTTCTTATGAACAGTTATTGAAATTAAAATACTGGTCCCTTATTGTGCTTAATGTTTAATGTATTTATGCAAAACAAAACATTGAAACTGACATAAAAGAATTCATGTATTCACTGCAGAAGAATAATCTGTTAAATAATGTGGATTTCCATTTAAAAAGAAACACATCAGAGGGACAAGCATCACTGTTGCCTGTTGTTACGTCCACTATAGCATTATTACATTTGAACTACAATTTCCTGCTGGTAAACAGAAGATTAAGCATGGAACTAATATCTAAAATAATGGAAATAAATAATAATAATAATGTATATATGTCACTTGTGCTAAATTGACTCTAATATGTTCACAACATCCGGGAGTCCTTGAAACGTTGGACACTTCCGGCCGTTTCTCCCTCCTCCGTTTGTAGATGAGGACACATGAAGAGGAGGGCGTTCACGTGCTTTAAATAGACGTAGCATTAATTAAATGCATGTAAGGTTGAGGTGTCTCTCTCTCTAAGCACAGTCCTTATTTCACACACGGCCATTAGAGCTGAAGCTAGTCGGGCACCGATTCCTCAATGGAGCTCCATCAGCTTATCACTATCAGGAATGTCTTTATCACTGTACTTATGAGTCATGGAACAATTTAAACCAATTACTTAGAGTGGCATTTGTCTCTAATGCCCAGGCAACATAAAATATGATCTGATTTGTTATTTGGAAATAATGGAGCGTGATATTGCAAATCACTGCAGGAGACTGCTACAAAAAACAAAACAAACAAAAAAAAAAAACGACTTTCTGGAGCTGAAAACACTTCGGCATACGTTGGGCAAACATTAATCTTACAGTCTCTGCGTTTCAGCTCAAAGCCAGTTGATAATTGACAATGTTAAAGGCTTGAGTTGTTTGGTGTTTTCTCACCAATTATTAAGAGAAGGAGAAGAAGTCCACGGCATTTTGGTTGCTGCCATCTTGGCTTTTTTCCAACCAGAAGTGACACAAGATGGTGGTGGTTAGTGCAACGGAAACGCTGACCAAAATATTAGTTAATTGAATTGAAAACACCCTGAAGGGTTCAAGTTCAAAGACGGAATCATGGATATCTCACAGGAAAACGACCTGTCATGGTAATACCTTATCATCTATTTATAGTAAAAGGGATCAAAATGTAGGATTGAGATAATAATCTCATGTTTCCTGTGATTACTGAGGTAATACATTAAGTTATAAGGTAATTTTCTCATAGACTTCTATACAAATTAGACTTCTTTTACCAGTGGAGTCGCCCCCTGATGGCCATTAGAAAGAATGTACATTTAAGGCACTAATATATTGGCTTCACTGTTCGGAGCCATTGGTTGTTGCCTGGAAATAATAGAAAAAACAGACAAAGCAATTAAACCTTGAGTCTGGAGATTTAAATGAGAAACCGTCTCTAATTCATTAATGATGGAAAAAAAAAAAAAAAAACTCTTTCTGATTTTGATATGTTTTGACATAATTTCAAAATTGGAGCAAAATTGAACCGAAGGCATTTCCAGTGTTGAGTGATACGCCACATGTGACCTCCTGCCTTGTTTCCATGGACACGTCCTCCGAGAACGTCCCCGCATGCTTGTGTTGACAGCTAATAACAAAGTGAGGGATTTAGTTATAAGACAAACGCAAAACGGACTTTCAAGTCCAACACTCAGATCTGATTAGATGTGACATAATGGAACAGTTAGAGGAGATTCACTGGAAAAGATATGGGTTTGTTTTGATTATTTATCATTACTTGGATGGAAACTTCTGGAGAGTCAGACTCACAGATTATTATTATGTCCCAACCACGTTGCTTTATAATTGGAAGTGGCAGAATTAGCACAACCGAATGCTTCCCAATGGCACGGTTCCCGCTCAGATTACAGATAAACACAGATAAACTGCTGATTCAGCCATTTCAATCAGAGCTCAACAGTCGAGATTGCAAATTTCCAGTCATCAAACTCAGATTTGATCCACTTTGTTCAGCAATGAGCAGCACAAAGCCCCAAATCTTCCAAAGCAGCAAAGACAGGAGGGTTTGAGGTGCAGGTACAGCCCCCCAGTGGTGAGTCGTGTGAACTGCACCCTCACATTATCACTCATGTCTCAGCTTTGAATAAATACATCTGGATGCGTTTTGGGACGCAGAAATCACAGTCATGCATCATGTGTGTGTGTGTGTGTGTGTGTGTGTGTGTGTGTGTGTGTGTGTGCGCGCGCCAAGACCGTTTCACTCCTATGACATCAAACAGGTCCATCTCTCTGCACAATAAAATCATGTGCCAATCAGTGATGGTGTTTATTGTATTCAGTTCTCTTCATCAGTGAGAACAAGCAGCTAATCAGCACAACAACAAAACAACCGTCACTCAAACATCTGAATGTATTATCTCCGGGAAATGTTGCTTCACAGTTATTGACATGACGAGCGTAACAAACTCAGACTCTCTTCAGGCACGTTATCACAGAGAGTGATGAAACTAATCATACAATAGCAGCATGATATTAATTCTTCACATTACTGGTTTATATATATATACATATATATATATATATATATATATATATATGTTGTACATCTTAATCACAATATAGCCAACATGTTTTATTAACATCCACATCAGAATGTTGCCTCTAAGATTACAGAAGGCAAACAGAACTGGAACAGTGTGACCATCGTGACACAACTCTTCCTTTTATGATTATCATTGACTTTATCATTCGTTCTCTGTTGCTGAATTCTTATAATCTATATTGCAACTACAAGACAAAGCAGTCACCACACATACGATATTTAGGAATGGTTGGTAATTATTGACCATAAGCCAAAAGATCTAGTCTTCTAAAACAATTTTGTTGACAACATCTGGTATAAATGGCCACATTTGCAGTTGAAAAAATAAGCAGTATATGAAAACAGCCTGTTATGCAAATTCATTATTTGAGGATGTGTTATTCATTCATTGTTCTGATTCTGGTGAGCAGATACCTTTCCTTAAAGTAATGCAAAATTAAAAAAGAGAGCCTTTGTTTATATATCAGTATGCACAAGTAAATAATTGGCCATTAATAGCTGGCTAAGTCTACATTTAATCGAGTAAAAAAAACAAAACAGGGTTTTCACAGGCTGCTGTGCTCACGCCAGTCCAGCAGGTGGCGGTATTGCAGCCGTAAAGCAGCTCACTGAGCTGCCAACACAAACACGGACAACACGAAGAAGACGTAAAAACGATTCTGCTTTTAGCTTAGCCCGAATGTGCCTCCAAATATGTGACAAATGTGAGGATAACTTCATTTCGGACCAGTTCTCCACGTTTCCCGCCGTTTCACACAAACAATGGCGGACTATCGGGATGTGATGAACGTGGACATCTCCACCGGAAAAGGACTGTTGCCGATCCTGCTGGCTGCTTGTTGTTATTGTAGCTAGCGCTAGCTAATTAGCCAACACTGCTGTCTTTGGCTCTCATCACAACTGACGTTGATTCATTGCTGCGGGGCAAAAACACAACAAAAACGAGGTAACTCTGGAGAAAGTTGCAGGCATCAGAACCAGACCATAGCAATGTTTACGTTTTAACTCATTATGTAATTTGCTTTAGCCCGTTTTTTTAAAGGCATTGTTGTAATGCTAACGTTATTCTGACAAATGGAATTAAGTTTCGAAGCAGACATCCGCCGTTAAAATGACATTACTGGCGAAGGTCAGCTAACAACGTTGTCCAGCAGTGGTTGCTGTCTGCGTGTTTGGAGATGGAGCGACAGACAGCAGCCAGTGAGGTGGCTCTGGTTCTTCGCAGCACGTCTCTCTGAGTTGTGAACACCCGTGCAAACAACAACAACAACAACAAAAGAGATAATCATGTCTTGCAAAGCGGCCATCAAGGACAAGAAGTCGAGCTTCAGCAAGAAGCTGTTCCGGCGAGGCTCCGTGCGCTCGGTGGGCAGCTTCATGAGCAGATTCCTGCGGACGCTCACGGCGTTGTCACACTTTGGCTCCGAGGTGCAAACGGAAGACGACAAGGACGATGGCGGATTCTCCACTTTTAAATCTGGGAGCAAAGATGTGCCCATGGACGACGGGGACCTGGCGGGGCTCCTGTCCGGGGAGAGGGTCCCCGGGGTGTCGGGCCTCAAGAACCACGGGAACACCTGCTTCATGAACGCCATCCTGCAGTGTCTCAGCAACACCGAGCTCTTCGCCGAGTACCTGGTCCTGGAGCACTACAAGGGCGAGGAGCTGGACGAGGACAGACCCAAGACCAACGGCGTGCTCCTGCAGAAGAAGGGTCCTCTGGCCAAAGGGGAAGTCACGGAGCAGCTGTCGGGACTGGTGCGGGCTTTGTGGACGTTTGAGTACACGCCGCAGCACAGCAGGGAGTTCAAGGTAAATGCATCCTCAGTGTGCGTCCTTATTGAGTATGCATCCTCAATGTATGTTCAGGGTCCGCATCTACTTTTTGGACTTTGTTTGTTGCAGAATGCGGTGTCGAAAAATGCCACCCAGTTTAAAGGGAACGCTCAGCACGATGCTCAGGAGTTTCTGCTGTGGCTGCTGGACAGAGTTCACGAGGACCTGAACACCGTCAACCCCAACATCAGGCCTGCCATGAAGGTGTGTTGGGAAGACTTGGAGGGGGGGTTTGTTATGGACACAGCTGGGATTGCATGACACATTTCCCCCCTTAAGGGGGAAAAATAGTTATTCCAGTTTTTATGGCGGGGCTGTTTTGTTGCATTGCATTATAAGTAACTCAATCCTTCTGGTCACAAATTGGCTGTACTCTCAGTCCTGTTCAGCAAGGCTAGCCTGGTCTTGTTTTCCCTTCTGGATTCCCTCGAGCAGAACACATGGAGGCTGACCCCGATTGACTGGTGTTATTTACCTGACAAGTAAAACCTGTTTGTGTTTCTTCAGCCACCCATTGAAGAAGACGATCAAAGCTTAGAGGGGCCATCTCCGCCCCTTTCTGCCGGCTCGTTCGTACAAGAACTGTTTCAGGCTCAGTACAGGTAGGCTTTATGTTCAGTAAAAGTTTCTCCCAGTATGGCCGCCTTATCTCTCTGCTATATGAGGGGTTACACTTTTATTCTCTCCCCTCAACAGATCTTCTCTTACTTGCCCACATTGCCAAAAGCAGAGCAATACGTTTGATCCCTTCCTCTGCATCTCCTTACCGATCCCACTGCCTCACACACGGTGAGTTACTTCCTTTGAGCTGTTCAAGGTGTGACAGGTTTTTACTTGTTCACGACTTATTACTCCTTTATAAAGGTTTATTCAGTAAACCCTTGTGCATTACTAAAGTAAGCATTCACAGGAACAGTAATCTTTAAAAAGGTTTTCAGAAAAGATGTTTATCCTACCATCGAATTCAAGTTTACGAGAACCTGAAGCAAATATCAGTATGTGTTGTTACAGAAGAAGGAATGTAATACATGAGTGTGTAGGGGGGGGGGCTTGAGGGTGCAGCAAACAGATGTGGGAGGAGTGTGCACTTTTTTACACCAAAACAACTCTCCAATAATACTCTAATAAATGTAAAGCATGCTTTAAAGCAGGGGCAGCCGTGTTTGCATGGTAAAGTATGTTAAATCGGTATGTTTTCTTTGTGTTATCAGGCCCCTGTATGTGACGGTGGTCTACCAGGGGAAGTACTCTCACTGTATGAGGATCGGAGTCGCCGTTCCCCTCAACAGCACCGTCTACCGCCTCAGAGATGCCGTGTCACGTGAGACCAAGATCCCGATGGACCAGGTGCTATTCCTGTTTCCTCGTCGACTCGGGGTCTCCGTGAGACTCAGTGACGCTCGAGTCACATAATGTTAGCTCAGTGTTCCTGTCAGCCAGTTCCACTGTGTGCTAACATTGATTAAAGCTGGCGGGATGACAACGCCGCAAGAGTAAATATAAATGAGGGCTTAAACGGGGCTCATTTTTCTATTAATGGTACGAGACATTAGAGGGATAATTTGACTCCTTATCTGTGGGCGTCCAATCAATGCTGATGGTAAATGTTGTTCACTGAATCGTGGCTGTGTTGACCTTGAAGCTCTCTCCTGCTGAAGAGGAGCTGTGCCTACATGTCCCAGGATGCATTGCAAAGGAACAGCAATTCAGCTGTTTGACAAATAAACAAAAGAAAGAATAGTAGAAAAGTTCTCACAAAAATACAACCAATTAAAGCTTCTCTAGTTGAATTGTTAACTCGTCATAAAACACTTCATTCAAACTGGATAAAAACAAATTAAAACACTCGGTTTTGGTTGCAATAAATGCTTCATTCACAGAGTAAGCTGTGAGGTTAGATGAGATCTGGATGGGTCTGTGCTGTTTTTCTCGCTGCAGAAGAACAACATTATATTATAACGTTCTCTTTTCTTCTCTTTCAGTTTGTTTTGACAGAAATGTACTACGACGGTTTTCATCGGTCATTTTGTGATGATGATGACGATCTTGAAATCATCCAAGAGAGTGATTCCATATTTGCCTTCGAGACACCCGAGACCTTCAAACTGGAAAACATACGCACAAAAAGAGGTAAATCATACTTAATATTTTGGGGATATTCTGCTCTTTTCCCGCCCCCCCCACATTAAATTAATAGGGAATCTCTGTTGTTTGTTGTTGTTTCACAGGAAGTCTTCTGGCAAACCTGAATCATAACAACTTGAAGTACGGGACAGAAATCAGCAGGACTCCATCTTTCATGCAAGGAGCCATGACTCCTCTAACGGCATCCCCGAATAAAAACCTTGGACCAGAAAAAATCATCCTTCTGGTGTGCAACAGGGCCTGTAGTGGTCACCAAGGAAAGAGGTACTGCAATCACACTATGTAGGTTTTAATGCTAATCTGTCCTCACATGCCATTTTTCATGTTAATAACAAAGACATAATATCTATGTATTCGTATTCAAAGCTTCCTGGACAAATAGATCGCTAACAAACTCCACACGTGATGATGTTTCAGGTTCGGCCTGCCGTTCGTACTCTACATGGAGCGCACGGTGACCTGGGACGCTCTACAGAAAGAGATCCTGGAGAAAATGCGTCATCTATTGAGGCCGGGGGTCTACATTCAGGTAGGAACCAGCAGCTGGGTTGAGCCTCCAGAACCAGTGTAATTATTGTGAAATTCCTGGTAGAGTGAAATTATTAATGAGACCGCCTGCCGCGTTTGCTCGTTAATAAGCCTGACTCACAGCGGCGTCTCTGTTCAGGTTGGACCTTTCAGTCTACGGGTCGTTGGCGTCGTCGGCATCACCTACCTCCTTCCTCAAGACGAGCGGCCGCTGTGTCACCCGACTGTAGAAAGGTCACTTCTGCTGTTTACCACCACATCTGTGTGCCGCTCATCTAACGCTGAGTGTTATGAACAAATATGTATATTGTGGTTTGAAAGTGCTCACATACTTCTCTTTGATGCAGCATGTCGAGTGCATGCGTTTATACATTTCAGCTGATCGTTGATCATTAATAATGGGGTGAGGTCATCAATCCTTTTCATCTCACAGACCTGCTCTGATGACATGACCCGACATGATTTTGGCTGCTTGTTAAAATGCTGGCTCAGCATGTTTGGCGATGTGAGTTTGCAAAATAAAAACAGGCCACGACATAGTTGCTCAACAGAGAAGTATGAGTCACAGTGACATCAGTTGTTTTTGTCGTTACTCTGATTGATCAATGCTTTCATGACGAGGTCTTACTGTAGAAATACATTTAAACTTCTAAACGACATCTGCGTTTTGAGCATAACTGAAGTATATAATTTTCCATATTGAAATAATTAATTCTCCAAAGCACTGACCCCATTTTTAAAATGCATGTAATTGCACAGATTCCTACAGTGACTTCAATGAAGGAATAAAATACTTTTTATAAACGTCTGCCTAACTGACGTTTCCTTTCCCACTCTTGTTGTTTCCTCTACAGAGCATACAAGTCCTGTGGACAAGGAGGACCTCCTCATGTGAAGATCGTGGTGGAGTGGGACAAAGAGACCAAGGACTAGTGAGTAAAAACAAAGAAATTTCACAGTATGTTTGTTCTGCACGGAATGAAAATCAAGCCACGGTGTTGACATTTGTTTTCTGTAATCTTCATGGAACACATATTGGATTTCTTAGAGCTAGACTGCATATATATTACATTAAAGCACGGTGTTCTTCTGAAATAACGGGTCATTTTAATGACTCGCCCGTGAGATCGAAGGCGTAATTTATTGTAATTTGAATCAAGGCAAACACGTTTGTCTGTGTAAGCGGTTATGTAGAATGCATAATTTAGACGACAGGATCAGATTTGATATGAATAATAAAATAGGCCTTTATATTGCAGTGGTATTGCAGCCATGACAGATATGAGGCATTATTATAAAGTGTTTGAATTCGTCTGTTTTTTTAGCCTTTATTGGTCAATCATTGGCTTAGAAGGCAACACCTTGTTACCATCACAAAATCTGAACATGCCAACATCCTCTATGAGAGGCCAAATGTGGATCAAATCGATGGTGACAGTCATTTCATTGTGCAGGATTTCTCCAGGAACTGTCAAGTTAAGCAGCTCCTCAATCTTCCCAAAGGGATATTTTGCAGGACTAAACCCTTTCCGAGCCTCTGCTCTTCATCACAGTATTTGCTTTTGCTAAATAAACTTGCTTAATCTCCTTACAAATGGGCTTAATTTGAAACAGTTGTGGTTTTAAACCACAAGTAAACACACGGGCCTGAAGTTCCCCGCCCACGCAAATCCATGACACATCTGCTCTCAGTGCTTTACTTACGCCAATTATTTGATGTGGTAATCACAACACACACACACACACACACACACACACACACACACACACATACACACACACACACACACACACACACACACACATATCAATCAAATAGAAGTCTCGTCTATCTGTAGTTTCCTGTAGTTGATGTTTGTGCAGGTATTGTTAGTTCATTATATCAAAAAGGACAAACTGGATTACTGTAACTGGATTAAATATTACAAATACACCGACTGTCTTGTAATATTTAACTACTTCACTGATCTACGATCAGATCTCATGATCTTCACATGACTGCTATCGAATGAATGAATGCTTCGTGTTCCCACAGCCTGTTCGGACACACTGAGGAGGAGTACATTCCCGACGCCGAGAGTGTGTATCTGCACCGGGAACAGCATCATCAGCCGCAGGCCTGCACCCTCGCTCAGTGCTTCCAGCTCTACACCAAGGAGGAGCAGGTAACACACCGTTATGCACTCAGACATACCAAGCAAACACCGGCCGGCTGTCTGACATTAGAAAATAAATGTTAGGTCCGCCTTGGTTCATGTTGGCGTCTCACACTCCTCTCACACACACACACACACACACACACACTGTGGTTTTGACTCTGGAGGGGGAACGAGGGGGAACGAGGGAAAGCCTAGGGCCGTTTCCCGTGTGAGGCCTGTTTTCTAAGCGGTGCGATGTGATTGGTCGTTGATGGCCTGGATTGTGTGTGTGTATGTATGTGTGTGTGTGTGTGTTTCAGCTGGCTCCAGACGATGCCTGGCGCTGCCCTCACTGCAAGCAGCTGCAGCAAGGCCGCATCAAGCTGAGCCTGTGGACGCTGCCGGATGTTCTCATACTGCATCTGAAGAGGTTCAGACAGGTATTTCCAACGCAACCAAAAACTGCTCAACGGGAAGCCGAAACTAGATCCTATCACTCGTTTTTATTTTGCTTAAAGTTGTTGCTCACTTTGTTTGTGTTGGACTTAATGCTAGCATATCATTCTGGTATCAGGGATGGGCACTTGGTGAGGGTAAAGGTATAATTACTTCTCAGTACTGCTGAAATGTGTCTGTAGGACTGGCTAATGAAACAACTGACATCAAATATCTGATTTGTTTTCTTTTCCTTTGATCTGAAAGTTGAGTTTTTAAATATTTAAATATTTTGAGGTGAATTCTTCCTCTTAAGATCTATGGCTTTATTTGTATATATTTATATTTCCCAAACATTGTGTAAGGCAACAGCAGACTTCTAACAAAAGGTCCCGAGGCCAGATTTCATGTCAATATTGAAACTTGAAATGATGCCCAGCCTCTCAGTGTGTTTAAGATACCTGATTGTATTTTATGAAGCATCCATCCTCTGTAAGTTTGACTAAGTGGATCATAAAAGCCAGGAAGCTGCTGGCTGCCAATCCTAATAAATAATAAAGCAGTTTAAAGTAGTGATTGTATCTACAGCGCACCACAAATAAACCCAGACATGTGCTTTGGGCTGCAACAAGTCGGCCGTCGTTCTCTAAATGCTGCTGTGTTGATCTCGTCTCGTCGTCCAGGAGGGGGATCGGAGGGTGAAGATGCAGAACATGGTGAGGTTCCCTCTGATGGGGATGGACATGGCGCCTCACGTGGTGAAGAGAAGCCAGAGCAGCTGGAGTTTACCCTCCCATTGGTCGCCGTGGAGACGTCCGTATGGGCTGGGCAGAAACCCCGACGACTACCTGTATGACCTGTACGCCGTGTGCAACCACCACGGGAACATGCATGGAGGCCACTACACAGGTAGCGTTCCCGTTCAGAAGGCTGTATGGGAGATATTAAGACCGGATCGTTACACGTTCTCCCCTGTGCTCCCCACTCAGCGTACTGTAAGAACTCCATCGACGGGCAGTGGTACTGCTTCGACGACAGCGAGGTTTCACCGGTAGCTGACGATGACGTGTGTCAGCAGACGGCGTATATTCTCTTCTACCAGCGGAGGACAGTCATCCCCTCCTGGTCAGCCAACAGCTCGGTTGCTGGTCGGTATTTATTTCCTCATATCTGCTTTATTTACAAGTCATTATGTATTTATTTAATATGCCTCACCCTGATCTGAACCTTTAAAACAAGCGTTTTTATCGTCTTTTACAGGTTCCACCAGCTCGTCCCTGTGTGACCACTGGATCAACAGGTTGCCTGGCAGTAGGCCGGCCAGCTTGGCCTCCGGAGCCTCGTCCAGACGGACCTCTCTGGCATCACTGGCCGAGTCAGTAGAGTTTCCAGTAGAGCGCAATGAAGACGATGGTGGGTCATTGCTTAGAATTCTTATAATACATTTGCTTTCACAGGTGCCAGATGAGAATTATTTGTGGTGCTGCTTTGTATGCATTTGTGTGGCAAAACATCAGTTCTAGACCAAGATGATGGAAGTAAAAGGTTTGAAAGAGTTTGTACTTATTGGGTCTCAGTGAAACATAAGCACCTACAAAGTGCAATACTTCCACTGACAATGTTACCGTTGGAAACAGAAGGTTTCCTAGAGATCCTTACTCTCCCACATGAACCCGATTTCAACAGTCTTTTTTTAAAGAGGGGCTGAAAGTGATGTGATGGGTGTGAGAAAGAAAACCTCACAGATGGAGTGAATCCAAATTGAGACAGATGGTGGCTCCGGCTGCTGTTTGTGGTTAATATAAATGTAGTGTGTGTTTTACACTCCTCAATACACGGTCAGCAAAGTCTCCAAAACTACAACTTTCACAGATCACTTCCAAGTGATTGAAGGTGTTCACCGATACAAACATTTTTTATTACGTAGGTTTGGCTTTAAATGTGGCATCAATATTTAACATAAGAATGAATAATGAAAAAAAGGCCTCTTCATTAATAATTAAATGCCTTTTTGACGATAAACAAGACTTCAAATAATAAGGAATTATGTATAAAAAGGGCTTTCAATGAAAGTAAAGATATTTTCTCCAGCTTCAAAAACACAAAAACACACTCAATCAGAAAAGTTCAGACAAATAGAAGAAGTCTCAAGTAGAGCAGAGTTTCTGGCTGAAATAAGGTCTGCATTCATGTGAGGAAGGAACAGAAAACCCAGAGTGAGCCGTCCCTCTTAAGCCCTAAAGAAAGGGCGTCGTCACAATCTGATTGGCCAAGAGGGGAAGTGCCCCAAGCTGCTCTCACTTCTTAATTAGGAGTCAGCCTCCACACCTGCACAGGTGATCTGGATGAGCCTCCAATCAACTCAGAGTCGTGACATTGAGTTAAAATTACTTGGGGAAGAAAGGAAACGCCAAACACCAAATAGTTTATGATTTACTCATTTATTAAATGTATTTACACACAAAGAACTTTAGAATGGTTGTTTTTCTAATTTAGAATGAGGGTTTCTAACGGCCTCTCAATAGAATAGAATATAATTACTCTATTAATCCCAGACTGGGGAAACATACATATCTCTTTTCAATGTTTCCTTGTCTTTAGGAGGATTCTCGGTCCGCCCCTTTGTGAGGAGCATCCAGCACCAGAGCTCGTCCTCCAGGTCGTCCGTCGCTAGCCCGTTAGCCTTCAGCGACAGCGGGATAAAGCCTTCTTGGTCTCTCTCTGCGAAGCTGCACATGAGATCCAACTCGCCGTCACGTTTCTCCCTCGACTCTCGATGTTCTCCTCCTCTGGAGAGGATAGGAGAGGCCTGCGATGACAAGGTCTCCACGTCCTGCTTTGGCAGCTACAGTAGACACGAACGCTACTTTGGCAGCAGGACGCCACTGTCTATGATGGAGAGCAACTTCAGCGACCAGGACAACAATAAGAGGTTCGTGGACATGATGTACTGCAGGGCTCCCACGCCCGTGGAAAAGAAGAGCGCCAAAAATGAGGCGACTGAAAACAACAACCAGATCACAGCTATAGACCAAAACATTCTCCCCGCCCAAGCTACGCCCTCCAAAGAACAGAAACGCAAGAGCAGTATTGGAGGATTTGCCTCAAAGGCAGAAAACGCAGGCTCCGCAAAGACTTCCAGCAAAGTGGAGCAAGAGAAAACCTCCAAAAAACGTTTGTGCTCCACCTATAAGATCTCCAATGTTGAGACGTCTTCCAGTACGCCCGTGAAAGGCAAAAAGGTAAGCAATACTAAAGAAAAGACTGTCAATGCCAAGAAAAGCACCTCTACACCTTGTGGGACTCCTTCCAAAACAAAGGAGGCAGCTCGACCTCTTGATGCAACGCCACAACGTAAGCCATTCGTCCGCTCCACGCCTCAGTCCTCCGCTTCGCCCTCGCCAACCGCAAAGAAGAACTCCGGCGTCGCCGAGAAAAGCTCCGCGAGCGGTCGGAAAAGGCTGGTGGAAAGGAGCTTCAGCAGAGATTCTATGCACACCAGTCCGCTGGCCGATGGCCTCCGAGGCAGCTTGGTCGCCCGCTCTTCGTTGCCGAAGAGCGGGGAAAGCAACCGGCCCGAGAGGAGATCCGTGAGGAGCTCCAGTAGCAGTTCTTCTGTCACAAGCCTGCGCTCCCCCAGCGTGTCCACCAGAGACCTGCAGCGCAGCAGCAAGTCTGAGGAGAAAGGCTTGTCCTTCTTCAAGAATGCCCTCCGACAAAGGGAAAGCCGCCGGTCGGCTGATTTGGGCAAAAGCACCCTGCTTGCCAAAAAGGCCTCGGAGAGGATGTGCAAGCAGAACGGACAAGCCAAGGACGTCACCGGGGACGCCGGAAAGAATGGAGACGCTGTGTCTTCACAGACGTCCATAGAGACCCGTGGAGGTGAGTCCAAGTCAGACACAAAGGAGTCTTCCAAGCCCCCCAGCTCTCTCAGTCGCACTCTATTAAACGTTGGCAAGTCCAAGTCTTCCACTTCTGAAGTCAAGACTCCCGCTAAGGGGAAGAAGCCCCTCGAAAGGATGGCATCTTCCCGAAAGCTGTCGTCAAGCATGCAATCTCCCGCACGTACAACAAAGAGGCCTCAGTGATATATATATTATATCCATAGTTAACTTACATAATGCAGCTATTTTCTTTGTGCCTAAGTTTCAGTGAGCACCAGACGTATTTGTAAAGAGACGCATTTTTGGAGGTTATGCCTTTGCATTGGATTCATACGTTGGCGCTGAGGTTTAATTGGCAGCAAGTTTGGAGGATTGTTTTGCTCTGCTGGATAAAAAGTACTGTATCATCTGCATATTTGGTGCCAAACGGTTGCTCGGTTTGCTGCCATTTCCCAGTTTTTAAAGTGTATTGTTAGCGGTTCCACCTTTTGTTGAGCAGCAGGTTTGGTTTCGATGCGAGTGAGACAATCGCTTGAGACGTGAGATGTTTTTCTGGCATGGAGGTACGCGAGTATGCATTCAGCTCCACAGCACAAGCCGCTTCCTGTTGTGTGGACTGGAGGCTTAGATGACAGCTGACAGAAATTCCCTGCTGGAATCTTGAAATCTAATTATGTTTCCTTCAAGACAAGACGCTTGTTACATCTTTGAAATGCTGCAAACGTTAAGTTTGTGCCTGCAAAAAACATATTCTGCTGACGAAAACCAGATTTTAGATGCATTTTCGCTTCGTAAGCACCGGCGACGCATCGTTCTCCTTTTCTTTCCATTAAGATGGAAATAAGCTGGCTGTTGGCTGCCGTCTTATAAGCATTTAAAAGTCAACATTAGGAAGAGCAGAGCAGCAATATCAAAAATAGTCTCTGGACAAATGGAGTCTACGCTCACATATACGCACATCAGAAGAGCTTCATTCTAAAACAATAGTGGCTACGCGTTCGCACTTCTTCTCATTGATTGTTTTAAGCCGTTAAAATTGAGATTTCTCCATTCACCTCATGCATTAGTCTCAATCTTAGGAGGAATTTAAATTAACCGATTCACATTTCATGTCTTGAGAGTGTTACAATAACATTGTTTTTAATCTTCCTGATTTATGAAGATTTAAACAAACATCCTGGAGCAAAAAGGATTCGAGAAAGGAATTAGAGACACGTTCTCCAATAGTTTAAGACTTTATTTTTGTTTAATACTAGTACTTTTTCGATAGAAATGTATTTTATCAAACGTTGATTGAAGCTTCTTTCTCAAAGGGACGGGGTGTTTTTGGAATGAAACCCTTTAAAATCAAAGTATATATATACCTGTACAGATATCACATTATAGTATATAGCCTGTTTCTTTTTTTTTGTTTTTTTCATGAGCAAGATGAAAATGATCTTAAGCGCCTTTCAATACTGTACATGGAAACAAATAATTGCCTTTGGCAACATAGTAGTCCTCTACTGTATGCATCACTGTGTAGGAATGTTGTATTGTTCGCACTTTGTAGAGAAAGTAGTTTTCATTTACCCAGAACACACACACTAAGGTAATAATGTCAGTATCTTGTCCTGATTTCAAGGCGTATGGTAGAGAAGGTTGGAAGGACTTGAAATGCTAAAGGGTACATTCATCTCAGCGTTCAGGGGTCTCCCCTCTCCGTCACCTGGTGCTGAAACAGACAGACGCTCCTCCAGCTCTGACGTTTCTTCAATGAGCATATTTTCAAATGCTGACGTCGACAACTGTGACCACACACACACACACACGAGTGAGCCAGAAACCCGCCGTACCTCAGCGGAGAAGTCATTTCCTTTACTTCATCAGGCTGAAACGAGAGCTAATGAACCACTTAGTTCATCGTAGGTTTTTTGAACAGTTGTTTAAATATGCATAGGTAGACTGAATTCTCTCAACTGCGAGGTGGATTTCTTTTTGCAGCAGATGTTGACGTCATTGTAAACAATCAGCATCATCATTGTAGGGAAAACATTTGCAAATGCAATACTCGTACGTTAGATACCAGCATATAGTATGTTTTTAAGGAATGAATGTGGTTATGCCATTAAAAGTCCAACCGTTGGTAATTAGTTTATACTTTAAACCTCTTTGACTTGTAGATCTACAGTATTTCTCTGCTGTTTCTCTGTAGCATCGACCAGGTTTACATCAGTTCTCAGATGGTCTCAGAGGAAGAACCGCTGCGTTTATAGCTGGATGTGTGTTATTTACACGGCCCGTCCCCGCTTTGAGCAATTCAGTGAGAATGCAACAGTTGCATCACATTTTTCTGGTGAAACTGGAAATTCAACCAAACCATTATTGTTTGTAAGTTAAAGCACTTTTGGCAGGTAAATTGTCTACGATGACATTTGTATCTCAAATTCTCATTATTTGAATTTACTGGGACGCTTCTAACGTCTCACCATCATGAAGAAGTCTAGAAGCTTCTCTGCTCAAACGGTCACGGAGCCTGAAGGTAACACGCCGCTGTTTAAATGTGGAGGTGTTCCTGTAGCTGCTCCTTTTTCTACTTTATTAACATTTTAATCAGGAACTTGTGATCGACGCGGGATCGTTTCATGTCACGTGGGCTCGTTGGCCTGTTTTTGTTGAGTTGTCGTGACGAGTTTGCATCTCAGAGCCCGATCGCGACACTAATTAAGACTTTTATTGGATTACATGTCGCCAAAACCCGGTGCATTAAGATCCTGTATTGATGCAGAGAGTCGTTTAGTGACAGACATGACAAACCTTTTATCAGTTGCTTCCAATCATAAACAGTAGATTAATAAATCAGATGGTCCACCTCTAGAGCTCAGAAGGCCATCGGAGACCAGCCAAGTAGTCTGAGGATGAATCCATCCTACCTGTGAAACCAGATGTCATAGATCAACGCCTCGGCATCTTTACGTCATTGATTTTCTTTTTATTGGTCGTCATTGTACATAATCGAGAATGATTAAGGAATGCAAGTATTGCATGAAAACGCTAATGCATGTATTTCATTAACTATGCAAGAGTCTGCAGCTGTGTACAGTAGAAGGTAAGCAGAGCATGGCTACTATATTCCATTGCTTCATTTGCACATCATTCCGATATATTGTAAATTACAGAATATGTCATCTGTACAGTTAAAAGGATTCAACTTAAATCTATCTATTTAATGCCATTTCTTTTGGTATTCTACCATGTAACGTTCAGTCGATTCTTTTTAGTTTTCTCTGTATTTTATTTTGAAATTCTGCTGATCTGTGCTGTCTGGGTGCTCCTACCGAACCTGTGGGTTCCTGTCTTCTTCTTGTTTAATATACTGTTGTACACCAGCAGAGACAACACTATGGATGTGATCATTTCCACTCATTCAGTTAGTGAACCCTGCCACTCTCCAATATAACGGCACGTGAAATAAATACATAATCAATAGAGCTCAATGCAATAAAGAAAGATAGTACATTTGTAGTTTTATATTACAGTATCTAATGAGCAAATACATTCAAATGTAAATGTTCACTTCAGATTTTTTTGTAGTATTTATGCCACGTCAGCCATGATGTGATTTTTATTATTTTTTTATTCAAAACGGACAGTTTAACAGCAAAATGACAACTTCCAAGCTGTAAAGCAGCACCACTGTTTCCTTTCTTCTTCTTCTTCTTCTTCTTTTTTTTTATTATTACTCAGACGTTACGTGATCCTGTGTTTTTGTTGTTGTCGTGACAACGGTCACAAAAAGTTCCACTTCCTGCAGCATCTCTGTGTAATTGCACCACTGAATCACAGTGGCTCCTCCAGATGAACAGCCATGCAGCTGTGTGTGATATTATAAATAACTGAGTTGTGGGTTTGGGGTGATATAGATTTTTGGACATTATTTTTGGGGCAGATAGATATGAGGCTGTTTTCCAGATGTAAACACTATAAACATGTAAAACTGAAACTGTTCAGAAGCCTTAAGCACGAGAACAAACGGTGATCCATCGTTTGTGTCTTTCATTGTGTGATGAATGAATGTCATTTTAATGTTTCTTAAACAAAGAACACTAGTGCTACATGCACGTCTTCCCTTTGACCTTTTTGTCTTTTACTTATCATTCTTCAATCTATCATTCATAAAGCATTTTGTAAATTACAATGCGTTGAGATTTATTGAGGTTTTGCTGTCTTCCTTGTACCGGGTCAGGGTTTTATTTAACATTAGCACCCTTTGTTCTAGCAGTCATTCTCTTTCTTTTCTATTTTCCCTTAAAGTGTGTTGACATTCAGTAGTTCATTAGACCTCGATGTTAATTTATTTCTCTTTTGTTACCATGTATGCACTTTTCATTGTTTTCTTCAAAAGGACAGATGTGTATATACTTTGTTGGTTTACCCATGCAAGTACATGAAAACCTGATTAAACATGTTCAAAGAAGTTCTGCTGGTGTCTGTGTGTCTGTGTGTGTGTGTGTGTGTGTGTGTGCGTGTGTGTGCGTGTGTGTGCGTGTGTGTGCGTGTGTGTGTCTGTGTTAATGTGTCTGTGTGTGCGTGTGTGTGTGTGTGTCTATCTGTGTGTGTGTGTGTGTGTGTGTGTGTCTGTCTGTCTGTCTATCTGTCTTTGTGTGTCTTTGTGTGTGTGTGTGTGTGTGTGTGTGTGTGTCTATGTGTGTCTGTATCTTTGTGTGTTTCTGTGTGTGTGTGTGTGTGGGTGTCTGTATCTTTCTGTGTGTGTGTGTGTGTGTGTGTGTGTGTGTCTTTGTCTCTGTTTGTCTCTGTGTGTGTCTTTGTCTCTCTGTGTGTGTGTGTGTGTGTGTATCTGTATCTGTATCTGTTTGTGTGTGTGTGTTGGTTCGTTCCAACACTAGAGGGAGCTTGTCTCTAACAAATTCTCCACACAAGCAGCTCTGTTTCCTGTTTCTGATGCAGCATTAAAACATTTAAAGTCTGATGTTTAACTTCTGATGGATTCATGTCGGGGAAACCTGAACGCACCTCCAGCATCCAGAGAAACGGCTCAACATGGACTCAGGTCTGCTGGACGTCCAGTCCGTCTCCAGGAAAGCGTTTGTTCTGCATGTTGGACTGTAGCAGCATTTTGAAGGTGTTTATATTTTAATGTGTGAAGGTCTGAGAACCTGAATCCAGCGCTGTCGTCTGGCTGCTGCAGACTCGGGATTATCTGACACCTCAAGGCTGCAGACATGAGCCTCTACACTTGTGGGCAGGATTAGAACTTCCTCACTGAATAGAGGGTGAATGTCTGAGGTCAGTTTCCCCTCTAAGGAGGGGCGTCCGCTTGTCATTATACTCCAGCAGCCATTAGTAACGTTGCTAATTAAGAAGATTAGGGAGGAAATAAAAGGTGAAAAGCACATTTCTGTTTCTAACATCCAGCTTCAAGCCGCTCTGATTCATCAACTGCTCATTCTTTAATTGAGTCATTATTCCTTTAAATGTCATAAAAGAAAGAGGAAGTGACTTTCAGTGACTTGTTTTGAAGCTGCAGCCAGTAAATCTTTGCAAACTGTGACTTCTGTGTTAATCAGCAGTGATGGAATCATCCTGCCGACATATTTACTAAAATTATTATTATTATTATTTATGGACTTCATGTCATCAGGAAAAATAAAATCTAAACTCTCTTTAATAAAAAGAAATGCAGCTTTTTATCCAATAAAGTAATTACATTCTTGTTTAACATCAGTTTCATTCTTTTTAAGTAAAGATTTGGACCCCAAATTTAAAGTCTGTCAAAGTTAATTTCACCTTAATAAAGCCCATAAAGAGAAGTAAGAGTGATGTCAGTGAGGCTGCAGTTAAAATAAAGTTTCATTCAAATTTAGATGTTTCTATTGAGTGAGTCGAGCGGGAATCAAACCCCCGTGAGATATGACATCACCAGTACCAACAACTGCAGGTCTATGGACTATTATCAGCAGTAATGTGTACTTTTTCTCCTCATTATGCAGAGTGTATTAATATCAGAGACTTATATTATCATAGGTTTCATATAATGACTTCCTGGTAAGCGGAGGATGCTCGTTTCAGCATCCGAGTCCTCTCTCACGATAATATCAGCCCCCCTGCGGCACAGCGGAGTTACTTTAGCAATTCGCCCGTGGTTTTATCTCCTTTGTCCCCTCTCCTGACTCCACCCCAGAGAGTGCAGAGGAATCAATAATCATCGATTTCTGGAACGCAGGAGAAGCGGTTGGGATTCAGGGGGGAAGAAGCCGAGGAGGACAGAGACAGAGAGGCAGCAGCAGAGAGGTGCGAGGAGGCCCTAAGCATAATATGCATGTGTTGGCACAGCTAAAGGTCACCAACATGAACCTGTCTGTAACAACAGATTATGGAGTGTCTGGAGCCTCACAGCTAACCGGGGTCTCACGTGGAAGATAAGAATAATGGCAGCTGTGAACCTTTTAACCGGCAGTCGTTTTTTTGAATCCATAAAGAAGAAGGTGGTGTTCGAGTGCAGCCGGCCGGAGCGATTATTTGAACATTATTTTCTTGAATTTTCACGATGAAGCTCGTTTTTTTTTTTTAAGGTGGAAATAAAACTAACCTTCAACTGGGCTCCGATATCTGCTGCTTTATTTCACATTCACCACTCAATCAACCTGCACATGTGGGTGATGTTCACAGACTTTCATACAGAGAGGGAGGGCTGTGTGATCCCCACTGCAGGATCCGTCCCGGGTCTGGGGGTCTGGGGGTCTGGTGGGTCAGACAGGCTGACAGCTGGGAGATTGATAGTTGAGATCTTCCTCAGGCAGTGATCCAAGACACCAGTGGAGCGGGTGGAGGATATATATATATATATATATATATATATATATATATATATTTGTTCTTTGTTTTCTTTATTGAATTGTTATGATTCCGTGCTGCCAGTCTCCTTCCTTCTTTATCTGCCGTTTCAGACGAAGCAAACACTCGGAGATGAAGCGGCGAGAGGAATCGTCACTCTCCCTGATTCGGATCAGAGGCATCCGAACGGTGAGTTGATTTTAATATAGATGTCCACACACACATGAACGTCCATCACAATGCAGTGACGCCGACACACACTCTTTTTTTTATTTGTCTCATGAAAATGTGTGCAATGGCACAATAGTGATTTTAGAAGTTGATATTTGTGTGTGTGTGTGTGTGTGTGTGTGTGTGTGTGTCTGTGTGTGTGTGTGTGTGTGTGTGTGTGTGTGTGTGTCTGTGTGTGTGTGTGTGTGTGTGTGGACACATTGTTTCCCAGTCAGACTTAGAGACGTGAGGTGCATTTGTTCAATGAAATATGGATTTTTCAAAAGATTTTGAATAATTTTGTCAAGTAGCTTGTGGCTGAAAGTTGAATTAATCACATAATATCCCTACACAACACATAAATATTGATCAATGCCACATATCTGATCATGAAAGTATCAATATCTTAAATGCAACAGAATACAAACTCTTTGCAGCCACATGTCGGGCGTTTTTAAGGTCACCAGTGTAGATCCGTGTGTTGGCGTGGCTGAAAAGCCAAAGCCTTTTACAGCAGTATGGTTAGATTATCTGCTGTTCTGGGATCAGAATCAGAGCGTTGTAATGACCCTCTGTTCAGCAGATCTCTACTGATTGAACCTTCAGGGTGCTTCCCGGTATTTTTGGACACATTTCCAAAATTTAAAAACAGGATAAACCTGGACCCGAGACCTTCATTTCACATGAACACCAGATAGAGAATACCGGTATGGTGGTGTTTGTTCATCCCTACACAGGACTCCCTCCACTGATACCGGATGGATTAAAAATGAAGCAAACTGCATAATAATGAAGAAGTGACCTTGTTTGTGAGACGCATGCTTATCGTGCAACAAAAACCCTGCAGAACTTTTCACAGCTTTAGAAGACACTCAGATACGTAGTGAAGACAGTTTCTGGGTGAAACAACAAGCCAGTCAGGAAAACTTCAAGTTTTTTTTAACATTGCAAAAAAAAAAAAAGAGTGAAACTGAGAGACTGGAGCTGTCACATCTGAAAGCTATAAGTACCCCTGCTGGTTTAAAGAGGGACTCTGGAAATGGACCGAGTGGAGCGGAAACGGGGATAATGGTCCTTCCAGCTCTGCCAGAAAAGCACCGGAAGTCACCATCTCGCAGTTTCTAGCCATTAAAGTTATGTGACTGTTGGATTTTTTATTTTTTTATTTTATTCAGTAGAGTCAAAACTGTCCAGGAAGCACACAAATCTGTCCTGTCAAGTATGAAATCGTTTGCAAACAGAGAGTAGATGAACCTTTCACAAATCCTCCGTTGACGTAGGACGTCGTCAATGTATATATATATATATATATAGAGCAATAAAATAAGAAATATCACATAACCCTTTAGCTTTTCCACAGGAACAAACGGCTTGGAGGAACCATATTTTAAAGAGGCTTCAGCGTCCATGAATCCTCTTTATCATGATTCATGGTTTCACGAGGACAGCAGCTAATACGGATATAAAGCCAGATGCACCCATAAGCTGCTCCACCATTATTTATTTATGTTCCCCAAATGCACTAATACGTCCCTGGGCTTAGGCAAATGGCCTAATGCATTTGTTAAGCTCAGTCTGGGATTCTTTATTACCTGTCAGATCTCCGAAAGTAACACTTAATCATTGGATTTTATTCCCTTTTCTTTCTTTTACGCTCCCCTCCGATAGCCTGCTGGATGACAGTCGAGCCTGCGGAGACACCGCGATCCACATAAATGTTCTTATTGTTATTACCTGCCGCCGCAGCGTTACACAAGCGGAGATGAAAATGCGATGGCACTTCTGTGGAGAGTCGTAGTGAGTTCCTTTAGTTGTAATGCAGCACTGCAGCTGCAAGCCCCCGACGTAAAACACATATTTCCATCATAAACATAACGTGCTGAAAGGTTGGATTTATTATTACGTTCCTGCAGTGCTATTTTTGTCCACTAGGAGAGGAGCGACGGCTTAACGTTGCCATGTCTGGTGATTTCTGTTGCATCCTGTGCACCGAGACCTTCTTGTTTAAACTGCCAGGAGGTTTCCATGCATCCTTGAAAGCCCTTAAACACACCTATGAACTCAGATCAGGGCAAAGAAGGGACCTTGACATTAGAAGCACTCTGTTCCCCCGGAGAGAGATGGCTTTTAGAAATCAGACCTGAACTACAGATTGTATTTCAGCCTCACTGCAATGAGTCAAATCTCCCAGTCACCTAATATCCTCGTGTCATGTTCATGACAAGTTTGAGAAAAAAAAGCTCTCCTCTCTGCTCGGCTAATTAACAGTAAGAAGAGGCCCCATCACATCGCCCAGACTCCCCCTCTCATTGAGAATAACAATGAACCTGGCTCGATGAATTATAGATCCTTCTATACTCTGAAGAATTATAAGCACTTGAACATACAGTATATATATTTTGGCGACCGTGTACGGACCCTTTTTTTCCCTCCAGTGCCCACAGAAACTGAGTCACGGTGCTGAAGTGAGTAACCAGAGCAGCACTCTAAACCGGAGCACCGCTTTGTGTTTCTGTAGGTCTCCGTGTGTGTTATATCAAGCTCTCGCCTTCAATTCCCACAAGTCTCCAGTTGTCCTTCTAAGCAGCCTTTTTTCTCCCCTTCTGCGATGAGCACCGCCTTTGCTTTTTAATTCCGGCATTTAAAATGCAAATAAGAGCTTTTGTAATAACCGGAAATTCCTGAGACATGAAGATGATTAAAATGATGCATGATTCTGTTTAAAACAAACATTCTCAGACTCTCAATGGAGGAGATGAAATAGAATTTCAGATTCTGGTGATAACTAATGCACTAGCCTCTCATTCTACACATTCCCGGCCTCAGGATGACAGCTTTTGTCTTCCCTACAGAGCCGGAGAGTCCTAAGAGCTCATTTAGCTCTCGAGAACATCCTCAGCCCATCACGACTTAAGAAATGTCAGCTTCGACTTTGAGGCAAGCTGTTTAAGTCTACCTCCATAATTATGACGCAAGTAAATCTATTAATGAATAAAATATCAAACTGTGCTTTTAGCGTGTGAACTTGAAAACCCCCGTGACAACTCATGAGGAGCTTAAAAACACATTTTCATGCATTTTTAATTGGCGATAAAATAACAGAAGAGAAAAAGAAAAAAATGAACTCCGAAAAAAAAAATCTTTACGTGAAAACGCAGAAGCAATTTACAGCAATTTAGTGTGGCTGGAATCCAGCAGCCTCCTCGGGCGCCTCTTTTATTTTCATAGAGGATTCGGTGACAGTAATGAATCATAGTTAAGAACAGAGCGCGGCGTGAGCTCGCTGTTTATTAAACAGTCAGCAGCTCATTGCTTTTGATCCTCGGAGAACCTCATTGGAATAGATTCCACATTGACCGCTCCTTCTCCAACGAGTCGGACTTCATCATTCTTCAGCTCGGAGGAGAAACAACCAACAGACATCCTCTGGGATGTTGCTGCAATGACCTTGACTCATGTCCGCCCTTGGGAAGAGGTTCGTGACAGTCGGTTCTTCAACATAAAGATGACGTATAGATGCTTTGTTGCTCTGAGGAGGCCAGAGAGCAGAGCATATAACATTTCAATTATGGAATTGGAGCGACAAAATTGCTTTTTTTTGTCTGCTGTGTGCAATTTCATACAAACTATGAGCTAAAGAGCTGGTTGAAGCTTCTATATTCTCTCTCATTGTTATGCACCGTACTTCACAATGTCTAACTTTAATCTCTGCAATATCCTTCCATGCTTATAGAATTAATTTAAAGTGATTCTGTAGCTCACTCCCACATAAAAGGTGCATCAACGTTCAAAGCACTCTGCAAACAAAGAACACATGTACAAAGAAGTGGAAGCCAGAAGCAGAATATTAAGGCATCTAGAAGGAAACTCAGCAGGCTGTTGGTGTTTCATATATATAGACCACTTGGCAGTCTGCACTGATTGTCAGCGTCTAATCTCTCATGAGATATTGATGGCTTAGTTGTTGGAAGTTGGCCTCTTAAATTTAATCCGATCCGGAGGAAGATATCTAAAGCGATTCAGTGCCTTCAGCATCCTCAAGCAGAGTGAACTGATACCAGCAAATAGTCTGATATTCCAGTGAGTCACTAAACTAACCTGTATGTGAGACTTCAATCTGCAACTTGTTTCTTGGATTTAACCACACAAGTGAAGGCAAACATTTACCCCAAGTGTATGGGGTAAATCAGGGATTGGAGTCCACTTGTAGACCTTCATTGGGGTAAATGTTTGCCTTCTAGACCTTCATTGGAGTAAATGATTGCCTTCTAGACCTTCATTCGGACAAATGTTTGCCTTCTAGACCTTCATTGGGGTAAATGGTTGCCTTCTAGACCTTCATTTGGACAAATGTTTGCCTTCTAGACCTTCATTTGGGTAAATGTTTGCCTTCTAGACCTTCAGTGGGGTAAATGTTTGCCTTCTAGACCTTCAGTGGGGTAAATGTTTGCTTTCTAGACCTTCAGTGGGGTACATGTTTGCCTTCTAGACCTTCATTTGGACAAATGTTTGCCTTCTAGACCTTCATTGGTGTAAATTGTTGCCTTCTAGACCTTCATTGATGTAAATGTTTGCCTTCTAGACCTTCAATGGGGTAAATGTTTGCCTTCTAGACCTTCATTGGTGTAAATGTTTGCCTTCTAGACCTTCATTGGGACAAATGTTTGCCTTTTACACCTTCATTGGGGCAAATATTTGACAAAGAGAATCGAAGACCTTTTAATGGGACCACATTGAGCACACCTGGTGCACATGATTGCACAGGTGAACTCCATCTGGTCTCGTTATCAGGTCTGGCTTCCCTTTCTCTCTCTCTCTCTCTCTCTCTCTCTCTCTCTCCAAATCTGAATGTATTGAGAGTTGAGAAGTGTGTTGCTGCCCATCCCCCCGTCCGGCAACACGGTCCGACAACGCTTCCCAAACACACGGGGTTGCATGTCGCACAATGAGCTCCGTACGTTACATAACAGAGCAGGTGCTCCTCCTTCCCCTGCTCTCCGTTTGGCCTCGCTCAGGAGGACTTTTCCCTGCGGTGATGTTCTCAGTGGGGGATCGTGTGGCCGAGCCGGTCCTTTTCCTCTAATTGGTTGGTTTATATCGTATGTGTGAGGGCACATAACACACAGAAATATAATACGTCCCTATTTGATTGTGCATGCAGTGGAATCATTAAAAAAACAGATATCTTAAAGGGCCAGTGTGCAGCATTTAGGGGGATGGGTTGACAGAAATGTAATATTACACAGGGTCGCCCATGAAGTTGGAATAATTTGCAAATGTCTTGTCTTTTATAGCGCCACACAATGTTGTGCAGTTAATTAATTCCTCCTTTGGGAAACATGATGGTGATTACCAATTATTCATTTCAATAGGAATAAACAGAGGATTGTGTCTGAAAACAAAATATTCCAACTTTATGGACAACAGTGTATTAATTAGTATGTTTTATTTAGTATATAATATAAATAATATAATATATAATAATATATAAGTAATATAACCAGACAATAAGAACTGTGTTTTCGTTGCCGTTTATTTCTACATACAGTAACCCAGAACGGACAAACCTACCAGGGGATCTAGAGAGGACCAGTCCTGCTTTCGCCCACCGACCTTGGCAAATAGTAGAAGTTTCAGTTGTTTGCAATCCACAACCTCACCGCTAGGTGCCGCCAAATCACCCACACTATCCCTTTAAATCTAAAACTTGTGTATGAATCCTTCCTCCACCTGTGCTGCGAGCTGACACAACATTGAAGTGTTTGATTTAGGAGAGACTCCCACAATGAAAATGTAAATGAATATGTGCATATACTGTACTGCATCGCCTGCATCTATATTGTATTGACTTGCCGCGTGAAACAACAGATTAGAAAGATTTCAAGAGTTCAAGCCCACCTGACATGCAATAAAGAGTGGCTTTCATCAGCGTCATCCCATCCTGAGTCCCGTCTGCCAGCCGTTTCTCACCGCTCATCCCACCGCTGCTGTGCTCAGCATCGGCATGTGTGTGAGCGCAATCTAAAAGCTGTTCCACTAACGGAGACAGAGCATCTATGGAGCCCAGTTCCTGCGAGCATATCATTTCCCATTCCAGCATATTGGCCTGTTGTGTAATTCATCTTAATTCGGGGGGCAGGGAGGTGGCGGGGGAGGGTGTTGGTCTGCTGTCATGTCGGACCTGCACGCCGCTCTTTTAATAAAGAAGAACAAGAGGGAAGTGAACACAATCGGTCGCCATCGGGCAGCGGCGAGGGAGGAGTGATTTACTGCTTCTTTAGGGATCCTGATGTTTATGCAAAAGATGGAATAAGTTGCTTTAAGATATGATGCTTGCTGACTGTTCCGGTGGGCCGTCTACCTCCAAAGGCGATGATTACAAACCTCCATTTAGTCCGTTTCAGTGTAGTTTATTGCGTCATAAATCACCACTGCTTCTATTATATTATGTCCCCCGAAAGAAATGAAAACAGAGAAATATATTTCAAACAGGTGTACTCTCACTCCTTTATGATTATCACCACAACAAAGAGCCCGATCGCAACATTTCCATCGTCGTGCAACCAGAGAGACGCCGGGACGAATGTTCTATAATCAGCTTCGTATTGATGCAGGTTCTTTATTTATTATGGCATTTAATACCTTGTTGCACTGTAAACGTCTGTGTGTTTGAGGCGTGAGTGAGATGAGAAGCACAAAGAGGTCAACGTGTGTTGCCCAGGCCGAGACGGCCGCATGCTAATAAGGTATCTGTTCACCAAAGGACACGAAGAAATGAGAATTATGACTGAAGTCGAAACGGCTGTTTATGTTTAATTGCTGCGGTTTATTTATTTAAATGTGTTAAAGAACACGATGTGCTGTCGGACTGAACGTCAGGTGTTTTAATGACCCGCAGCTTTACACAGCAAAAGAATGCTAATGAGGACCAATCCCAAAACGCAGGTCTCACACATTAAGAAAGACTGCAGGGAGCCGGAGCACCTTATTGTTTTTTTTCTCCATATGAAGTCCACGTTCTCCTGCTCCAGAATAACGAATGTCTTTTTAAATATTACATAGATTATGAGGCTGATTCCCTCACAAGACAGCAGCTGGTTATTCCTCCACAGTTTGGGTTCAAGCTGGAAATCCCTCCGACACGTCGGAAATATCAAGCGACTCGCAGTAATTGTGCGTATTTGCATTGATGGACTCGCTGTTATTTCACTTTGATATGATGTGCAGGATATGTGTGTGTGGAGTATTAACTTCTCACCTCTCTCTCTCTTTCTGCCTCCTCCCTCCCCATCACTCCCTTCCTTTCATCTCTCAGCTCTTGGCTGATCTGCCACCATCTTTAAAATCTCTCCGGGGTCTCAGAGAATATTCCTCTGCTCAGCAGCTGTGGATGATGATCCTCGCGCCCCGTTGCCGTGGCGAGGACAGGTGAGGACCATGGGAGATACCCGGAGTTTCACCCACACACACTGGCAGATTTATAAAACCTCCATACCTCCACACTAAATAATAGAAGGTATCATCCGCCCCGTGAGAGGAGGAGGTTCGGATGAGAAAAAGCATTGTTTTGAGAGATTGTATTCCTGTTACCAGCAACACGTCAGGTTTGATTCGTCCAAACATCGCTAACACGCGGCTCTGATGTAAGGCAATCCAAACAAAAGCGGCCCTTTTGTCTAATCACGGTCGTGATTGTTATTGATCTCCTCTCCTCCCTGCAAACAGAAGCCCGGGAGTATTTTTTTGTTTTATCATTTCACAGCGAAGCAGCTTCCATCTTCCGACCGTCTCGGTTCAGGAGAAGTGTTTGATTATTATCTGTAGGCGGCGATTTGCCCTCTGATCGGTTTGTGCGCGGGTTTATTTAAGTCATGCACATCGTCATCCTCAACAATGACGAAGGAGAACGAGGGCGTGATGGGAATCGGGAGCTGCTGTAAATCTTATTTATCTGCTGAGCTGGAGGGAGTTTGTGGTTCGCTCAGGAATGTTTTGCCAATGAATAGTTAATGCATCGCCTATATTGTTTAAAATGTTGAAGCCACTAATGTATTCTAGCTGCTCACTATAGCAGCACACTTTAGTGGTTCACGGCCATGGAGAGTTCCTGGACTCATACCTGTTTTCAAACTGTTTCAAGGTCTATAACTGTAATACATGACAATGAAACAAACAAATTCATAATCTGCTCTCATCCCTTTAAAACATGATAAACATACAAACGTGATGAAATAAAATCAATTAAAAATCAAAAGCATCTAAAATACTAATTTGCCTCAGTGGCTTCACTCAGCGTTGCTAAGGGCAACCGCCCGTCCACGCCAGCCGACAGCATGTCACTCCGACGTGTTATTTGCCGGACTGTTGCCGCTCTTCACCGCTACGCTAATGTAGCGAGACATCCCGCGGAAGGAAGAGGCGTTTTATTCTAAATAATACTAATTTTATTGTCAAACCGCTGCAGTTACACCAAAATACAACGTGACATTAATAATCGGAATTGTAATAATGATATGGTTGATTTCACTGCCTGTGACGACCGTATATATATATATATATATATATATATATATATATATATATATATATATATATGCATGAAGCAGCAGTCAAAGAATCTCACTGTCATTGGTTTCAATGAGTTCATGCCTCAGAGTGGAAACAGGAAACACACATTTACATTCATTCACAGCTTGAATAATAACTCACTGTGATTGGTCACGTTGCTTTGGCTCCTGTTGAGATCATTTATAACACATGTCATGGATGGTTTATAACACACTGTGATGTAGTTGTTGAAGCAGATATTCTGAGTGTAAGTTATTTTATTGTAATTCATCCTCCTGGTCTACAGCAGCCTCTCCTCCTGGCTGCTTGTATCCGCTCACGGCTACATAAAGGTGGATTATAAACATTTATGTATCGCCTATAAACACTAAAAATACAGCGTGACCATGATTGAAACTATTAAGCATTATAGGTTATAGGTTTAATATGTCTAAAGTATTGCTTTGACACAAGCTTGTATCTTATATTTGACTCCAGTTTACAGAAAGTGGAAAAAGGAAATGGAGATAAAACCGTTTCAAGGCCCATTTGTTAGTGTAGTCATTTGGCTGAATGAGTGGGAGTTTTATCGGCTGGATTTAAAAATCTCACTTCAACGTGATGCAACTCTGAAGCTCGGGAAGCTCGATTAAACTCGATCGTTTGACAGGAGGCGTTTTAATTGTAACGAGGAAATATTCGTCATTATTACAAGCGCCGGTAGATTTCTTCTTCTTCACGGGATTGAACGTCACGGTGTAAAAACTCAGCGACACACGTTCACTTTCTGGAGGGATGGATGTTTGATGTGGATGTTGATTCTCTCCGGGTCCCGATGGCCAGACGTTCAATCAGAGCAAAGAACGCATCCACTCCTCTCCCGGCTGCAGCTCACACGCTTGTTAAAATGTCGGCCCACCGTTCCTCGGTATGCAGGCCGGAGGGCAAGTAGGCCTATCAGGGATTGTCAGTCAGCATCAAGGCCACTTTCTGGTGCTCTCCGACCCACGTGGAGGGCCACGCGCCGCATAACAACGCCTCTCTCTCAGCCTCCGCATGATTCCTTGTGCAGGACGCAAGCATATACGGCGGTGATTTTCAACACATAAATTCATCATGCACGCTGCAAATCACACCACTTGTGCAATCAGAAGTGTGAAGTGAGAGCAAATGAGCAGCTTGTGTGCAGTCAGAGAGCTGCAATCTGATTCCTACAGTTCTGATTGTTCCGGCCCGTTTGTGTGACACATAAATATTCAATTACGCCCTCAGATTAGCATCGATTCACCCGATCTGCATATAGCAGATATTTATTCTGAGCCACCAAACGGGCCGAGCTTTATGACTCTTTGTGTCATTGAGCTGCACTGATAAGACTTTCTTCTCAAACTTGAGACATTTTTATTCACACCAACTGGAGCGAGTTTTTTTTCTTTTTGGTACACAGACTGCAGGCTTGGATTTACGCCCCCCGAAGCCTGTCCCGTTTTCATGTTGAATGGCGATCATAAAAGTGCCGGGGAGTTTGCCAAAGGCTCTTTGTTTCCCGACGTGAAGCGACTTGAAGTTCTGTCACAACGGAGGTGGCCAAGATTCCTCCGAACAAAAAAAGAATCGATCCCAAAGGAAAACAGAGTCTGCTGGTTGTTTGGGGGTCCAGTCGGACTGATCTGACCCCCGTGACCTCTGTGGAGGGACGAACCTGACGTCGACTTGAAACTTTTCCAGAATGTACTATAACTTGGCGTTTTAGGGCCACTATAGGAAAACACAGTTGCTATGACAACAAGTGAAAGCTACCGCTAGCATCTTATATCAATAAACACCCATAAAATGGCCTGTATGTCATAATTTATCCACTGTACAAAAAACACAATGTCATATACAGTCCTATATATATTATACCTCTATTTATTTATATTTATCCTCTATACAATTCTCTACACTTAACTTAATTTACTTGTATTATAATCTCTACTTTATATATATTTAGCTAAGAGTTTATTGTTTACTTTCTATATTTATTTAGCTAAGGGATCAATAAGTCTAAGTCTAAATATAAATAAAACCAACAATAACCATCAACAGCATCACCCTAACATGCGTTGTCACACGTTGTGATGTATTCATTAGAAATATAAATACGTAGATCCAAAGGAACTTTATAATCTTGTAAATTTGCTAATTAAACTTTTTTTCTCCCGGCTCTGTCATTTATTTATTTCCCTTCAGTCTAATACGCCGTCGTTCTCACCCCAGTCAAGGCTTAAAAAAAAACCAAGTCTTTGTCTGAATTCACAACGTTAACATCGACTTCTCTGCACTGAAAATAGGAACATGTTGCAACACCGGATGCAGTCGGTGGTGAAGTCTGGGAAGGGAACGACACGTCTCCTCTCACACTGAAGGAACTGTCACACACCAACCTGCCGTCATCACACAGTTTGCTGTGCCAGCCATTTACAGGAAAACTACAGAATTAACGCTCTCACTTCCTGTGAGGAAGGTGTTGCTGCACCTGGAAGACGGAGTTAACTCTATATAGGAAATGTTGTCAAAGTCTGTCTGTCTGTCTGCCTGTTTCATTGGCATGCATCCAACATAATCTTCCAATAACACATGAAGTACACACCCATTTTTATATCGGTATGCTGACGTGATCAACACCTCTATAGATCTTTTCTCTCTTTCCATAATGTGAGTCGATTTTTAAATCACAAAATGTTCCAAAAGCTTGACTTAATTCTGAATGCATGACTTCACCTCCCTGTGAGCGTTTAAATATCACCTTTACTGCATTGATATTAGGATAACAGGAGGTAGCTATGTGCTATGCTATCAGGGAGCTAGGTGCTATGCTATCAGGTAGCTAGGTGCTATGCTATCAGGGAGCGGGTGACACATTTGCATCCTTCTTGGCATCGATATTACAATCACACTCTTATAGGCAGGTTGTTTGAAATGTTTCTCAGGGATGCCTGAAGCAAAAAAATAAAAAATAAATAAAAAATTCTTTGAACACTAAAGATCAATTGTCTCCAATGATCAAAACCTACAGTGCAGCGCTAATTCCCTTTGAAGCTGCAGGCCGGTTCTGCTGGAGGCTCCTGATTTCAAACATTGCTGATTCGGTGACATTTCGTAAACCCTGCAGTGAACGATAGCGCTCAAATCTATTTTGAAAAATACAAAGAATCACGGGGACGGCATCTTAAGAACGCCGCGGTGCTCATTTGTCTGTGAAAATTAATAAAATATATGCACAGATTTTAACTGTTCCGATTATCCATCCTGGAATGATTATTATATTATATAACATGGCTGAACAGGTTTGCACACTTTTATAAATTATACATCGTCCTCATATGTCACTAATTTTCGGTTTGAAAATATGTTACAACATTAGCATCCATCCATGCATCGTGGAGGTAGACAGTTAGCATTTGATGTATTTTGGTGGGAAATAGTTTCTTATATAAATTGTTTATAATAAAGTTGTAAGAATAACTTTTGAGTTGCACAAACCGACGTCTTTACCTTAGTGAATCACACCAAAAGCCATCGGCATGATGAGATACTGTATGCTAGATATATAAAATAGTATTTTTTTGGGTGGCTTGCCTCAAGGGAAGCCTCTGATGTCGACTTTTTTCCTCTATATTTTTGTGCGACAGAGAACTGAAGGACGATGTCAGCGTTTTCGTTTTGTAACACCTCATTATGCTGAGTTTAAAGTCGACGCGTTATCCGGATGGCGGTCCAGCTCAAGGTCACTTAACGGGGAGTTTAATAAAAAACACGCAGCCTTTTCTTTAACAGTAGGAAATGCAGCCTGCTCTCCTAAAAATGAATTCTCAGGACTTTTACCAAACTCACAACCGTGCATGTTTTTATTATTTTCTCAATTTTTGCTTTGTTTTCGTCAACGTCGCTGAGAGTGCAGTTCAATTGAAATGTTTTGCAGGAGAAACATTCAGGTTTCAGGACTGAGTGGTTGGTAATAATCGACACCAAACCGAGTCTCGGTGTTAAATTGCGTCTCCTGTCGTCCTAACGAGGTCTCCTCTCTCTCTTGATGCTAACCAGGCCCTCCATGCAGCAGCATGCGTGACCTTTACATGACGAACCATGCGGGGCCACGGTCCTGACATGTCGTTTCGTCTTGGGACTCTTTGGCGAAGAGGCTCGAGTCTCCTCGGCGGGAGAAAAGCATGACGGAGTTCTGGGAGGTTTTTTTGAAAGGCCACGATCCATTTTGAGAACATTTAACAAGCAGCTGGGAAGGGTTGTATTTGCTGGAACCCGATGAATCATCCCTTCACCCACATCGCCCCCCCCCCCCCTGATGTGTTCTTACCTTATACATTATCTTAGTGGTTACCTCCGACCTCTTTTTCCAGCATGGAGTTTTGTGATCTTCACCTTTGCTCCTGTTCCTTAATTGCTTGTAATGTTTCCGAGCCTGATTCTGCTGTTGCACTTACGGCTGCGGGTAAAAGCATTAGATACGACGGAAGAAATGATCATTTCCTTTCTCCACCAGGCAGCCATTATTCTGGACATCACAATAATAGCACCATGGAAACATCAAGACCAAGACCAGAACTGGGATATTAGACAAAACCTCAGATTGGCTTCGATGACGACAATCTTTTAACATTCAATGGCAATGTTTCATAAAAAGCATTTTCAAAAATGTGGCAAATATGCTGCTAAAAGGACTTATTTGCTCTCTTGTGAAGAGTATTGATTGATTGATTGAAAAATTTATTCAACAACAATAATTAACAAGAAGTGTTCAAAAGGATAAAAAAAAAAAACACAATAAAGCCCAAAGGCTTGTTTCCATTGTGGTCCTTTTAAAGTAAAATACTGAACCTCGACAGTTCACTAATTAATATTTTTTAACGTTTAATCTGCACACAAGTCAAACCCTAAAGGCCTTCACACACACAAATGGCACAGAAATGCAAAAATACTATCACTATTTATACCAGCAGACATGCAAATCCACGACAGTTGCAGGACTTTTTCAATAAAAGGCTTGAATAGATTCTCGGCGGCGGCGGCGGCGGGGGACCAGCGTACCTGGATCCTATTGACAGGGACGAGCGGCTGGCTGGTGGTCTGTCTGAGGTAAACTCTATAGACGGAGCTACAGTAAGCTGCTTTTATTGAGTTTCCTTTTAGCAGAATGCTTTGAGTGAATGTGAGGGAAAACGGCTGCACGGTGGAAGTCTCTGGCTTTTATTGGCATCTGGTCTGAGATGCCTTCAAGCTGGAGAGGTCTTATTCCCTTCGTAACATTCTGTGTGAAAGTATTCATGGTTATATTTAAGTATGCATGCTAACTACTGACTGACTATTCATTCTTGAATGCTGCTTCCAGCCACATTGAAGTCATGCTTTACCATATGATCATGTTACTTATGCAGTTATACTGTGATTCGTACTTTAATGAGTAAACTCCTGTGTAGTTCTTGAATCCTGCAGCACACAAGTCATTTATTTGGAGTGAGAGAAAAAAACAACCCTCTTCAGCTTTCAGCACCTTGAAGAAGAGCAGAAGCGTTGGCGAGTCTAAAGGAGAAAAGACAGTCGCTTCAAAGTCGAGCCGTAACCTCGTCCTGCGCCGGAGCACCGGTTCGACTTCGACAAACACAAGTGAACACACTTGATCTCAATGCCGGGAAGTCATCACTCGACCTTGCGGACAACACAGAGTGGAAATGTATTCAAACAAGTGCTGGTGATGCTTTAAAAACATCGGGATCAGGTTTTTACAGTATTTATTTACTCCGGACGTCAGAAATGAACTTTGATCATCACCTCCTCCATATTTTAGACCCTTCGTATAAAACAAACAGCTCTGATGATTTTCCTACTTACTTCCTGTGTTTGAATCAAGGTCGTTGAATCCGTCCAGACTGAATATCGTCGATAGACCAAGTTTTTAATAATTCAGCGCACAAACAACTTTGATGCTGTAAGACACAAAGGCTGACAATTGCAGTGGAGCTCACTGTGAGTCCCAGTTATGTCAGCAAACATTAATAATCCTCTTACATTTCTGAATCCATGTAGTGCAACTTGTCATGCATTTCAGATTGATTCTTTTGTTGCCTTCATAGAGCCTCAGAGCGTCTCTGCAGGCCGACAGAACAGACGGGCCTTGTTACGTCCTTTTACCTTTTTTTTACTTTCTTTCCTTCATCATCCGATTTCAGGGCCGCGTGTGAAGTCATTCAGATGTAAATGACTGTACTTCCTCAAGAAGAGACGTGTTAAAAAGCTGCGGTAAATGTTCTGTGAGTGATTTTCTCAAATTTACCAAGAAAATGCAGGATGGATGTTCTTTAAGGTGCATTAACGCATCGATTTCAGCTGTTCTTCTGTCAAAGCGCGTGTTTTTGAAAGATGCCAGAATGAGGCGTCTCTGATGACAGATCACCCATCTTCTCTTTGGGGTGGTAATCATTTCCCGGCAACAAAGACATCTGATATTGCCAAAGGTAAAATGCCTCGTATGAAATCAATGACTGTGTTGTGACCAGAAATGTAATAAAGCGGGAGAAAATCCAGACAGAGAATCGATGGAGACTAAACACTGGATTCATCTTCATACCTCTTGACTCCATCACCCATGTTGATGTTGTTATTCATGTTATCAGTCTCAATTTCCTCAATTCATCTGGCCTAATTCATAAGAATAGTAATGTTCAAAAGTCCAATTGCTTTGTCTTTTTTGTACATTAGAGAGCTTTAGAAGAGGCTGGATTGTATTTCGGACGGACTCTTTGTTTCCTTGAAGAAGTTAGGATTTGGATTTTACTGCAATGGTGGACTCAAAGTTCTGGAAGTGTCCAGGTCATGTTTACATGTCAAAACTCAGACCGCAAAGATAAATAAATCTCTTTCAAAATAAAATATAGATCTGTTTTCTTTTATTCTAAAGAAAACATGCAGACATTTCTTCTTTGCCCAAAGACATTCAGCCTCAAAGAGTGAAACTCCACCAGGGAGAGCAATCAGAGCGGAGAGCTGGCTGGAGCCGATCTTAAAATATTGAATATGTGGGGGTGGGGGGGGGTCGAGGGCCGCTGTGAAGGGAGACAAAGACCAGGAGTTAGACTGATGCTGACTGAATGAGCCCATTTTCTCTGAAAGCATCAAAGTAATGACACAATGGAAACACTTTGATAAGTCACATTACACTAAACCTGAGCCCGTGTGATTGCAAAGAGCTCAGCTCCGATCTATGATCATTCCCTCCGAGAGTCTGGCAGACAGAAGCAATCTCCCAGGCTTTGCATTTTGCTCTGATTATTGTCTCCTGTGCTCCAAAGTAAGGCCATTAGTTCCACAATTACAGAGAGTTATATTTGAGAGTGATTCCCCCCCCCACCTTAACGGGACAATGAAGCATTATATCAACAGAGCACGTCCTCCATCCGTGTTTACGCCGCTGATGGCGTTTTTAGTCACACCCCTGGAAAACAATCGTGACAGCTTTATGGTTCCATTTTATTAGAGATGCATTCATAAATCTCCACCTGGCGTTAATAATTACATCTGACAAAGCAACAGAAATGTGCAGTATTGATCAAAAAGCCGAAGCATATACATATGTGAGGGTTTAAATACCGTACGTCTTATCATGCATGCATGTATACGTAGCTTGGCAGCTCTCGCTAATGGCATTCAGATTACCTGCTTTCTTTTCCATTTTTCACCCATTAGTAGTTAAGTGAACTCCTCTGTGTTGTTCACAGTGAAGTGCTATCCATTCTCACCACCTGCCGGGACTTTTAAAAAAGTCAGGATCCGTGTTGCTCGAGCTGCTTTCAGATGAGGCCGGCGGTGACTCTGGGATCCCACTAGAATGTCAAAAAGTGAAAGTTGGGCTAAGTGGCGGTCATTTCGCCAGCCTTATTGTGTTCTGCTCTTCTGAACACGCCGCCGGCCACATTCCCGCAGTGGAATAAGGACTTAATTATCTTAGTTAGAGACTCAGACTGGCTGGATTTATCGGGCTTCCTGGAGAGGACGTCTGTTATCGCTGCAGACCGTTTCTCATCCTCCGGGCATCCCCCTGGGCACAGTCCTGGACACACTGACATCCTCTAATCCCACATTTAAAATGGAAGGCAGTGGGCAGATCGCAGGTCCTCTGCCAGCTGAACAGCCTCCGTTATAGTGTGTTTATCATTTGTCTTCCAGCAACATTTAAAAATGAAGCTGTTGAGCAGATGTCTTGGACGGTTCAGATTAAACCGCCCGGGGTCGGGAGGGTCGTTTTCAAAATACAGATGAAATGACTAATAACACAGGAGCCCGTATCGATTACTTATATGTTACTTTTAGTTTAGCAAATATGCAAATGAAGACAGTTTTGTATGTAAAAGCAGAAAAGGAGAACAACATCACAGAAGTTCTGCTTCCAGCTGTGAAAATCCTGTCACCATCCAAGGACCTGAATTATTTAGCACATTAGTGTTGCTGGATTTTAACTTGGAGCAGCAGCAGTAACCATATAAATTACATTTTATTAAATAAACCCAGTTAGTCCTGTTTGACCATGAGACTTGAGGTGATTCTGTTTCCCTTTGAAAGTGCACAAACCATCCGGCTGCCTTGTTCTGGTTACGTACCAGACTATTTCCTGGATGGAACCGGTAACGTCCTGGAGTCCACTGGTTGTCATGACACGTGAATGGAATCACAGTTCTCATCAAGGACCTTTTTCTTCTAATGAGACGCCAGCTGACAAAAAGCCATTTAAAACCTCGGCACATCCACAATGTTGCATTTACATTCTCCGGCTCCATTTCCCATCCATGGCAACGGGACCCGAATGCAGTCGCGCTGTGTTATATATTGTTTTAAATGTTTTGTGCTATACAGAAAGCCGTGAGCAGCCTTTTTGGTTCTACAGCTGCTTTCTCTGCTGCCACTCTTCTTTTAGATTTAACAGGAGAACAATGTAATGCAAATCCCTACCTCGCTTGCATGTGAAACAATATGTTCATTATCCCTGAGGGTGGCTACCGACCGCCGCGGCGTCCCGGGAGCCGGAATGCATCTTCCACCGCTACCGCTTAATTAGTGGACCGTGTGCCCGGAGACCCGCTCTGCACTTGACCTTTGTGAAGGTAAGGCAAGCGGCACATGTTCAACAGACCGGCGGAGATGAGGTGAGGGGAAAGGTTTCCACAATGGCTATTAGTGCATGGTGGTTGTGCATGTGTGCATTATTCCCCTCCACGGCTCCTTTAATGGGAATTGTTCCATTAGCGTGACTCTGAACCTCACATACATCCAGTTTTTTGGATATTACTTTTCATTTTGGAAGAATAGCTTGATGCACAGTAATAGAACATGTTACTGGAAATAAAACCGTCGGGAATTATGACATATTATTACTGAAAAAGGTGCAGTAGAGCAGGTGGAGGTTAGCTTAATGAGAGTTCCTCTGGAGGGGTTTCTGGCTGCCACCTTTCAGAGCGTCCTCGTCTCATTGTCCATTGGAGAAACAGAAGGAACCTCCTCATTATCCCCCCATAGCTTTGGCTCATTAGGAGGGGCAAGGAGATGTCCCCATAATAACACCTCAACACACTCTTCTTGGAGAACATTCCAGGTGTATGCTTCCATAACATCTAGTGACGCCAGCAAACAAACAAACAAACTTCATATCATAAGATATTCTCTACTTGTTTCCATCATTGATGCATTTTATTCCCAGCCTACGTGTTTCTGGGACACAACACATTCGCAGCTTTTGATCTTCAGACGTCGTCCCCACAATATAGAGATTATAGACACAAGCTTGTAACGTATACGTGCGGTTTCAGGGTTGGAGCCTCAGTAGACTTTCAAAAAGTTGTTTTCAAGGCAGGAGCTATAAAAGACATACAGCTCCAGAGTCCACACGAGGGAACCTGCAAATATCTATATTTGCATGCTGCCTCATTTTGTGTTTTCATTTAATAAGAAGGAAAATCAAAAGGTCTCGAGGTAATTGATTTTATTGTGGACTGTTAGCCATTTGTGATGAGTGGCAGAGGTGTATTTTACCAGAATCCTTCAAAGTTCATGGCATTTACAACAGCTTCTTTGGTATTTACTCTGAAGGTTAGAACGGTCGGACAGCTTTATACCCAGAGAACACTTTCTCTTTCATAATGAGGAGTAAATACATTATATACAACAGCAAGAGCTGTAGTAGGACTTCAATGCAGCAAGAAAGCATTAACATACAGGCGCGTTGATTCTTATGCATTGCTCAATTTTCAGAAAAACATTTAGATGTTTATTTCACTACTTTGGTTATTTAAGTCTGTAGATTTACAACATTTTATGGTGATATCTTTTTGTTTAATTGTTTAATTCTAATCACCTCTAGTGTCTTCAGAATGGATGGAACTTATAATAGATATCTTTTCTGGCATTTTCCTCAAAATGAGTTTGTTTTCAAACAAGTAGCACTGAAAACTTTCCATTTTCATGCCTCTCTATATTCTGAAGGTTTTTTCCGGAGGGGTTTGTTCATATATCATTCATGGCCTGATTTATACAACACTTTATTCCTAAAACCATGGCCAAAATAGATATTTTTTATGGCTGTTGATAGAAATATCAATTTATGGAGTTATAAAAAGTGATAGCCAAAACCTTTGACTCTAATATGTCAACACAATGAGATAACATTTTCTGAAAACCTGTATCTGGCGGTTTCATGGCCATTGTTTTTTACCCGATTCACCTGAATGTCTCGACCTTAAATGGGCACAAGCCTCGCAGGAAAAGGTGCTAAACCATTTTCTCTTGCATCCATGAATATTCCCCAAAAAGTTCACCTAATATTCTTCACCAGAAGTCACATATGCAGCAGCGATAACACATCAAAGTGTTCATTGGGTATCATACGGTGGCAGCCGTGTGGAGTTTTTTTTCCCCTCCCTCGGTGCCATATCATCAAGCCCAAAGCATTCTGGGGGAAAAGTTCTAATTAACTGAGCTGAGATAAAGTTGAGCTTATTGCTAAACTGGCGTGTGTGCTGATGGCTCACTAAGAAGCAGTCAGGCAGCTGCAGACGACACTGGCAGGTTAATCAAAAATGTATGTGGGATTTCACAAATGACAGTTTAAACAGCGCTGGTGGCCGACGGACACGTACCGGACGGTGAGCGCTGGGGATGCGAGCGAAATATCTAATTTCCTTTATTTGAAAGGTCACATTGTCACTTGTGCACATTAGTCTAAGTGTGACTGGATAGGACTGCTCCATCCACGGCCTGATTAAACCAGTCAAACACCTATGGAAGACGTCCTCACTGTCTCCCGTTACCATGGCAGCTCACTGCTCCGGCTCAGATGAACATATTAGTTTATCAAATATGTTCATTAAATAGAACAATTCAGTCAATAAAATCTGGAATCTTAATATGAATCATTAGTTTTCTGATTGTTTTATTTTTGTGTGTAAATGCTCAGATTAAAAAGAAGAAAAAAGAATGAGAACAACGACGTCTCAGACCAATTAGGCGCGATTATGGAGTCTTAACGCGAGAAACAAGACCAGCCAGTGTTTGCACATTCAGCAGTGTTGAAGGTCGTGTTGTAGTCAGTTCAGCTAAATCTAAAGCCGTATTCATACGGGAGGCGAGGATTAGCTGGAGGCGTCGTTTAAAAAAAAGAGAAGAAGATCGTCCGCGTCTTAATCCCGCGCTAATCGGACATCTGTGCAATAATAATTCCTCCCATATTTCACAGATACGTCCAACATACGTAATCATTTTTTAATAATAATATTACTTACAAATTCTTTGGTTTCCTCCTCATTTGAATTTCTCCTCGGTGGAAATCATTAACGACAACTTTGATTGGCTTCGGGGTGTAAATTCCAGAGGTTAATCTCCCCATTCGGAGAGGAATCCATCAAAAAGGGGAATCTTGAAAGTTAATGAGATCAGTGACATGCATGTCGGACGGTTTTTATCTTTCGACTCATTAGTACACTTCTTTGTGCCGGCGTGCCATGTATTCTTTGAGATGTGGTCAGGATGTCACGGTCCAGATCACATGGAGTCTCCACCTAATTCTATATCTGGTCCTGTGTGGAGAACAGGGAACTTTGGTGGGACTCATCGGGGGATTCATTAACGGCATCGGCCTGCACGAGCGTCGGGAATGGAAACCCCACAATTAGTAATGGCTGCACGTCTTCTACTGGATCACATCATAGAAGGAGCTGGACAAGAATGTTAGAACTGTATCTGAAAAATGGCATTCCCATACAGCTCAACTGCACTGTGAATTCAGTTTTGAGAGAAATTGATGTTGTTGTGGATCACGTTTGCATTTAGGACCACAGAAAAGTTGCACATTTGTGAGTTGATTACGATGCTTTCCATGAATGTACGCGTTTATTGTTCTAATTAATCCGTCACAACGTGTGACAACGCCTCGTTATGGTCCATAAGGTGATGATGTTGATGGAATTTATGTATGGTTTTATATATTTGAGGCCAAATTGTCATCTTATGGGTGTTTATTGATCAGGCGGTTGGACTAATATCCTAGTGGTAGTTTTCACTTGTTGTCATAGCAACTGTGAATCTGTTCTCCTACAGTGGCCCTAATACGCCGAGTTATAGTACATTCAGGAAAAGTTTCAAGTCAATGTCAGGGCCTCAGTCCAGAGATTGAGTGTAATGCTAGCGGTAGTTTTCACTTCTTGTCATAGCAACGCCACCATCTGGTGTTAGCGGAACAAAGCAACTTGTTTCTGTCGGCTTTATATATTTATAAAGTGGCAAATTTGTGACTTTTTTCCCAGAATATTGCCCCTCTCTCTCGACTTTTTTTCGTGCAGGTTTCTGTTGTTGTAATTTACATTAACCACAAGGTTTCAAACAACTGCAACCATAATCCTGGAGCAAATAGGTTTCCATGGCAACATGAATTGAGAATTTAGTCGTATCGGCAGTTTTGCAGCAGACGGGGTTGATGTGATTGTTTTACGAGACACCAAAAGATGAAAAGACGACTTTTTCTCAACGTGAAGGCCAGAAACAGAAAAATGTCTCTAATAAATTGAACTTAAGACTTTTGCCTTTTATTTCGATGACAACAAAAATCACTGATACAGAAAGAGCCAACAAACCATAAAAAAAACATCTCCATGTGATAGCATCATTTTTTTTTTAATATAGCTGTTTCCTCCTCATTTACAGTCCATGTATTCAGTAAACCTGTCACTGCTGCCCGTGAGCTGGAAGCAACAATAAGGAGATACATTTCTCTGCAGAATAATTGACAGACGGATTTCATTATTCATTTGACATTTCACTGCAAATTCCACGTAGAGAGCTCATTTCAACGTCAAAGCCGGCGGTTCATTTCGGAGCAGGATGAATACTTAAGCAGCGTCATTAGTGCAGATGTGGATAAATGACAGGAAGGCAGTGTGATGGCTGCGAGTTAACGACTCGGTTAATGACTGAATCCATATGTCACATGGTAAAGAAACTTGGTTTTTGTGTATTTATATATATATAGTTCATTTTTTAAGAAATGGCACTTGATGTGAAACATTTATATGAATATATTTGAATACGTTCTTCTATATTGATACTGTCATTGTATACACATCTCAATAAACATCTTTTTTTAGGTTTCTCTCCAGGCGGTCGCCGTTTTAGAAACTCAATCCCACTTGAAGTCTTGTCCCACAGTCTCAAAGAATTTGATGTTAAATGGCCTATAAAACTCCTGCAGCTGCTCGATGACCTCCTGTTCGATCTGTACGTGAGTCCTGCCCTTGGATTTGCCGAGGCAGCGCGGCTGGCTGCTGCTCTCCGGCTTCTTCAGACACGGGAAGCCTTTGGTTCGATTAAAGTAGAAGTGCTTGTCCGTGATTATTCGCTTCAGTCCTAGAAAGTCCTGAACGCGGCCCATCTCCCCCGCCGGGTCCGTGATCAGCCGCTCGCCGCTCACAAAGTGCATCTGCGACAGGCGGAAGTACTGCAGCCAGTTCTCCAGGTGCAGGATGTACATCCCGATGCGGACGGCGTTCCACGAGGCGTCCACCAGGCCCAGGCTTCGGTTCCTGAAGGCCAGCTCCTCGAACGTGGGGATGTCGGGCTTCTTGGAGAGAGTCTGCGTGTAGTCGGAGATGGCTCTGGTGACCGGGTTACGCACCACCACGATCAGCTTGGTGTCGGGGGACATGCTGACGATGCGGCGCGGCGCCTCTCTGGTGACGAAGTAGCTGGGCGTCTTCTCTAATGTGATCTGGCTGTCTAACGTCCGCGGCATCAGGCCCCTTTGGGAGAGAAGGAGAAAACACATGAGTCAGCAGGAGTTGGTTTAGTTTCCTGTCCAGCAGCATCTCAACGTGTCTGTTGTGTTTGTCCGTTAGTTTGTGAGGCGTTTAGTGTTTTACCACCAGAGGACACACATGCTGAAACAGGTCATATCGCTGAAATCCTGGTTTTATAGAAGATCATTCTTTAGAAGGCAGACTGTTTCTCAGAGAAAAGTAATATTCACATCTGATGATAGTATAATCACTTTTCATTATATTGTAATACTGCAATATCAATGGTATTTTACCCAATAAGACATTTGTGTGAGATTGTCATAATTAGCATATTACTTCTTGAGATAAATGGCCATAAATTGGTTTTGGGATTTCACAGTAAGCTTTGACCAACGGAATCTAATCTGTTCCAAATTTGAAGAAATTCCCTCCAGCTGTTTTTAAGATAACACACTCATGAGAACGGCACCGAGGTGAGGTAACAATGACCTTTGACCTCTGACCACCACTCAAGTATATTACTGAATCTCCTTGAATTCTTCACCACTGGCAATAAAATACCAAAACATTGGTTATACGTTCAAATATAAAGACATTCATGTTTATTATCCCACATGGGGAACATGCAGTTTAATAATACCACAACATACTTAATAAGTCATAATAAAACACGATCACAATGAGACTGAGACAGAATTAAAGTAAGATAAAGCCAGTCAATTCACTTTAAAATGATATCAAAGTGACTCAGAGGTCTGGAGATGAAGGCGTATAGATATTTACATTAAAGGGTTTTTAGTAATTATTATTAAAGGAGTTTATCATCTAATTCCAAAAGGTGTTTGTTTGTTGCAACCACTTCACTTTTGATTTTTGTGGAAAGGAGAGCAATTTTGTTATTTGTGAAATCAATAACCATCTCTGTTATTTCTATTTTTTTTAGGTATAAATCCAGGAATGCATCGCTGTGCTATCACCTCATACTGAAGGATTCTTATCTGTTCACTTATCGGATTCAGGGTGTTGTTGAACGTAGTGTAAAAACTAAGTTAAATGCTGTTTTAAAAACTCGTAAACTGTGTATTATTATTACAAACCTCCAAGAGTAAAAAAACAACAAAAAAAACTGTAGAGAAAACCCAAGTAATGACAATGTGAATGGATCTGCTGGATATCCATCGATGACAGGACGGCTTGTACAATCAAAACATGCATCATAATTATCATCATCACGCTGCCAAGATAATGGCTGTGAAAACTACAGGCAAATGTTTCTATTTGTCATATTTGTCGGGTGAGTTTTCCTTCCCGCGGTGCGATGCGTCATTCTGCTTCGGCACTTCGGTTCAATAAACTTGATTAACGAGCCTTGATGTTGAGACAACGAACGCCTCATCCACACTGTTCCTCTAAAAGAATAAAAAAAAAGCACAATAACCCAGAATAATAACAAAATAATACAATTAAACTTACTTTTATGATTACAGAGATAGTTTCTCTCTATCCCAGCATCACTTTCTGGATTACAGGTGTGTTACCACACAGCGCTGATGATTTAATGCCACACTTTTCTTTATTATTACTGGGGGAAGACTTCGATTAAAAGCTAACCTTTCTCAAAGCGTCTCTCTCTCAAGGTAAGGGTAGCCATAGGTTACCTCTAAAGTCCTGGAAATATTGATCCATTTAGTTTTATTTATGAATCCTGAGTTGTTGGCTCGGGTGCCTCAGGGCCATAGGCAACTATTAATCTTTCATGAAAACAGCACCTTTTCAAGCGAACATCTTTTCTGCACACACACACACACACTCACACACACACACACACACAAACACACACAGCCCTTTTCCAGGATCGCTGCTCGTGTGCCGAGGAAACCGTCTTCGTTACCCGGCTTGTCAATTCCAAACATTCTCACCGTCCTCGAGAGACAGAAAATTGTGTAGATGAGAGGAAGCTCGTACACACCGGTTCAAAACTGCAACTTGTCACACGGCTAAACGTGGCTGACAACGTGAGTGCGTACAGTGAGAGGTTGCAGAAGATCCGGCTTAAAATAGGACGGCTTCCTGCTGCCGTCGATGCAGCGTATACGTCTCTATTCTGTTCTGGGAGTAACGTGTTGATAAAAAAGTGATGATGTTAAATCAACGGGATATCACGCTGACATATTCCACTCTGCACCGGTTGTTTGTGTGTTTTTACAGAATCTAAAACTGCGAGTGAGCCGGCCCGTCGGAGGAAGCTGCATCATGTGCTGCCTTACCTTGAGTTATCGATTTCTGCAGCCCAGAGTCTCAGGCCGGAGAAATTACACGTTACACGGGATGTTACACAACATTGAGGAGGCCAGATGGATATGAAGGTGCAAAAAAAAAAAAAGGGTTGTGAAGCCAAAGCACCACTGGGATCAATTATCATGAAAGTGTATCAGGGTTCATATATATCACATTAAAGTGTTATTTTGCTCAGACAGATACTCAAAGGTTTGACTTGAAGGACTCAAAGTGTTAATTATCTTATGCACAGTAAAGAAACATGTTTCCCTGTACAATTACATTATATGTTTGCTGTCAAAAAGATACCACACAATGTAAAAAAAGTATAAACTAGATATTTATTACAAAACCACCTCAAAACCTCCCTATAACTCTCTGTCCCCATACCGTTTTGTCCTTCTTATTTATCTATCTAGTAACATTGTATTTTCCGTGTATATGTGTATGTATTTAATGTTTTAATACGTTTTTAATACGTTTTTTTTTGTTTTTCAACATGTAAGATGACCTTGGGTGTTTGAATGGCGCCAACAAATAAAATGTTTTATTATTATTATGAAAACAGAGGCAGAATGGGATTTATTTTCAATAAAACAATGGTGAAACAATTAAAGCAATTTTGCATGTGCAAACAGTGCAGTTATGTTGATGATTATGAATCATCGGCTATTATTAACCTGAGATTTGGATGGTGATATCATATACCCACCCCTCATAAGAAAAGGCTGGATCTCTTCCAGATATGAATGTGCTCCACAAGCTCCACGGCGGCGGGTGTCACGTGACTGACTGGGTGGCCCCGCTCCCACTCTGTCAAGCTGTCGGAGCTACCGAGGAGCCCACACTGTCACTCAATGCAATTCATTCTCTTTAGGAAAACAAACACTGATTTCAGAGAGAAACGGACAGGAGAGTTTGTGTTTGAAGGATGTCAAACCAATTCAGCAGAGAGAAAACGGGTTTGAAGGAGAAAGAAAGAAGCTGAAGCCTCCAGAAGGCTGGAAAGTGAAGCGAGACAAACAAATAAAGTAACCACACTGTTCCAGAGCTGGGGGGATTCACAATTATACCTTCCTGGTCAGGAGGGGGAGGAGCTACGCTATGATTGGCCAGTCTGCGTTTGGAGGTGAAGGGTCAGTACACCTCCTCTGCATGTTAAAGCTATGGTCTACGATTTGGAATAAAAAGAAAATCCATTCAGGGTATCAGCCGTAGGCCTGCACAGAAATTGACCAATGGGAGCCATTGCTCCGGAAGGCTACCATTGGCTCGTACCCTCCATCCAATCCCCTCGTCTCCCCTGCTCCTCGTCATCCCGCCTCGTCCCCTCTCACTCTCGCCCCAATCATGGAACACTGAGGGGAGGGGTTTAGCTATAAGAACCAATCAGCATCCAGAATTACAGATAGGAGATGATAACTGGAGTCAGAAACATGAAGACCATGAACATCGCTGCCAGAGTAAACATAGTAAAACTATGCAGATGAATAAATCTTAAAAAGCACCTTCTCCTGCTTCTTCTCATGAAGGGGGTACATGACGAATGAATCACATCTTCACTAAGACTGGATGAAACCAGATTTGTGACCACAACACTCCTGCTGTGCACCATTTAACTCCGGTCTCATTAAAACCTTGGCGTTGTCCGACAGCAGCTCAGTTGTTAAATTGTAGCCGCGGCGAAAATGAGGTGAAACCCGATGATAAAAAGGAGGTCCATCTTAAGGCCCTGTTGTCCAACATCTGAAGAAGGAAACAGTCGTGAATGGTGTGTTTTGTTAATGTGGTTGTGCTTTTTTCAATGTCGTGTTTTTCCTTGTTCCATGTCTCGCTCCTCAAGCCGGTGTCTGTCAGTCCACTATGGGTGAAGATTCAGACACGTGTCGGCAGGCAGACGTCGAGGCAAGGGCACTGGTTGTATTTTTTTTTTCTTATGAAGAAAGTGGGAGGAAACCGAAGCACTCGGAGAAAACCCATTCCAACACAGTGATTAAAGGAAAACACCACCGCATTTCCATACTGAACTATGTTCTGCTCTGATGTTAGACGAGGTGATACATACCTCCCTCTCCTCTGTGCGTGCACTCAATGGCTCTTGCGCGCACTCCGCGCAGCGCTAATTTGCTAGCATGTAGCTTGTCCTTAGGATCCAAAGGGGGGTGAAGTTAGAAGCGACCAAGCACTTCCACGTTGTCCCTATTTAAATACGGTTACGTGAGTAGTTACACGACCCAAGTTTGGTTACACAAAATGAAACATGCCAATTTTTCTAAGCGGATAACAAGGATAACTATATAGTATGGCGGAATAACAACTGGAAGCACTTCGACGTCGGCGCAGTAATATCATCACTCCGCTCCCCCTCTTACTTCCGTCAATAGAACCTACGTGACCTGCACGCCGTCGCCTGCACCAGCTGTAGTAGTTTGTGCACAGTTGAGGAAGCATCAGGTTGTAGTAAGATAGTTTGTGAACAATCAAACATCATGGTTATAACGTGCATCGTACAGGGTTGTGAAAACAAGCAGAAGGTATATAGTCCCGTCATGTTTTGAGTGATGATATTACTGCGCCGACGTCGAAGTGCTTCCAGTTGTTATTCCGCCATACTATATAGTTATCCTTGTTATCCGCTTAGAAAAATTGGCATGTTTCATTTTGTGTAACCAAACTTGAGTCGTGTAACTACTCACGTAACCGTATTTAAATAGGGACAACGTGGAAGTGCTTGGTCGCTTCTAACTTCACCCCCCTTTGGATCCTAAGGAATATACTGGGACAAGCTACATGCTAGCAAATTAGCGCTGCGCGGAGTGCGCGCAAGAGCCATTGAGTGCACGCACAGAGGAGAGGGAGGTATGTATCACCTCGTCTAACATCAGAGCAGAACATAGTTCAGTATGGAAATGCGGTGGTGTTTTCCTTTAAGGCCCTGTTGTCCAACATCTGAAGAAGGAAACAGTCGTGAATGTTGTGTTTTGTTAATGTGGTTGTGCTTTTTTCAATGTCGTGTTTTTCCTTGTTCCATGTCTCGCTCCTCAAGCCGGTGTCTGTCAGTCCACTATGGGTGAAGATTCAGACACGTGTCGGCAGGCAGACGTCGAGGCAAGGGCACTGGTTGTATTTTTTTTTTCTTATGAAGAAAGTGGGAGGAAACCGAAGCACTCGGAGAAAACCCATTCCAACACAGTGATTAAAGGAAAACACCACCGCATTTCCATACTGAACTATGTTCTGCTCTGATGTTAGACGAGGTGATACATACCTCCCTCTCCTCTGCGCGTGCACTCAATGGCTCTTGCGCGCACTCCACGCAGCGCTAATTTGCTAGCATGTAGCTTGTCCTTCGGATCCAAAGGGGGCTGAAGTTAGAAGCGACCAAGCACTTCCACGTTGTCCCTATTTAAATACGGTTACGTGAGTAGTTACACGACCCAAGTTTGGTTACACAAAATGAAACATGCCAATTTTTCTAAGCGGATAACAAGGATAACTATATAGTATGGCGGAATAACAACTGGAAGCACTTCGACGTCGGCGCAGTAATATCATCACTCCGCTCCCCCTCTTACTTCCGTCAATAGAACCTACGTGACCTGCACGCCGTCGCCTGCACCAGCTGTAGTAGTTTGTGCACAGTTGAGGAAGCATCAGGTTGTAGTAAGATAGTTTGTGAACAATCAAACATCATGGTTATAACGTGCATCGTACAGGGTTGTGAAAACAAGCAGAAGGTATATAGTCCCGTCATGTTTTGAGTGATGATATTACTGTGCCGACGTCGAAGTGCTTCCAGTTGTTATATAATGTTGCCAATTGGCATGTTTCATTTTGTGTAACCAAACTTGAGTCGTGTAACTACTCACGTAACCGTATTTAAATAGGGACAACGTGGAAGTGCTTGGTCGCTTCGAACTTCACCCCCCTTTGGATACTAAGGAATATACTGGGACAAGCTACATGCTAGCAAATTAGCGCTGCGCGGAGTGCGCGCAAGAGCCATTGAGTGCACGCACAGAGAGGGAGGTATGTATCACCTCGTCTAACATCAGAGCAGAACATAGTTCAGTATGGAAATGCGGTGGTGTTTTCCTTTAAGGCCCTGTTGTCCAACATCTGAAGAAGGAAACAGTCGTGAATGTTGTGTTTTGTTAATGTGGTTGTGCTTTTTTCAATGTCGTGTTTTTCCTTGTTCCATGTCTCGCTCCTCAAGCCGGTGTCTGTCAGTCCACTATGGGTGAAGATTCAGACATGTGTCGGCAGGCAGACGTCGAGGCAAGGGCACTGGTTGTATTTTTTTTTTCTGATTAAGAACGTGGGAGGAAACCGAAGCACTCAGAGAAAACCCATTCCAACACAGTGATTAAGGCCCTGTTGTCCAACATCTGAAGAAGGAAACAGTCGTGAATGTTGTGTTTTGTTAATGTGGTTGTGCTTTTTTCAATGTCGTGTTTTTCCTTGTTCCATGTCTCGCTCCTCAAGCCGGTGTCTGTCAGTCCACTATGGGTGAAGATTCAGACACGTGTCGGCAGGCAGACGTCGAGGCAAGGGCACTGGTTGTATTTTTTTTTTCTTATGAAGAAAGTGGGAGGAAACCGAAGCACTCGGAGAAAACCCATTCCAACACAGTGATTAAGGCCCTGTTGTCCAACATCTGAAGAAGGAAACAGTCGTGAATGTTGTGTTTTGTTAATGTGGTTGTGCTTTTTTCAATGTCGTGTTTTTCCTTGTTCCATGTCTCGCTCCTCAAGCCGGTGTCTGTCAGTCCACTATGGGTGAAGATTCAGACACGTGTCGGCAGGCAGACGTCGAGGCAAGGGCACTGGTTGTATTTTTTTTTTCTTATGAAGAAAGTGGGAGGAAACCGAAGCACTCGGAGAAAACCCATTCCAACACAGTGATTAAGGCCCTGTTGTCCAACATCTGAAGAAGGAGAACAGTCGTGAATGTTGTGTTTTGTTAATGTGGTTGTGCTTTTTTCAATGTTGTGTTTTTCCTTGTTCCATGTCTCGCTCCTCAATATTTTTTTTTCTGATTAAGAACGTGGGAGGAAACCGAAGCACTCGGAGAAAACCCATTCCAACACTTAGCAACAGGGAGTTTAAGGATCTGTTGTGCAACACGTGAAGCAGGAGAACAGTCCGGCCACACCTTTGCGCAGACTTTTAAAGGCCCTTCTGATGCGACTGGTCTTTTTTGGCGTCACCAGGTAAATTTTTAGTGCCTGGATTATGTCGTCGTCAACAATTGGATTCTTTGACAGCAGCTCCTCTGTACCAACCCCCATCTTGCGCAGGTCCTTGTGCACCGCCTTGGTAATCCTCTTGATACAGTGTTGACTTGGCTTGACAGCGATGTGACACTCTTTCATCTCTTCACAGAGCATCTGATTCAGGTTCATGATGATGGGTGCCCTGTAAACATGGAGTGACTGATTTGACATTATATTCTCAACCAGGTTTGACACCAGAGATATGTAGTCGAAGTCGTTCCACTGATTTTTGGTTGGCTGACCAGTAGCTTCAGCTTGATCATCACTAGCTTGATCACTCCGAGAGTCTGAGAGGTCTGTGATTGCTGGAGGATTTTCATCAATTGACTTCAAGATTGAGAAATCCTCTGGAGAGTAAGAGAGATCCTCTGGTGTTTCTGACGGACTTTCATCACTCAGAGATTCCACTTCTGAGAGGTTCACTGGGTTTAAGGACTGATTTTCATCACTTGACTCTGAGTAAGAGAGATCCTCCCGTGTTTCTGACGGACTTTCATCACTCAGAGATTCCACATCTGAGAGGTTCACTGGATTTAAGGGCTGATTTTCATCACTTGACTCCGAGTGAGAGAGATCCCCTGGTGTTTCTGCGTTGTTTTCATCCCTTGACTCCGAGTGAGAGACATGCCCTGGAATTTCTGCCTGGTTTTCATCACTTGGAGAGTCCAAGTCTGAATGGACCTCTGGCATTTCTGCCTGGTTTTCATCACTTGGAAAGTCCAAGACTGAAGAGTCCAAGTCTGAAGAGTCCATGTTTGAAGAGTTCAAGTCTGAATGGACCTCTGGAATTGCTGATTGACGTCTTAAGAAGGGGAACTGTCTGGTCAAACCTTTGTACAGATTGTAAAAGGGCCTTTTGATGGGACTGGTCTTTTTTGGCGTCACCAGGTGCATTTTTAGTGCCTGGATTATGTCGTCATCAACAAATGGATTTTTTGACAGCAGCTCCTCTGCACCAACCCCCATCTTGCGCAGGTCCTTGTGCACCGCCTTAGCGGCCTTCTTGATGCAGTGTTGACTTGGCTTGACAGCAATGTCACACTCTTTTATCTCTTCACGGAGCATCTGTTCCAGGTTCATGATGATGGGTGCGCTGTAAATTTCGATCGATCGATTTTTCATCATCTGCTCAATGAGGTTTGACACCAGAGATGAATAGTGGAGGTTGTTCCACTGATTTTTGGTTGGCTGACGTGTAGCTTCAGCTTGATCACCACTAACTTGATCACTCCGAGAGTCTGAGAGGTCTGTGATTGCTGGAGGATTTTCATCAATTGACTTCAAGATCGAGAAATCCTTTGGAGAAGAAGAGAGATCCTCTGGTGTTTCTGACAGACTTTCATCACTCAGAGATTCCAAATCTGAGAGGTTCACTGGGTTAAAGTCCTGATTTTCATCACTTGACTCCGAGTGAGAAAGTTCCCCTGGTGTTTTTGTGTTGTTTTCATCCTTTGGAGAGTCCAAGTCTGAATGGAACTCTGGAATTTCTGCCTGGTTTTCATCACTTAGAGAGTCCAAGTCTGAAGAGTCCAAGTCTGAATGGACCTCTGGAATTTCTGCCTGGTTTTCATCACTTGGAGAGTCCAAGTCTGAAGAGTCCAAGTCTGAAGAGTCCAAGTCTGAATGGACCTCTGGAATTTCTGCCTGGTTTTCATCACTTGGAGAGTCCAAGTCTGAAGAGTCCAAGTCTGAATGGACCTCTGGAATTTCTGCCTGGTTTTCATTACATGACTCCGAGTGAGAGAGATCCTCTGGTTTTTCTGCCTGGTTTCCATCACTTGGAGAGTCCAAGTCTGAAGAGTCCAAGTCTGAATGGACCTCTGGAATTTCTGCCTGGTTTTCATCACTTGGAGAGTCCAAGTCTGAAGAGTCCAAGTCTGATTGGACCTCTGGAATTTCTGCCTGGTTTTCATTACATGGAGAGTCCAAGTCTGAAGAGTCCAAGTCTGAATGGACCTCTAGAATTTCAGCCTGGTTTTCATCACTTAGAGAATCCAAGTCTGAAGAGTCCACGTCTGAATAGACCTCTGGAATTTCTGCCTGGTTTTCATTACATGAGTCCGAGTGAGAGAGATCCTCTGGTTTTTCTGCCTGGTTTTCGACACTTTGAGAGTCCAAGTCTGAATGGACCTCTGGAATTTCTGCCTGGTTTTCATTACTTGGAGAGTCCAAGTCTGAATGGAACTCTGGAATTTCTGCCTGGTTTCCATCACTTGGAGAGTCCAAGTCTGAAGAGTCCAAGTGTGAATGGACCTCTGGAATTTCTGCCTGGTTTCCATCACTTGGAGAGTCCAAGTCGGAAGAGTCCAAGTGTGAATGGACCTCTGGAATTTCTGCCTGGTTTCCATCACTTTGAGAGTCCAAGTCTGAAGAGTCCAAGTCTGAATGGACCTCTGGAATTTCTGCCTGGTTTCCATCACTTGGAGAGTCCAAGTCGGAAGAGTCCAAGTGTGAATGGACCTCTGGAATTTCTGCCTGGTTTTCATTACTTGAAGAGTCCAAGTCTGAATGGACCTCTGGAATTTCTGCCAGGTTTCCATCACTTGGAGTGTCCAAGTCTGAAGAGTCCAAGTCTGATTGGACCTCTGGAATTTCTGCCTGGTTTTCATTACATGAGTCCGAGTGAGAGAGATCCTCTGGTTTTTCTGCCTGGTTTTCGACACTTTGAGAGTCCAAGTCTGAATGGACCTCTGGAATTTCTGCCTGGTTTTCATTACTTGGAGAGTCCAAGTCTGAATGGAACTCTGGAATTTCTGCCTGGTTTCCATCACTTGGAGAGTCCAAGTCTGAAGAGTCCAAGTCTGAATGGACCTCTGGAATTTCTGCCTGGTTTCCATCACTTGGAGAGTCCAAGTCGGAAGAGTCCAAGTGTGAATGGACCTCTGGAATTTCTGCCTGGTTTTCATAACTTGAAGAGTCCAAGTCTGAATGGACCTCTGGAATTTCTGCCTGGTTTCCATCACTTGGAGAGTCCAAGTCTGAAGAGTCCAAGTCTGAATGGACCTCTGGAATTTCTGCCTGGTTTTCATTACTTGACTCCGAGTGAGAGAGATCCTGTGGAATTTCTGCCTGGTTTTCATCACTTGGAGAGTCCAAGTCTGAAGAGTCCAAGTCTGAATGCACCTCGGGAATTTCTGCCTGGTTTTCATCACTTGGAGAGTCCAAGTCTGAAGAGTCCAAGTCTGAATGGACCTCTGGAATTTCTACCTGGTTTTCATTACTTGACTCCGAGTGAGAGAGATCCTCTGGTTTTTCTGCCTGGTTTTCGACACTTTGAGAGTCCAAGTCTGAATGGACCTCTGGAATTTCTGCCTGGTTTTCATCACTTGGAGAGTCCAAGTCTGAAGAGTCCAAGTCTGAATGGACCTCTGGAATTTCTACCTGGTTTTCATTACTTGACTCTGAGTGAGAGAGATCCTCTGGTTTTTCTGCCTGGTTTTCATCACTTGGAGAGTCCAAGTCTGAAGAGTCCAAGTCTGAATGCACCTCTGGAATTTCTGCCTGGTTTTCATCACTTGGAGAGTCCAAGTCTGAAGAGTCCAAGTCTGAATGGACCTCTGGAATTTCTGCCTGGTTTTCATCACTTGGAGAGTCCAAGTCTGAAGAGTCCAAGTCTGAATGGACCTCTGGAATTTCTACCTGGTTTTCATTACTTGACTCTGAGTGAGAGAGATCCTCTGGTTTTTCTGCCTGGTTTTCATCACTTGGAGAGTCCAAGTCTGAAGAGTCCAAGTCTGAATGCACCTCTGGAATTTCTGCCTGGTTTTCATCACTTGGAGAGTCCAAGTCTGAAGAGTCCAAGTCTGAATGCACCTCTGGAATTTCTGCCTGGTTTTCATCACTTGTAGAGTCCAAGTCTGAAGAGTCCAAGTCTGAATGGACCCCTGGAATTTCTGCCTGGTTTTCATTACTTGACTCCGAGTGAGAGAGATCCTGTGGAATTTCTACCCGGTTTTCATCACTTGGAGAGTCCAAGTCTAAAGAGTCCAAGTCTGAATGGACCCCTGGAATTTCTACCTGGTTTTCATTACTTGACTCTGAGTGAGAGAGATCCTGTGGAATTTCTGCCTGGTTTTCATCACTTGGAGAGTCCAAGTCTGAAGATTCCAAGTCTGAATGCACCTCTGGAATTTCTGCCTGGTTTTCATTACTTGACTCCGAGTGAGAGAGATCCTGTGGAATTTCTACCCGGTTTTCATCACTTGGAGAGTCCAAGTCTGAAGAGTCCAAGTCTGAATGGACCTCTGGAATTTCTACCTGGTTTTCATTACTTGACTCTGAGTGAGAGAGATCCTCTGGTTTCTCTGCCTGGTTTTCATCACTTGGAGAGTCCAAGTCTGAAGAGTCCAAGTCTGAATGCACCTCTGGAATTTCTGCCTGGTTTTCATTACTTGACTCCGAGTGAGAGAGATCCTGTGGAATTTCTGCCTGGTTTTCATCACTTGGAGAGTCCAAGTCTGAAGAGTCCAAGTCTGAATGCACCTCTGGTTTTTCTGCCTGGTTTTCGACACTTTGAGAGTCCAAGTCTGAATGGACCTCTGGAATTTCTGCCTGGTTTTCATCACTTGGAGAGTCCAAGTCTGAAGAGTCCAAGTCTGAATGGACCTCTGGAATTTCTACCTGGTTTATATTACTTAACTCTGAGTGAGAGAGATCCTCTGGTTTTTCTGCCTGGTTTTCATCACTTGGAGAGTCCAAGTCTGAAGAGTCCAAGTCTGAATGCACCTCTGGAATTTCTGCCTGGTTTTCATCACTTGGAGAGTCCAAGTCTGAAGAGTCCAAGTCTGAATGGACCTCTGGAATTTCTGCCTGGTTTTCATTACTTGACTCCGAGTGAGAGAGATCCTGTGGAATTTCTTCCTGGTTTTCATCACTTGGAGAGTCCAAGTCTGAAGAGTCCAAGTCTGAATGCACCTCTGGAATTTCTGCCTGGTTTTCATTACTTGACTCCGAGTGAGAGAGATCCTGTGGAATTTCTACCCGGTTTTCATCACTTGGAGAGTCCAAGTCTGAAGAGTCCAAGTCTGAATGGACCTCTGGAATTTCTACCTGGTTTTCATTACTTGACTCCGAGTGAGAGAGATCCTCTGGTTTTTCTGCCTGGTTTTCGACACTTTGAGAGTCCAAGTCTGAATGGACCTCTGGAATTTCTGCCTGGTTTTCATCACTTGGAGAGTCCAAGTCTGAAGAGTCCAAGTCTGAATGCACCTCTGGAATTTCTGCCTGGTTTTCAGGAGTTGTGGCCATCACGTTGTCCCTCTTTCTACCATCCATAGTATCCTGGTTGTAGTCAACTGTGTTTGTGAACACTGTGTTTGTGGATACAATGACTGTCAGCTTATATAACCTTCTTAGAATGTTAGATGTGATGTCATTGATTCATTTCAAAGCCAATGAAATGCAATGACATTACTTCAAAGCCAATGAAATGCAATGACATTACTTCAAAGCCAATGGAATGCAATGACATCACTTCAAAGCACAGGTATAATTTAAAAACAACATTCTGCCACAAATGGAATGAAATGGAATGCAGAATCGTAGCTTAGCAACTGTTGCTAGGCGCAGCTATTCCAGCCAGAATGGTTCTGTCTATGACTTATGAAGTAAATAGAAAACATTTCTTCATCCTAGCTGTAGCTTTTCAGACACACTGAACTGTAATCATCACGTCACTTCCTAGGAGCCTCATTACTGGTCGGAGACATGTAACCATAGTTAGCTGTGTCAACTTCATGATTGTAAAAGAATCACAAAGTGTATTCAACCTGACAGAGTGAAATCTTACCCTCACATGGAAGCGTTATTGACGTTACAGAGTTGTCCAACACTGTGCATGTGTTAAAAGAATACTTGATAATGCTCGTAAAAATGCATATCCAACGAGCCAATAAATCACTTAAACATTTCGATGAAGTTCAAGATGCTTCACTCAGAGTGGAAAGTGTGAGTTCCCTGCAAAAAGATCGAAGGAAGACCTACAGCACTTTGATCATAGCACTGTTGTTCTTAAGGTATGTTTGCTGAACAGCTAGGCCTACTACTTTACTCAGAGAGGACCTAACACTTTCTATTTTTTCGCTCTTACTTTATCGGCAATGATATGTTGTAGTTTCTTTCTTTTGACAAATGCACTTATTGTAAACCGCTTTGTACACGTTTTTTGGGATTAGTGTTGGGGTTAGGGTTATGGTTAGTGTTGGGGTTACTGTTGGGGTTGGGGTTAGGGTCTGGCTGTATCTCGGGAACAGTAAGTCGTAGACACACAGGCTGAAGACACTTTCAGAAGGGTCGAATTAGGTCAGAAGGCACCACTCCCGAGTCTCAACGACCCAACCTTTCCGACATATTAATTCAAAAATGTAATGGGGAGGACCCCCAGACCCCCCGCCTAAACAGGACCCTCCACATATCAAATGCTGCTGACGCCCTTCATCTTAAAACAACATTGTTAGCATTTTTGACTTGTTTAACTGTTATTGAAATCAGGGCTATTTCTAAAGAGATGCTTCTCATGTCTGGACCAGTAACTTCCAAGTCGCCTGTCTTGGTGGGATGTTAATGAAGAACATTTATTTGAACTACGGTTTTGTATCTGGAGCTTCATATTCAATCATCACAAAGTTAGCTTCCACACATGCGCTGGCTCTGCTCCAGCTGGTTTTAACGACCACATAATTAACCTTTAATGGCTGTGTGTGAAAGAAGAAACAGCAAGCAGGTGATGAGCAGCGGATTTATTATTCTCAATAAATAATTTCCACACTCGGCAGCAGAAGTCTTATTTATGTATCCGTTGGTTATTCAGGCCAGAAGGGGAACATGTGATTCCTGAGGCTAGTGTCTGAACCAAACGTCTTTTTTTCCCCATCATGCCCCCCGAGAATCTGCATTGCACGCAGCATCTGAAAGTAAGAGATAAAAATGGAGGCTCTTTATGGGAGCCGGCTCTTTCACTAAAAGCTAAAAACGGTAATTTGCTCTTCGAAACATCTACTGATTGTATTGTTTCTGACACTTCACACCTCTTTATCAGTATGCATGTATCAGGGGAAACACACACACACACACACACACACACACACACACACACACACACACACACACACACACACACACACACACACACACAGATACACACCTAGATGAGGTGACATTTGAGTGAAGTGCTCTGATTGATCACCACCTTTTCACTCAGAGTGAAATGCTAAATTCTTCGGGGGTGATTTACAGTCGTCCTCTCCATCCTCGGTGGAACTTTAAGTCAGGATGCATTACAGGCCGGGCGGTGACATTTTAATCACTCTGGTGAAATGGACTCAGGTGTGGAGGATCAGCGCCACTGGTGAAATGGACTCAGGTGTGGAGATGAGACGTGGCTCAGAGCTCTCTTCTTCTGGACGCTTTAATCGCACAATTCTTGTTGGTAAGTTCTGTTAAACTTAAAGGTTTGAACCTGACACAGACTTTTAATGTATTATTATAAATAGTTTCTATGATAGTTTATGTTAAATATCATTAACAGACATAAAAGACGTAGTTTTGACTGGTTTAAATTAAAACTAGCAGCTTTATGAAATAATCATCAAAGTCCCAGTCAAAGGAATCCTCCAGGAGAATCCGATGTGATTAACATCTCCGGTGGAGAGCTAAGTAATGATCAGTATAGGTTGCTATCGCCTCTCGTTGGCTCCCTATAGCAAGGTCGACCTTTTCTACACCAGCTCAATTATTCATGATTTTTAGAGTGTTCTGGATGAACTCTGTGTCTTAACACAGCGTGAGCCCGTCAAAAAAAGGTTTTCCAACCTAAAAGTACATCCACTCCACCGTTTGTCTGTCAGACGTTGGACTTTCACCCAGGAGGCCACTATTTGTTTAACGTGTGAAACACGTTAAACAAATATATGGCAATATGGCAATATATCGCCCAATACAATATCGTTTTTTTAACTCGACGATCAATTTAAAAAATAGATTCATGTTTAGACGCGTTGTGAATGCAGTACTTTATCCTTTTTCATTTTATTTTCAATATTTATTCCAGTGAATTTCATGAGAATTAATAAAATGGAGAGGCTGTTTTGAATGAAATAGTTTTGATTCAATTTGTCCTCTGATCAATATCATCTGATGTACATTTACAGGTACTTGTGTTTTCATCTTTATTTATATCGCAAACTTGATACGTATCATATCGTGACCAAAGTATCGTGATACGTATCGTATCGTGACCAACGTATCGTGACCAAAGTATCGTGATGCGTATTGTGACCAAAGTATCATGATACGTATTGTGACCAAAGTAGCGTGATACATATCGTGACCAAAGTATCGTGATACGTATTGTGACCAAAGTATCGTGATACGTATCGTATTGTGAGGTTCTTGCCAATACTCACCCCTAGTGAAACCAAGAGTCAATATTGGTTGATTCTACTGAACATTCACAAATGTACTTATGATGATTTCAAACCTCACAAAGTAGTTTTGTTCTTTTTGTTTTGCTTTAATTAAGATGGTCAATCATTTAGGTTTAGGGTGCGTCTACATAACATACATACATAACATCATTTTAACGATATTTTCACTGTTCTAATAAGGTAACCAAGTCCAACAATGGGAAACACTGCAGCCGTTTCCACTCATTAATGAGCTGCGGTGCTGAAAGCTTGCGACCCTGAAGTGAGCTGCCGGCGATCTCTCTGATTAGCTCTGTTGGTGCAGCGGAGGCAGCAGGTCTGGAGTTCACGCCGACTCCTCTCTGGACGCCGCTGTATCATTATGGAGGACTGAGCCACAAACATGGATGTCTTTATTTCAAAGTACCAAGGACAACCCTACTCAACCCAGATACACCATTCTTCTCCTGCAGTGTTCCTCTGAGAACATGGGACTCGTACTACAGCATGAAGCCATTCAGCAGTAATCAATCCATGGCTGTGAATGAATCCCCGTAATCATTGCTTTGACTTTTGCCAATCGACGAACGTGGACATATAGAAGGTCACAGATCACACAGGTCTGAAAGAAATCCCATCTGCAGTAGAGTCTATTTCTGAGGGCGACACTGAAGTAAATCATACAGTTTCCACACTGGGAAGGGTCCATCCTCTGGGGAGCATGAATGTACTCATGTTTCTACATATAAGCTACATTTATACAGTATGAATAAATACAGGTTGAGCACGGTTTGTGTCTCGTTGAACAACTTTAACTTCCCAGAGAGCAGCGCAGGTTCATCAGGGATGCAGACCGTCAGAACGAGTAAAGGTCAGCTTTGAATCATCTCCTTGCGAACGATCAATGAACTCCGAATTTATTACTGTCATTTCGTTGTAGTTTGAACTTAAAACAGAATGTTGCATATCGGCAGTTCAGGACAAGTTCTCAGGGAATGTTTGCAGCACAATTACAAAATACTCATGCAACAAATATCCACATGCAAAACGTCCAAATGTGATACATCTCTACACGTATGTTCACATCTACATGGCTGTTATCAGGATATCATAATGATATATATCAAGAGTGCATGATGTCCGATAATTCAATAAATAAATATGAAATAACCACATGAAGCCTATTTGTCTATGCTTCTCTGTGAATAAAATATAAGTTCTCATTTTATAAAGAACTTTTAGTGTAAAAAAAAACTGTTTCAAGTGAAATTATAGAGAATAAATAAATATTAACAGCCTATAGTTCATCTCACATGAATGTGACAGTAATGCTGTATATTGACTTGTGTTATCTGAGCTTCTCCACACATTGTTGTATGTGCGTTAACTGTTGGATGTCGTACAAATGTTGTAAACTTTACAGAAGAGGACCAGGATGTAAAGCGTCGTCCAGCGGACGTTAATAATATTTTTGCCGTAATGCAGTTAGGTTGCTGGTTATTCATAAAACATATATAACAAGTGACATTTTTATATAATTTGATGATGTATATATTGTCATATCACCAACTCTAAAGTCCCATAATGCAACAGGAAAAAAACCAGTGCTGATCACTTGTAATTGGTGGCATTGGAGGTGCATTGTGGATTTCAGACAAACACTCTGATTGAACGTAGAAACCGTTAGTCACAACGAGAAGTGTTCCTGCAGGAGTTCACACATTTAGAGAACGGCCGTTCCCTCCCGCCGCAAAAACGAATGTTTGTCATTAAAGGAGGAATAATGAGCGCTGCCTGGTGAACAATATGCAGGCTCACAGGCTGACCGAATCTAAGTATCCATTACATTTTGCTGCGTTTGTTTGGTCTCTGGAGTAATTTATCAAAGCAAACAGTAATGATAGTCAAAAAAGCTTTGTTTAGAAACAAAAAGGTGACATTTTTCTAACAGAAATGGATTAAAAACCTTACGGGAGGTAATTTAAAGTCTAATCATATCCAACACACAACCGTGGAACTGTTTAAATTGCTTGCGTCGTTATCCTGAGACTGAATTAGGAGCTACAAAAGAAATGCACCAACAATGCTAATGGTAACAAATGAACAGCAGATTAATGCTGAACATGCACAAAAAAATTGAAGCAAAGTCCGACAAAGTGGGACTAATAAGTCGTAGTATTGTCGTCCAGTTGAAACTTATTAAATGAACGTCTGAGTCTGGGAACTCCCACAGCAGCGGCGGGTAATTACTTTTTTTTTGACACAGTGTGGTTTCAATCGCTTACAATAATGCAATTTTATATTTTAGAAGTTTGTGCAAGGGAAATGCACGATTCTCAGAAAGCACTTCCTTAAAACGGCATCTTCCTGCTCACATCTCCATTATTAACGCATCACTCACGTGAATTACAGCTGTGATGACATCATTAATCACCGGGAAACAAAAGGCCCGCCACCTTGGAAGTCTATCAAGAGTTAAAGAAAGAGCAGTCCAGACCAAGACTGGTCGAGGAACGGAGGTGAATAACAATCAAAGTGTCTACTTTCTCTAATTTGATAACAGATTGTTTGAAAATAGCAGCCGGATCGTCCCGCAGTAGAGAACCCACATAATAGAATCAACGTATTCATAGCAGAATAATACGGGCTGGAACATGAATTCCATGATGTGTTTGACCTTGAAGCGAAACCCATTTAAATGGCTGTCATTTCAGAACACTGTGCTGTTGTTTCCCTTGAAACGGTGATTATTCATGGTCTGGTCCGCGGAGGGGAATGACTGACACTCGCTCCGCTCCAACAATAACAGGCGAATAGAGCGGCGACGAGCCGTCACATTAACATGCGGACCGGGAGGAGCCATGATGAAGACCTGATGAAGACCTGATGAAGACCTCCGATAATCTGAGACACCACATTCTCAGATTACTTCTTATTTTGTGTATTCTGTATATTCTGTTCATTCTGTGTATTCTGTATAGTCTGTGTATTCTGTTTTCTGTATATTCTGTGTATTCTGTATATTTTGTATATTCTTTGTATTCAGAGTATTCTGTATATTGTGTTTGTTTTGTGTATTCTGTATATTCTGTGTATTTTGTGTATTCCGTGTATTCTGGGGTTGTAAAGTACAGCGTCGCCTATAAAGTTGGAATAATTTCCAAATGTCTCGTCTTTTATCTCCAAACGAACGTTATGAATTAATTAATTTCACCGCGGTAACTGTGACACATAATGTAATCATTGCACCTGATCACAAGTGATGACTAATGCATTTAAAAAGGAATAAACAGAGGATTGTGTCTGAACAAAATATTCCAACTTTATGGACAACAGTGTCTGTTTGCGACACTTTAATGTCACCTTATGTGGCAGCTGGAACATTTTCCGATCTTATAATTGACATAAATTGCCCGTCTTGTTAATAACACAGTGAAATTGTGAAGGTAATAGATGATGACGTGCAGCCCCTGCTGTAGTATGATGCAGTCGAACAGCATCTCAAGTGAAAGAAATGGAGATTTGCTTGACTTTCCATCCACATTGGAGCTTTCGGAGGTTCTTCCCGGGTTTACAGCCTCTCCCAGTGTGACAGTGGAGGATTTTTATAACTGTAGAGTGGACAGTCCACATACCTATAAGTGGTTCTCCTCTTCAGTTCAATGGTGGGAAAGTGCAAAGAGGAGACAGAGTAGGGGAGGCTCAGGGAGGATCTGATCCCCGGTCAGCAGGGAGTGACGGTACGGGTTCACCCGGGGGGGAGAAAGTTAACAAGCCGGCAATCTCTAAGGATGAGCGAAGATGAGCTGAGGATCGCTGACTGCTGGATATTTCCAGAATCGCAATCCCACCAGAACGATACTTAGTGTGATGGTATCATTTGTTCCGGGGACGACTGAGGCCCAGATGGAATTTTATTTTCACCATTTTCAAGAACACATCAAGTGACAAACCAGACGGCTGTCATGAGTTATTAATTACTTGACCTCCAGCAAAAACAGAGAATATCACCAATTCTTCTTCATCAACAGCGTTTTCTTCAAACCCCAAAAATTGGCTTGTTTTTTTTGTTTATTTTAGTAAAAGTATACGTTTTTGTGGAGTTCAAGTGTTGCAACACATGCATCCTTGTGTCCTTCAAGTCAGACTCGACTAATATTTCATAAAGACCTGCGTCTTTCTCCATTGGACAACATGGACATAGTAGGGAAATGAAATGTGATTTTTTTGGGACTTTGCATGTCCTGTTTGTTCAATAAGCTGAGAAAACTGCAGGTTTGGAGGTTGGTTTTCGCTCATTGTTTCTTAACGTCCAAAATAAACATCCAACTTAGGTTTACTTAGTTTGATTACATGACAAAACTACTTGGTAAGGCTGAGTGTTGAGTTTTAAAAAAAGTAGTTTTGTTATGTAAAGTTCTAATTTAAGTTTGCAAAGTTACGTAACATTGACTTGGTTCCACACAGGACAGGGACAGCGGTCTCCGGGGTGAAGGTTCATTGTTTATTTCACCTCCATGTGAACTTTCTCATTTGTCTCATCTCATTTCTCCATTTGACTACGTACCATAGCTAAGTATCGTAGCTATCGTAGCTAGCTATTGAGCCAAGCTAATGGACATAGCGGTGACGTACGTTGCGTGAGACGAGCGACATAGTTCACTGAAATAACGCTACGACAAACCTATGATGAACTGGGACTTTCTTCACTAATTCGCTGTACAATTCAAACAGGATCAAAACATGATCTCTAACCTTTGTCTTTTTTTTCCGAATTATGGGAACACTGGAGGGGACTTAGCCTCTCTATCAGCCGCTAAAAGGAGCAGATAATCACTTTAATATTGATGATACATCCTCTGTGCACCCTGAATGCCAATTTCATAGCAATCATCTAGTAGTTGAGATAATTCAGCCTGGAACAAAGAGGCGGAGCGACCAATGGCGGATTTATCAGAATACCACTCTTAACAGCATCATATCGCCAGAATGGTACTGAGGTTGTATACTTGTATACTTGCATACTTGCATACTTGCATACGCTAAATCTTTATCTTGCGATTGGTCCATTCTGTGTGCATGATCACATTGTTTCCTAAACGATTCCGTCAAAAGAATGAAAGCACCACGTCTCTGTGTTTCAGGCGGCTCTCATCGGGAGGAAACATCTCGGAAAGAGTTGTTTTTTAATTAACGTTAACCGCCGCATGTCTCTGAGCCGCGCTGCAATGAAGACAGCTCATTAATAATGCAGACGTACGCCTTACCATCCGTCGCTGTATAATGTGCAGTTTTCTGTGTTAAATGAGAGCCATCTAACTTTCTGTCCTCATCAACCTTTCTGATAACACTGTTCCGGAGCTCCCTGCCTCCCCGAGCCAATTAATGTGGACCTGGAGAATATTTGTTGCTGCGGCGAGCCTCTCGTACGATTTCAACCCTTCTCAGGGAATCTACTGGAAGTGCTTCTGACTCCTGTGAAATCAATAGAGCCGAGATGCCCTTTTAAGTCTTGATGGTGTACAGCGACATGTTTTTGTTTGATCTTTCTGATTCTGTGGAGGATGGAGGAGAAAAAAAAGTGAGTAGGGGAAGTGCGAGGAAGGCGGTCGCAGTGAAAACGTCTGTTATAGCAGGTCCTGTATGGTGATGTGAAATAAATGAGGCCGTGTGTGTGTGTTCTGTTCAGCAGGCGCGGTAATGAACACTGCACCATTTTTCTTTGGAGCCTAAATTATCCGTCACACGCTTAATGTAACAGGACGGACTGAAACTGACCGGATTTAATTTGGCGTCCGTGTTTCTGTCTGTTCCACGGAGACGCCAAAAACAAGAACTTCTAATTAAAACACAGTGTTTTGAAATATATTTTTCAGAATTGTGCTGAAAATGACGATACTGGCAACTTGTGTTCGACGCATCTATAAGAAGTGGACATTGTCTCCCATTGGTTTGTGGAAGGCTTGAGTTTGGTCGCATCTTGGTGTTTGGCTGTCACCATCAATCATTTTTAGGCCAAAATGTTACAAATGAATTTCATGAAAGAAAAAAAAATGGATAATGCAGCATTACAAAGTTAACCACACCCTAAATCATACCCTTTTTATTGTCCACTTTACTCTAAATGGACCATAATTCAAATAAAACTCAATGAACATCATGATGTGTTGAAGAATAATTGAAACTAATGAGAATTTGAGTCATTTTCTCATAGACTTCTATACAATCAAACTTCTTCATGCAACCGGAGGAGTCGCCCCCTGATGGCCAGTAGAGAGAATGCAAATTTTAGGCGTTCAACATTGGCTTTACTTTTCAGAACCAGAAGTTGCTGCTTGGTTGATGAAGACCAAGAGATGCTGTTATAGTTGAAGCTAGTGGGCCCTAGTTTCGTGGCGCAGCGCAGGGTGGCGGAGGGTGGCGGAGCCGGCGTAATGCAAGTTTTGACCCGCGCAGCCTTGCGCACCGTCAGTTTGGCAGTTTGGTGGATCGCCTGCGCCAAGATGGGTGTGGCAGCTCAGCAGGGGGAGGCGTCACAGATTCAGCTTGGGGCAGCGGAAGTTCTGAAAGCTGAAAAGCTCGCCAGCTCCAACCTGGTCTACTTTCAGCGCAAGGCGCAAGGCGTAAATAAAGTCCATTCATTCAAGGCAAATCACAGCTGGCGGAGTGGAAGTTTGGCTGACGGCGCGCAGTGCGCACACGTCACCGAGACCTCACAGGCAGGTTTCCACAGTTCCAGGCACATTTAAATGCAATAAATAATCACAACAAGCACTATTTAATGCAACTAATTGAATCAACACGTGAATTTATATCTATATAGATTGTCCCGTCACATCTGACGTCAGATCAAAGGCGGATGGCACGCGTAACGGAAACTCAGCCTCTCGGACCAAAACATCTCCCTCTCTCTCTCCTGTTTTTTATAATATCGGCATTGTTATTATTATGATACGCGCGCACAGCGCGTGATGCGCGTGGTGGGAGCGCCGGCGCTGCTTCTGTCATCGGGTTGTCAAGTGACGGAACTTGCACTGAACCTCCCCTAACGCATTAAAGGTGAGGAGCTCATTTGATTGGTGAAGATCTGAATCGGCTGTATTAATCCCAGTCCCCGCCTCGTCTCCTCCTCGTCTCCCACTCACGCCTTCTTCTCCTCCCTCTTTCCCACTTGCGCGGGTGGGAGTGACGGGAGGTGTGCCTGCGCGAGCCTGCGCGGTGCACGAAACTTGCAAAGTCCAGGCGGACACACCCCGTTGGCGTGGCGCAGGTGCGCTGAGAGCTGACTGCGCCTGGTCTACGAAACTAGGGCCCAGTGAGTGGAGATTTTTTACACTCACTGATCCAAATAAATAAACGATGGAACAAGCAATTCAGTGATCAATGAATCATCGCTTACATTCATCTCGCAGCTACAAGGCCATGATGTTCATTACACACCAGAAAGAGAACTTTGCTGAGCCTGATACAAGTCCACAAGGTGAATGAAATCCATATTTCTAGTGAAAAAGAGAAACTATTCAGCAGCTGCAGCCTCCGTACATCCACAATTAACAACAACACGATAAATCCCAAATGCAACAACAAAAAGAAATGCATTTACTCCATACATACGGATAATGATATCCATATTAATAGCATCCAAAGCCACAATGAGAAGTGCGAGGCATTTAAAGTGTATAACTGTTAAACTGGGATTATCGGTCTTTGTATCTTGAGTTTAATGTCTGACGAAGTTCTACATCCAAACCCTGAAAAACAACATAATTGGAAAGATAACTGATGGATTAATTCATAATTAAAATGGATGTGATTTCCATACAAACAGATAGAAACACCAGCTGATAACTTGTGCACAAAGACAACTACATGTAGAACGTAGGAATCCTTTGCCACTCGCGTTTACAGACGAATGTGACGGTTAATCAACATGGAGAGATACTTTGTGTGAAGTGCTGCCAACAACCCAAACATGGTGACAGATAATCACTGAGGACCGGTCCAACACAATGAACACCACTCAGTCACTCGTCAGGCTGAAGAACAGCTGCTTCAGCCCCAATTCAACCGGCCTCCGGTCCATGGGGTTGTTTAGGCATCCTGGATTGATGGACTGTCAGCTCGTGACAAGTGTGAAATATTCCAGCTTTGTAATTGTGGCATCAAGTCAGCGCGGGTCCTTGATTTACCTCGGCTTACATCCACAGTGACATAATAAATCTAACTTTTGGAAAAGACGTCTACGTGATATTAATGGTTGTTGGTGCATCGTTTGGTTGCGTTACGATGGCAGATTCATGTTAAGGAAGGTTGCTGGAGCAGCGAGCGGGCTAATGGTCGGGAAGCAGCGTGTCTGATGCATGGCTTCAGGTCGGATCTGCTTCCTCAAGTCTGATCCAGAAGTTTAGTTCATTTCTGTTGCAGTGTTGACGAACCAGAAAGAACATTTACATAGTGGCCAAACGGTGGAATTACAACTTCCACGTTTACCACAGACTTACATTTGGAAAGAGAATCATTTTTTGAGGTGAATAAGTTTCCCAATAAAAACACTTGAATCTCGCTTATTTAACACTGTACCTCTCAGACATCCATGCACCCACATTTTCTGTAACCAGTGTAGCGGTAGCATGAAGTCATGGTGGAATTGGCATGCTAACATTATAAAAAAAACCCCACTAAATTATAACAGATTTAACAACGCAGCGCTTCGTCTGCAAACTCAGGAGAGCGCGTTGCTAATCGGCAGACAATCATTTAAAGTGATTCAACAGATGTTCTAATGTGCTGCAAGGTGAATTCCCAGAGAGCAGCTTTGTTCTGCGAATGTAATGCTACACAGCTGGTTGATGAAAACGTCTAAACGATAGAAGCTGTGAGGGAAAGTGAGGAGGAGGTCTGATTAGAGCGTTAACGTTTATTCAGGATGTAGATTTGTCCCAAATGGCCGACTCTGTCTCAGAATTTGTCTTGAAATATGCTAATTTTAAACAATGGATAGCGATAGCGATTGAAAGCAGCATCGATGTGTCATAAACTCCCTCTTTTTTAATAAATACATCAGTATTCACAGCTGACTCCGGTCTACATTCGGCCTCCTGTTTTACTCAGAAAGCTCCTCACATCGAATGTCGACTGTTTCCCCGGAGCTTTTAAGTGTGACGACTTTTCATCGGGAATGTTTGTCTTTTTAATTTGAGAAACACGCAACAACGAAGACTAACGGTCCCTCAAGTTTTACTTCAGTGTTTGAAGAGCTCGTTAAATGACCTCCCAGTGTAATACATGGGAAATGATCAGAAATTGCAATTAAAAACAGATCTTAATAAACATGCAAATTATTAATTGTATTATTTATTTATTTTTTACTTCCAACCAGGGAACTCTGAAGTGTTTTGTGTCTGACAATAATGCGTCTTTGTAATATTGCAGCCTCCGGTTCATTAGCTTGAAGATGAACCAGACTGATTCTCCTTTCAGGACCACGGAGCGATGAGATAACTCTATTGTACCGGCTTTGTGTGTGTGTGTGTGTGTGTGTGTGTGTGTGTGTGTGTGTGTGTGGTTTGTCTTCTATCTGCTTGAGTACACTTCTGTCATACTGACATTATAGACGCTACATTTTTATTTCATTCTGTGAACGTGTTTTCACTCTAGAATTAACTGTCCGGCAAAACAAGACATTGAACTTTTTTTTTTGTACTTTACAGTTTAAGCCCATTTATGTTAATTTATGTTCAATGTTCATTTATCAAAAGACTCTCATCAGGTATAAGAAAGGCCAACTAAGTAGTTGAAAGAGTTAAGTCTAAGAAATACAGTAAACATATACATCCTGATATTAAATATTTAATGGTTATTGGAAAAAGCTGAAAACTGAGGCTGGTGCAAGCAGAGGCAAAGCAAAAAAATAAAAAAAACATGTGCATATCTAACGAGATGTGAGCTGAGAGAACAGGCTCCACCACGACTCCGTGTTCTTGGAAGACTGATCTGTGGTCTGTTCCTGCCACACAGGTGGCATTGTGGGTAAGTGAGCAGAAATCTGTAGGCAGCTCTAACACTCAGACAGTGGAACAACCGCCGAGGACGGTTTCAGACTTGACATTTTCAATCACTGCAGTTTGGCAATGATCTTTTTTTTTCTTACTGAGAGGAAACTTGAACTTTCTGCTACAATTTAAATTGAAGAGACAAATAAAATCCAACGTCTTCACATTGGATTCGACAAGGGAGAACATGTTGTGTCCTGTTCTGAAGTGGGCCTGTGTAATCTGTGCTGCTGGCTGTGACTGTTTGTGTGAACTGATCCCACGTCTGCTCAGCACCACGCAGATCTGCTGACAGCAAACATCTGCAACATCAAACTCTTAGTGGTGGCATGCATGCTGTGTGTGTGTGTGTGTGTGTGTGTGTGTGTGTGTGTGTGTGTGTGTGTGTGTGTGTGTGTGTGTGTGTGACATCTCACAAGATATGATGCCTTTGTGTGAAGCAAAATGTGCCACTGTGAATATAAAACTATACACACACTATAATAAGGTTGCATTCACTTGCAGAAGTTAAATAGGACATTTGGACATGGGAGTGTCCAGCAGTGGAAAAAATAAAATAAAAAATGAAATACTTGACATGTTTTCTTCATGTGACGCTCACCTGTACCAGTCCAGCCCTCTGTCATAGTTCCTGTCGAAAAAGTGCGGTTCTGTTCCGAGCGCGCGCACATCTGGATGTATCCGGATGAACTCGAGCACCGCCCTCGTGCCTCCCTTCTTCACGCCGACTATTAACGCGTTCGGCAGCTTCTTATTCCCATATTTCTGCGCCACGCTCATGTTTCTCAACTTCGCGTCGGCCCAGTGGCTCCCGGACGAGGCGGCCGCTTTGCCCGACCCTCGCCGGCCAGCGGAGCCGTACTGCGCCGACCTGACCTCCAGCGACGCGCAGTTGTCGAATTTCCCAAGAAGTTTCTTCCCTCCTGCGTTCTTGCTCGGCGGGCAGCGTCTCCCCTCGTAAGCCTGCTTTGTCATGACTGCGCTGCGGCAGAAAAGAACACTGTAGCATAGATATGTGCAGGACAGTGACACGGTGAAGATGAAGGCGAGTCTGGCGCTGAATCTGTTCGTAGATGAGAGGAACCTATGTGCCATGTCTCCATGGGTTCAAAGCGCTGCATGGTGTTCCATCGGGGTCCTCCTCCTCCTCTATTGGTCTGCGGTGTGGCAATAACAGAGGATGTAAAGTCAGACAGACTGGCGTGTGAGGATAGGGGGGGCTTCTCGGAGGCATCAGCTGCGCGTAAATCGCATTATTCCCTTTTCATAGGATGCTGAACTGCGAGGAACTTGGAGAGGCATGTGTTTACAGCAGCGTCCGACGAGGCTCGGTCCTCCTCCAAACAAGTTGGTCTAAAGAAGTGAAGTTAGGCATTACTGATGCCACTCTCGTAAGACGAATCCCAGAGGGATGCGATCTTCATCCTCCTCCTCCTCCTCCTCGTCTGCGTCCCGAAATCTCACAGCGCGAATGTTCCGCTCGCGTCCGACGGGATTTCGCTGCTCAGAAAGCCTCTTCCCTTTGATGAAGAAGTTGTGAAGATATATGCACTTAGTCTACCGGCTATACATATTTAATCAGTCCCCTGACGTCACGCACATGTTCATAATTATATATGCGTTTTATATTTTAAAGGGACATCGTGAATTTTTCAGGCAACATCTGATTTAGGAGAATTTAAATCTGCAACGTTTATCTTCCTTTAGTTTAATGTAGGGAATCATTTCAACTTTAATAGTACTTTAATAGTTTAATAGCAGAGCTGCAGGTGTGTGTGTGTGTGTGTGCGTGTGTTTGTGTGTGTGTGTGTGTCTGTGTGTGTCTGTGTGTGTATAGTTTCTCTGTATACAACTTACCTCCCACAGCTCCCAAAGTAGCTGTCAACATCTTTGTAATCAATTTTCTGCAACATCTTTGCTTTTCCCTGGCAACAGAATGATTCATCAAGGCTGATTCTCAGTATTTCTATTACACACACACACACACACACACACACACCTGGGTATTAGCAGCCTCAGAAAGTCAAGATCACGCTTGATCCTCTGTGTTGCTGCGATGCAAACTGGCTGCCGATCAGACTGCAACATTTTCAGGTCTTTCAATGTCATGGTTAAAGTTTTTTTTTCCATTGTGGAGGAGTGAATAGCGTATGCTGCGTCTGAATAAACAGCAGCTGTAGCATTCAGCTTTAAAGTACCAAATTATCAATACGACTAATTGTCATTCTGTTCACAATTCAAACATTTAAGATGTCATTAGTGATTGTGTCACCAGCAAAACAAAAACAATATAACTTCCTCCATGTAGCTCACACTAATATGCCACAGTTTATATATCATGGAATTTAATTATGCTCCACTCAAATAGTCCTGTCGAGCCACACATTAATCTGAGTGGACCCATGGAGTACCCCAGGGTTCGATTCTTGGGCCTCTATTATATAACCTGTACGCTCCTTATCGGTTAAATCACATGACAGTAACGTTGCTTACAGACGGCTTACTTCCACACCTGGAGACTGCATAACTCTGAATAAGAAAACTCATTGTAAACTACATTATTGAACAAGATATTATTTAAAGGAACGATGCAGGTTTTGGCTGAATGTTTTTGCAGGAAGTGTAGGATCCATGTGTTTGTGTTGCATTAATGTCCTTTGAAGCACAGCAGCAACAATGATGTGAAGCCGTTAGAAGTGAAAGAGTTCAGAGTAAATGATGTGGAAGTACACTTTCTACTACACTTTCTTAGAAGTGGGCAGGCTACAAGCTGGCTTTCTAAAGGATTGAAACGTGGATTTATATAGTTTAGCGAAAAAGTCAAAACAGAAGCGGTCCAAGGAGGTGAAGGTGAAATCTCTCTTAAGGAGAAATGCAGTTTCTAAATAACCAACTTTCTGACGCTTTATTATTTCAGCACAGCTGCACTCAGGGCTCATTAAAGTCACATTTGACATTAAAACACAAGCAGTACCTTCAACTTAACAGGACAAAACCTACAACGCCACAGAGACTGTTTTTATAAACAGCAAAACCATCTGAAAGGTTTGGTTTCTCTTACTTCCTTTCCTGCTCATTAACTTTTGTTTATTGCAAATAAAAGGAGTGTAATGCTGCATAGAGGAAACAGTGGAGGCTAAGTGAATCCTTTTAGGGGAATATTCAAAGCTGCTGTGTGAATATTGTCACATTATCCAAGTGAAATCTCAGGGATTGGTTGCTGCTCAGACGGCCGTCCTGTCTCTTGGGGTTTACCGCCACACTGCTGTACTGTACTCCAGGACATAAACAAGTGGAAGAGGGTTTTTTTTTTTACACTTCCAAAGCTGGTACATATTTTTATGAAGCCATTCGTCAAGTCCCTTGAGCATGAGCAGCATGGTTTCACCCGCAGCTCTTGTTGAATGATGTCAGAGAATGAAACCAGCCCAAAAAGACCGACCCAGATCTGGTTTCATACCAGCAGGACTCACAATTCATAATAATACTTCAACGGTCGGTCAGAGCCCATCTGGGTCTTTAACCCACAGGTGTCATTATCAGACGGTCAAAGCTGATCATTCAAGGTCGAAATAGCTGCAATAAAACCAATTTTCCAATTCAAAAAGGGGACAGTGGGACACTTGAATCTGCAGAAACTAAATTCAGGAGAGCTCCAACTCTTTCCCACATGTTTTGATGTGTCACTCAAGGACTGCACATCTGAGACCGGCCCGGCTGCAAGGACACCATTTGTTGAATTAATGGATAAATGAATATGGACTCAAAAGTAAAATTCAAGGACACAAAAACAGAGCATTTTTAAAATATGTTGAAAATAACGTGTCTGCTCTCACAACCTTCACACTGTGGAGGATGAACTCACTCCCTCTGACGGCGTTTTGACAGGTAGCGACATCGGAAAAACCTGCAGCCGGGAAGAAAATGGATGTGATGCATCTCTATGCATCGATCCGATATCAAGTCATCATCTATCAGCAGGAAATGTGGACATTCGACATGTGACCCAGTTTGAACCCTGTTGCAGTGGATGAGGGTGACATCAGCTGACAGGAAGTCAAAACATGGACCCACGCTGTTGCCTAGCAATGCAAAGCCAATGAAACGATTATGTTGAGTCTACTCAGTAAAAATCAGTATTGGACCAAAGTAAGTTATAACTTTATAATGATGTGTTGAAATGTTGTAAAATAAAAAGAAAATGAGGAAAAAGTGGAATAAATTCTGTTGATATTTTCACAGAAATATAAAATATATATAGAAGGAATTATGAACTGCTGAACAACTGTCTAAGCAGCTTATAATACACACTATAACTAATGTATCAATCAAGGAGTCAAATAAATAATTATTTATTATAGAAACGTGTTTTTATGAAACAAACTAACAGATGACAAGAACAAAGTAAAATGATATCATTGAAAATGATTTCTTCTTTTTCTTTTTGTGGGTGAAAAAGTTTAGTTTCATAGACGCGGACATACCTGGTCTGCAAGTCACTAAACTTTCAGAATAAACATGAACATTGATAAAGTTTTTTTCTGTGCAAATTGATGCGATGAGTAACAGCAGAATGTTATAAAACTCCTGTTTGATGTTTGCAGGTGTCCCAGAAATTGCTCCCAAATTACAAGCTTCTGCTCCGTGTGATCGTTTGTCGTGCAGCAACTATTTCAGAAAACATGACATTTGTAGGGCAGCATGCCGACTCCCCCGCTGTGCCTCCTGTACTCGTGTTCCCGCTTCACAGAACGCAGACAAATTATCTGCAAATACCTACTCCTTTCATGTCAAATTAACATTATATCAAGGAAGCAATCAGACCATTAAAAACACCTTCAAAAAAAGGCATTTTGTTGCCCACTTGCTGCTGCATGTCAATTAGGCTCTCATATCTCCTCGCTGCTGTAAATACTGCTGTGACCCGGCTGAAGCTCATGTTTCCAGCAGAGAATATCATCCCAGAGGGGGGGGGGGGGATAGAAAACACTGACAGTAAGCAACCTTGGCGAGCGGCGTACACAGTGACGCAGCGGACAGCCCCGTGGTGTTGAAACACCTTCCCTTTGTTCGTTTGCTGCCGTCGTTTAAAGTCAAGGATATCAGGATATCTCACTTTTTTTCCCCCCCTTTCGTTTTCCTCCTGTTTAGAGATTATAGGCTCGACTTGACAGCATTAAGTTATTCCACCCACTCTACGTGGAGAAGATGACATTATACGGCTAACTGATGTTTGGTAGATAAACTTGAAAGAGATGCCGGCGTACGGACAATACCTATTGTTTCTGTTTTTTAAAAAAGGCTTCGACAGTCTCAGGATGGGATTTATCGTTAAGTGTGTCGTCGTTATTTGTGGCAAACTCAGAGTTTCCTACAGATTCCTATCTGTCGGTGACTTCTTCACAATCCTTCAACCTAAAAAAGAAAAATACACTGGAGATAAAGTTAGACATTCACTCAAAAATATACTACAGATGCTGGAAAAGCCAGTTGGTCTGAAGACCATTTAAAAAGTCCATTTAGGAGGAACGAGATTCACAAAGGGGACTTCCATCCGTGTCTGGCTGCTTTGAGACTGTTTCCTCCGAGTGTTCTGGATGTTTCTTCCCCTCCACCGACTCCATCCAACACACACTGTTATGCAGCTAATGAAGGGACGCTGTGTTCATCACCAACGCTGTGATACGAATGTGTGCTCAGTCGGTGAGGTGATCTCCTCGCTGCCATCACTCACTCCGGAACATTTCAAGTGGTTTTCATACCAGCAACCAGCTGATGCTGCAGTCATCATACAGGGCCAGCAACGTGGACGTAGAATAGAGTAGAATAGAATTTAAAAAGGGATAATACAGTTGACATTTACAGAGGATGCAACTGATGTGCTGTACAATTATATGAATGATAAACATGCTAAAACTATATTACACATCAATAAAATACATCAGCACAATGGAATATAAAGCATTTACACTGTACACCAATACAAATACCACAAAACCATTCCTGTACATTCTTTATAAAAAACCTCCAAAATCCACTAGAACACGAGGACTTAATGGGCAACGCTTTGTTTCTCCTTCAGCCAACACTAACAACATGTCACTTTAGAGGCTCCTTCTCTGCATCTTTAAGGACAGACGCTCATATTTGTATCGCTTAATTAGCACCAGAAACTTCCTCTCATTACAGGATCACTTGTTCATGTCCTTTACACAATAATGTGTTCTTACTAATGACGCTAATTAACCATTTGTGACTGCTGTTGTAGATCATCTTTGAATGTAAGATCCTCTTCTATGAGACTTTGTGTGTGTTTTGTTAAATGTTTTGTCTAAATTGTGTTTTCGTTGCATTAAAGTTCCCCTCGGAAACGAGATGGTACATCTCAAGGGGTTACTTCTTAATGAAGAGTTTAAATAACGGAGCTGGAGCTTCCTTTGCACGGATTAAATGTCTTAAAACAATACTTATATATATATATATATATATGTAGACCATGAATACACAGTATCTCCAGTGAATCACATGGAGGGGCATCGGACTCACAAAAGAGCCTGATCAGACTTGATTTGTGGACCTGAAGCCTCTGATAAACTAGAATGGATGTTTTGTTCTCCATCACATTAGAAACACGTCGGATCTGTTAATGGATGCTGAACATGGAGGAATGATTACAGAAAGCCGTTTCAAAGAACATTCACTAAAGTAGTTCAGTCGTCTTCACTCCTGCTGTTTTCTCTTAGAGGACAAATTAATTATCATGATAAAATGTTTGCTGGTCTGTGTTTTGTGTAACAATGAACCCCAGAGGATAAGAAAATGAAATAAAAGAAACCTGTAGTGCCGTGAGTTTCAGTTCAGAGCATCATTTTTCAATTTTGCAAGCTTGTTTTGAAACTCTTCCTAATTATGTTTTCTTCATGTTCTTATTCACGCTCGTTCTCCTGTGTGTGTTTTCCTGAAGAAGAAAAAAAAAGACAACAAGAACAAAAAGCCGAGCAGCGACTAAAGGCCACGGAACAGCAGGTCACCTCTCTCCTCGCCAGACGCCCGGGCAACTAATTGCTGCTGACATTTTGCCCGAGTTGTTTAAATGAAGTCCGTCCTGATGAGATGCTTTCTTTTTGTTTCTTCACTAAAAAAGGGGAGAAAGTGTAGAAAATCCTCGTCTAATTATCACAGTTTGATTTGATGCTACTCAGCAGCTTATATATATATATTTGTGATCCTGCATGAACGCTGAAGTCCACTTCTTCAAATCCTGATTAGTTTAACTTCAGCACAAACACATTCAAACACTTGGGTTTGTGACAATAATGCAACAGGAATCTGCTGCACACTTATTGATTTTAAGCATCTGTCGCTCTTATTTGCATCACTGAGTCGTTCTTTGGGTTAAAAACTGAAATGATTGACATCTGTAGTTTCCTTCTGTGCTGATCGACAGCTGCCATCGGCGGCGTTTACAAATCAAGCTATTTATTTGCACTCCCGAACACAACTTTAATATTGATTGAGACAAACTACACGGCTGATGGATTCCGAGTCGTATTCGGGTTTCAACGACGGCGACAAAGGGTTTCGCTCAGGCGAGTGATTGATCACCGTTTTCTAGAAGGGTCCGCCTCCGTTTCTGCAACCAGAGGCGATTGATGTGTGAAGTGGACTCCCGTGGCTCTCAGATTTGTTTTCTCTGATTGCATCTCGACAGATTCTTATTCTGAGACGGCCGGCGACGCCGTGGGAAGCACACAAACAGGAAGTGGCTAATCGTACGGAGGCTGGACGAGCCTGAATCCAAACTAAACGAGAAGCGTCCCTCGGTGGGATGGGACCGAACACCGGACACGAGTCTGAGCAAACCACCTTGATGCTCCGTTGTTAAAGGAGTCATCACCAGGAAATCGCAATTTCTCTTGTTAAAACATGCATATCTGTGTTTGACCTCAGTTGAAACTTGCCTGAAAGGCTGGAGTTTGAAAGTGGCGCCGTTTTTTCGCTTCTGCTCTTTTTCCGAACAGGAATAGCACACAAGGGTGTGCATTCCTAAAGCACGAGATTTTGATTCTGCGCCTTCGGTGACGTCACCGTGGAGGCTACTTGCATAAGCCCACCCCTCTTTCACCACCCAACCCCGCCGCCTCTTCACTCTCCGGTTCGGGTTCCGACTCTGGTTCGTACATAAATGCCTGAATTCCGTAAGGTTCGTCATTTAGTGTGTGCGCCATGACAGGGGGCTGTTTATGTTTTGGAGTCTGCATGCAGGCAAGCCCCCCCGGCTCTGTCCTTCCTGCGGCGAATCAACGCGCGCCTCATTACATATTATACAATGCACATCCGGACCAGTCAAAACCTCGCGCGTAATCTCGCGTGATAAAATCGCGGTACGAAAAAGGGTCAGAACAAGCTCAATGTTTGATTACATTTTTTTTTTTTTTTTCTAATAAGTTTTACGAATTGATCCAAAGCGATCCAAGGGGGGCTGGATACGTATAAAACCAGGTTATGACTCCTTTAATGTTAACTTATATATTAAATTCATCCAATCAATATAGAAACTCCTCAATGTCAAAGTCAAGAACCAGCGTTGCTATGCTCCCACGTTGCAGCCGCCTGGTTGGAGGTTAACGGTGACACGTATTGATTGACGTCCTGCGGCGGATTGTGTCTGACAGACATGAGAATATTTAATTTGGTCATATTCTGCTTGGAGCTAAACTGTGTTTAATTTCCACAGGAGGATGTGAACGCATGCACGGAATATTACGAATATTCCACTCTTTTTTTTTAGCAGGAAGAAAACCAACGTGTGTTCTTTAAAAGAGGACTTTTGGCAGCATGTAGAAGTTATATGATGTCTCAATACACAAACACAGCTTACAGACACAAACGTCATGGAACCCCGAAAGCATTTCAGTCACACGCTTCATGTGTGTCATGATTTGTCTATTTCCACTGTGTCACATTTCCCTGTTATTGATGCAACTTTTTTCACTTTTCAATCTAGTGAAACTTTGTCATTTTTTTTTCTCATATTTTTCAATTTCCAACATCTCTACTCAGGATTTTAAAATGAATTGAAAAACAGGTGAAGTGAAGGACAGGTGTCACTGCAAGGCTCCAGTGAGCCCGCACGTACAATACCACGTCCCTGAAGCTGAAGCAGCTAAATGGAATTCAGCCATCATCAAATGGATTATTTACAAAATGTGTTGCCGTGAAGCCGGTCCACCCGTCGGCTGGCTGCTCTGTCCTGCAAGACGTTCATGAAACCTTAAAGAACACGACTGCTCCTCTGCTTTGCCCGAACGTATCTGGGCTTCAGTGCTGCAGGCAGATCATGTTGGCTGTTGGAGAGACTCTTCCATTCAAAGTTCTTATTGTTTGACCTTAATCTTTAAATTGTTTCCATTTAGCAGCCGATGATGTGTGAAGAACTTCCATTATCCTTCATTTCTTTCTGGATCACAGACACATTTTTACTCATTTGGAAAAATACAGTATTTAAATAAAAATGATGTTCTTTAATTGTGTCTCTAGCTTTGGAGCAAATAAGGATTTTCATTAGAGAGAGCTGGCGGTGCTGGCGGGCTGGCAGAGCCGTCGTTCTGTTCCTAGGAAACAGCAGGTCAACCTGCTCCTGTTTAAGTCCACAGTTGGTCCACATAAGAGGTTTCTGTCCCGGTGACTGATTCAGGCTGCAGGCCGGACGGTGAACAGGTGGTGTTTTAGAAAAACCAGGAATAATGTGTTGCATCTGAAATATCTGATCAATACGCCGATGAATACCTGTATTCACACATTCATTTTTAAACACAACTCGACCTGTCTCCGAATAAAATGACATTGGGTCGGCTGTGACTCAGAGGTAGAGTGAGTCCTTCAATCAGAAGATTGGTGGTTCGAATCCCGGCTCCTCCAGTCTGCATGCTGAAGTGTCCTTGGGCAAGATTCTGAACCCTGGCTCCTCTGCCATCGGTGTGTGAATGTGTGTGTGTGAACGGGCCTTGAGTAGCTAGTTAGCTAGAAAAGCGCCGTACAAAATGCAGCTCCATTTACGTTTTGAGGGAAACTTGGACGACAGTCACCGTTTAAAACGCCTTGTTGACTCTGTAAACAGAATCCTTGGTTATTTATAAGCAACAAACCACTTCTTCATGCGGTTCATACGGGACATGAGCAGCAGCGTAACCCACGACGACATGTTCCCTGGAGGCTAGTGATGTATATTCAGACGGTCTCCCCTCTCTGAGGTGAGCTCCGTCGCTCCCTCTCTGATCATGTGAAGGTCATGCAGTGGTAACAGGTGGAGAAGCTGCAGCGAGCGCTCCGCCGAGTGTTTACAGCCTCAAAACAGAGCCGAGAAATCAAAACAGTGTCGAGTTAAATTCCATCCGTCTAATGTAAAAAAGGGATTATGTGGCATTACTCTCACAAACACCGGTGTATAAATGTGGATCCCATATGGATCCGGAGCACTAAACCAAATCTATTATTGAAGCGTGAGGGGGAATTTTTAGAGCACTCTGAATTTCCAGCCGTATTCATAATTTATATTTAAATCCTTCTTGGTCGCCGCTACATATTCAGATCTCATTTACTGTCATCGGTGAAGACTCGCCCGCCTTTATCCTCCAGGATTCTGGTCTCAATTAAAGTTCTTAGCCAGATTTGGGTGAGGATTTAAAGAAGGGTGCTCGGCTGTGACCATGGAAACCCACGGGAGGAGTCTGTGTGTGTCCTTATTTAATAGTGCTGCTGTTTTACGCGGATCACACCATCACCTTGTTGCCTGCAGAGTGTTTTATCAGAGCGTTACTACACGGCATCACGTTCTCCACATTTGTGCATGAATGTTTCAGTTAAACAAATTGATTATTGCAAATACTGATGGAGGTGTCGGCGTCTGTCAGACCAGATACCGTGTGCAACCACATACCAAATAATAGAATAAAAGAACAGAGGGGAGGGGGTTCAATCATTCATCACCTCTCCCTGCACCGGTGTCACGGAGGCAAGGATTCAAAAGAAGGTTCAGGAACAGAAAAGGGGGGTTGTTTTGGTGATTTGTCATGCATTCTGCAGGGTCAGCAGAACGGTTCTCTAGGAAAGATCCTCCAGGATCAGGAGAGTCAGATGGTCTCTGTTCCATAATAATAATAAGGAAGGAAGGAAGGAAATAAACAGAAAAAGAATAAAAGAAAATGAAAAGTCACATTAAAGCATGTTTCTTCCATTAATTTAATTGCAAAAAACAAACAAATGATCAACAATATCAGATCACCAGCTAATTAACTGTTAAACAGGGAAATGTCATTCCTTATGTAACCGTTTTTTAAATTGGATTCATCCTGACAAATGTTTCTGAGGCCACGACGCCGACATTATTACCACGTCAACTCAGCGTGACACTTTTCATTAAAAATCTCTTTGTTTTGGAAGATGGTGGTTTTCTTGTTTACAGAATCGTACCAGTTTGCTCCTCGTTAGCCGATGTGGGCCACTCCCGTGAGGCGAATGCATTATTTAACGTAAGCAAATGTTTTACAGTAGATTCAATTATGAATCCAAGGGGGGATGCATGTTTGATTTGCTTTTCTAGACAAAGAAAGCTGTTGTGATACGGCCGGTTCTCCTCTCAGGACACTGAAGTCCATCCAAACAGGGGAGTCATGCAGAAACAGCCAAGAGCGTTGGTGTTGGTGTTGAAATCATTGTTTATTGTTTAATATTTGAAACAGATAGATGCAGGAATGAACACAGAAAACACTATTTAAAACAGCTAAAAGCTCATTTAAATAAGCGTATTTCAGAATTATGCAGAAGTTAAGGAGACACAACCTTCAGATATTTGATTATGAATAATGTAGTTATCACAAAGCTGAAATTAAACTTGCAGCATAAGGTCACACTGACAATGTGTTTGAAGGATATGGGGAGCCGGATAAATCCCTCAGCTCGAAGGCAGCCAGCACTCTGTGGACGAGCAGCAAGGTTGTGTGTTATATAAGCAAACAATGCTGCCAACTTAGTCGAAGCCTGCTGGGAACGTCTCCAGGAGGAGATACGAGAGCTCACTCCAGCATGCAGAGGTTAACTTGAGGATATCTATCAGCAGACGGAGCCCAGAGGAATCACCGTAACGCCGCTCCGCGGGCAGTGGAATAAAACCTGCACTCATACAGCAGGCATTACGGTAATGTATCGTTCATTTCCAGGATAACAATGTGGATGAGGAGGCTGGGAGTGATGAATCCTCCGTGTCTCTGTGTTTTTTACAGTTCTTTGGTGACAGTTGGCTGCAGTTTTCAACTTAAACCCACTGATTCTGCCTGCTCAGCACAAAACAGCACACAGACGTATCAGCTGCTGCCAAGGAGAGAAGCGTGGAAATATCACTGCAATCAAACTGCAATTCTTCACATTTCCACTTGAGGCTGGATCCAGAAGTAAGTTCATGTCTGGAGATCCCGATGTTAAAAACATCCACATTTACAGCAGAAATGAACCAAAAAATTGTCTCTATACGTAATATATCACCTGTATGAGGGCTGATATTTGATATAACCCGGCTGTTTAACTAATATTAGGATTAAAGTTGGCTTTATTGAGGGAGCAACATGTGCTCTAGTGTTTAAACTAAATGTGATTTATATTATAATACTATCAGACTTGGAGCACATACTAATATACCTGCATGTAATAGTAGTAGTAGTATTTTCTACTTTGATGCTGTCAGCAGTCTGTGAAGCACATGTGAATGACGTTTTATGAGTCTAAAAACTCCTAATGCACACACAGAAATACGGTTCTGGACTCTCCCAGCCAACCTGAACGCATCCCATTTGAAGAAGATGAGAAGGAAGAGGCTCCAGATGATGAAGCTCTCACAGAGTGCAGGCTGTGATGTCGCCCCACTGAAGCTGGGAGTTTTTTGCCTCGCTATCGTTGTTCAACTGCTTTTGAAGTGAGTTGAAGGAGTTTAAATGACGACTGGGTGCGCCTCCTCCTCCTCCTCCGTGACCGGGAGGAGATACGCAGCAAACCCTAATGAGGATGCTTTCTTATTTTATTCCAAAACAAGCCTTCGGACAGATAACGATTGTTTTTATTGTACTCGTATATTGGATATTATTAGATCTGAACTGCAGGAAGCGAACGTATGATTTAAATCTTCAAATAATCTAATTTATTTTATTTGTAGTTTTAATTAGTGTTAATCATGAGGCTTTAGGCTGATTTGAAACGTATATATTTAGTTTAAAAACATCGTCATGGTGACTGGATTTGACTTCACATGTTGAAATAATCTCCAATCTGCCGCTCCATCGCTGAGCACAGATGAAAGAATATGAAGCTGTCAAAGTCAGAGGGAACGCCGCTCTGGCCCGAGGTGACAAACACTTAATAGCACACGCATTAGGCCACAAATGAGGAAATTAAAGCCGCCCCGCTCTTCATCAAATCACATCACCTTTGCTATTTTTATGCTTTTACACGATAGTTCGTCACTTTTCTGCACCCGGAGCAGATTCCGTTTGTGTAATATCCTCCCACCTCCTGTCCCTCATGAGTCACTTCTATCCGACATCCGTTACACCTCGTACTGACCTCCGTGTTTGCGAGAGGAAAAGTTGTTCATGCTCACAAATATTAGCTGAACTGTCCTTGATCGTAGGAAGGGAAAAACTGTCAGGATGCCTTTCATTTTTAAACAGGCTGCTTCCTGCAAACAAAGATTGTTATTGGGGTCACTGACCTCTGCAGAGCCGCTGACCTTGGGCAATGAGTCGGACCAAAAGTCTATATAAATGCATCAGTAATCACTTTTGAGCCGGTGCAATGATTACATTATGTGTTACAATCACCCAGGTGAAATTAATAAATAGATAACATTTGTTTGGTGCTATAAAAAACAAGACAAATTATTCCAACTTCATGGAATATAAAGGCAACTTAAAGCTCTACGATTTGGAATAAAAAAAATCCATTCACTCTATCAGCCGTAGACCTGCATAGAAATTGACCAATGGGAGCCATTGCTTCGGAAGGCTCCCATTGGCTCGTACCCTCCATCCAATCCCCTCGTCTCCCCTGCTCCTCGTCATCCCGCCTCAAAATGGCAAAATGCTCCCTCTGGTTACACAGTTACAATGTCTATGTTTAGGGCTTTTATTGTGAAAGGTACGAAGGGGAAGGAGTGGATCTGGTGTCTGTTTGTCAAGTTTGAAAGGAGTAATAAAGTTTGTCTACAGAGCCTCCCTGTTTCTAATCCTCATTAGCATTTTGAGTATGTAATTGGGAGATGCGTTCATTCCCCATGTGGAAGCTCAGAGAAATGCAAACTAAAAGAAACGACGTGGCTCCGTTCACGCCTTTCTGTCAGGAGGACGAGGGAAGATGGAGGGCGAAGGAGCACGGGAGGAGTTTGGAAGGCAGAGTGCAGGAGCAGAAGCACAGACAGCTGAGAGTCAGTGGTGCTAATGTGGGGTCTGAGTGTGTAACCTCACTCTCAGTGCGCTCTGATTAAAGAATGATTTATCGGCCTGCTGGAGAGCCCTCTCAGCAATCCGTCTCCTCAATGAGATTTCTTTCCCCCTTTCGAGGGGTTTGGTAAATCAAGCCATCTTGGAGAGGAGGATCTCTGCTGGACAATGTCAATGTGTTACGGAGAGCAAGCCATTAAATCCTATATCATGAACGCGTTGGGTGGGGGGGGGGGGGGGGGGGGGCAGACACACATTTGTCACATACAGCGTCGCGTCTGACTCCTCCGGTGGAATAAATCAGCGTACGGAGACGTTCACGCATCCATCATCCCCACAGACGGATCGTCAGACTAATCTTAGTCTCTCGCCTTTTACTGTTCATTTGCATGCAGAGATTTGAGATGTATTTCATAATGAGTGTGTTGAGATTTAATCCGCCCCCCCCTCCTCTATATCCAGCTCTAATGTTGAGTTTATACAGCGTTGGCTAATGGTGCAGAGCTTAATGTACGACCTGTTAGTGGTACTGGAGATGTCAGTCAGTCTGATATGTAATTGGGTGTGAGAGCTGAGAATATATTATTTAGGAAGAACGTTTATGTTCAATATGTAAGTGAATTGTGTTACTGTAAACATACAATAAGCATTAAAAAAGTAGAGGGGGTTATTTCATTAGTTTTCCCTGGAAAAATAGACATTTTGACCTCATGATGGTGAGAAATTATGATCCATCCAATCGATCCAAATGTTGTGGAGACATTTTACTCAAAACCTCACATGTCGATCTCACGAGGGGGATGAGAGAAGTCAGTGAAGTCTGCAGGGTTCATCCTCTGGAAACCAGGAATGTACAAACACGATCCAGTAGACATTTTGCAGGATTAGTGAAGACTTTGACCTTCCAGTGTCACCCGGAGGAAAAGTCAGGGGATTAAAGTCTGTAGGGTTCATCCTCAGGGGGCCGTGAATGTCAGTGCAAAATGTCACAACAAGTCAATGAATAACTCCATTACTTAAAAGAAGCAGAAGAAGAAGCAGTAGAAGAAGTAGAAGCAGTAGAAGAAGCAGTAGAAGAAGAAGAAGAAGAAGAAACAGCAGTAGAAGAAGAAGCAGTAGTAGAAGAAGAAACAGTAGAAGAAGTAGAAGCAGTAGAAGAAGAAGCAGCAGTAGAAGAAGAAGTAGAAGAAGAAGTAGAAGAAGAAGCAGTAGAAGAAGAAGTAGAAGCAGTAGAAGAAGCGGTAGAAGAAGAAGAAGCGGTAGAAGAAGAGTGTCCTGGCTGCACAACCATCACGTTAAATGACACTAATTGATTTTTATCAGAAAAGAGTTAAAACTCTCATTGTGCTGTTTTGAGAATATAAGGACTCTGAGGAAAATTACCTGACAAGATAATTGTTTCACTTGTGGTCTGAAGACAGCAGAACAATGGCAGCAGGGCATGATGGGAAGTCGGTGCGGAGTGCTCCGACGCGCCCATCAATCATCAACAAATCATCCGCAGCCTGAACGCTATCTATCACACGGTGGCGTGATGAAAGCGTGCGCCGCCACGCTCAGCAACAGTTATTGCAGCAGCGAAGACTTTTTCATTTCCATATCATCTCCGACGTATACAGCATGTTTTGAATTTGGGTCACAATATGAATTTCCAGGTACCTCGCTTATGATTATGTTGCATTCAAGTTTTGTATTCCATGAACGTCACCCTTTTTATTAGGCAGAGCACGCCACCGCTCCGTGTGATGCTTCCCAATTATCTCTTCCTGTTTACCCAATTATATTAATTAGAATGCACATAACCCAGAACAAATAAGGCATTGAGCTTTACCTTTTATTAAGCTACTGTGGAAATAATTACTGCCGTTGTTATAATGAAGCTATATTCAGGAACAAAGTGTCACAGACACAAACAAACTTGTGATTCATGTTTTTACTTTCAAAGATGAAGCTTCTCACCATTAAAAGGTAGCAAAACCTCATTGCAATGCTTTGCATGCATAAAGCATGGCATTCAGTCATCGAAATACAAATATATATATATATTCAATACAAATATGTGACCGACCACGGCAAAACCAGCAACAAGTCGGCTGGGAAGAATTCACGTAAACGACGAAATGAGTGATTTTCGTTTTTTTGCAGAATTGAGATGATGAAGAAGTGGCTTCATGTTTCAGTTAAAAATACTCCAGATTGTAGCCTAATAAGTGGCAGATTGTAGCCTAATAAGTGGCATTAAATGGACAAACTGTACGTGCCTTCAAACTGTAATTAAGTACATTAGTTGAGTAAATGTACCTCGTTAGCTTCCACCACTCATAAAGAGCGTTTCTTTAGACTCTTTACTTTTTTCGGATCCTGAATGTGTCAGAAACACTTCCACAGCACCATTAATGCAGAGTTGTCTGTCCTTCAATAAAAAAGCCCAGACGCTCCGATGCGACAGTCCTTGATCTCGTCAATAACCACGTAAACAAAGCCGGCACACGGTGCACAGAGATGTTCCTGCCGTGTGCTTCTCTCCAGATCTCTCAGATTTGGCCTTTAAAAATGGAGCCCACGTACAAAGCTAACCTGCCTGAATAACAGTGATTAAATTTGGCAGACAGCTTGCTCATCATTACGGCACAAGGAGAGGGCAGTGGGAGAATACTTGAAGGTGCTTAACAGAGTCACAGAACACAACATTTCACTCTGCTGACGAGCTTCTGCAGAGCCGAGGAGCACGGCTTATTCCTGCACGTGATGGTAATCAACTTACATCTGCATTGCAATAACTCATGCCTGTGTAATTAATCCATCCTTGCATTTGACAGGACTGCAAACATTATGTGTGATATTTTTCTTTATCTGTTGCAAGTGCGTGGAGCCTTCGCAACAGAGCCGTCTCCCTGGGAAAAAACGTGCCAATTATAATATTAAAGCCGTCTCTACCAGTGACCTTTTTGCATTTGCTCTGTATGCTATTACACTCAATCAAGAAAGGTCAGCGGTGGACGTGGGTCCCATGCAGAAACTGTTTTTTTTCTTTCATCTCGCATTCGTACAGTTGGGTTTTATCACTGACACAAACAGACTTTGCATTAGATTTGGTGTTTGCGTTCACTGATATGACTTCAGTGATCTCTGCAGCTCTCTGTGTGGAAACACTGATGGACATTTATCAGACGAGTTGAGAAACGTTCTGGAAAAGATGACAATCATATTGTATTTTTCACTTTCATAGAATCCACGAGTCAGAAACGTTTAATATTAATAAAGGTGTTCATTCTGTTAATAGAAAAAGAGACATTTAGGAGAACATGACACATTATTTTTATTTATCACTTCAGAAGAGAAATATTGAATATAATGTACTTACAATAATTAAATTGCATTGGTTCTGGACAGATGTAGTACAAATATGACATACGTCTGACAAAGTAATTACTATTGTTTTCATATAAACATGCAGCACCGTGTGACCCAGCAGCTCCAGAAAGGATTACACCTGCTTTGCATAGTCATTTCAGTTTGAGAAGGGAGCCCCTTGGTGGGCAAACGCTGAATTTATCCTGTCATAGAAATAAACCACTGTAATGCTTGTCATCCTCTTGTCTTTGTAATGACTCTCCGATAGCACAAACATTCACCCAAAATACAGTCATGGTATGTTATTCCAGGAAAATCAATATTCAGTTTCACTCACTTCACACCCGACACACCTCCTATACAGTATGTGTGTCATAAATGTGAAAAACCCTAAAAAACATGTTCCTACCAGAAGACACTGTCAATCAATAATCCTCGGGGCTCTGCAGGGATCATATCTGGTACCAATACCAGGCCAATTTGGGGAATTTGATTTGGCATTTAAATTTCTCAAAGTGGCTTGAAATAAAACAGATCCATTTTTGATGCACTCATAATTCAAGACAACTTGGCCAAAGTTTGTGAAGACTTTTACAACAAGTCTCTAATTATCACCTTCACCGCCCCGCTGCCATCAAAAGTGTGTTCTGTGTTTTTCCTGTGAGAGGAAAGTAGAAATGTCTGCTGTGGAACAGATCGGTTGGTTTAAATGCTTTAATTGGGCATTTATTCACGCATCACATAACTAAGTACATTAATCTCTATGTCAACATGTTGACTTGTGCTGTGAAGTTTGGACATTTTAATATGGGGGTCTATGTGACAGCCTCAAGTGGACATTTGATGAACTGCAGTTTGATTTGCACAAGACCTGAAGAAGAGTTTTTTTGTGATCATTTCATAGTTGAACTGTTATGTTTTTTAAAAGAAATTAGTTTCTGAGCAGCAGGATTAGCTTCAAGAGCCCAAAATCCCATATTTAGACTGATTGAAGTATCAGATCAGCTCAACACTGAAGAGAGAGAAGTGTAGTGGGATGTGTGATACTGTAGCTGAGGGATTAAGATATTCTCCTCCCACTATAGAGATTGGATTCGATCCCCGTTCCAGGCACTCCACTAACACTTCATTCACTTCAGTGTCGTCTAACAGTGAGAAGTTATTGTTGAATGAGAGGGGTGTGGCTTATTTGTAAGATCACCTCCTGGCTGAGAGATGAAATGAAGTTAATTTCTATTTCTTGTAAAGGCCTGATTAATATACTATAACACAGTGGAGGAGGGGTCAGGTGAGACTTTTCTTCAATCATAATGATGGTTTCCCTCAGCGTCATGTCTCCGGAGATCAACAGCTGACAGCAGCAGGAAGAGTTCCCTGATTTACCGAGGACATAAATGAACCGGGAGGTCTGGCAGGTGGGAAACAGGTAAACAACAGAGGATAAAACCAGACTCTAGGACTCTGCGTGAAAAGGCAAACAGAACAGAACAAAGGAGCTCGTTTATGTAGTGATGAGTGGGAAGGTGAACCAGGTGAGGTGAGTGCAGGACTAATGAGGGACAGGTGAACGTAATGAGGGCGGGGCAGCCAATCAAAACAAAAGGAGAGGTTCATTTTGAAATAAAAACATGAATGAAATGAATACATTCAACAAAGAAACACAGAAGGAACACCAATTTGATATTGCCAGTTTTGTAATATATGCTTTTCTTGCAGTGTATATTTATTTCAACATGCAAAATGTATGAGCTTTTAACTGATGATCAGCTGTTCTAGACAAACATTTTGTAAGAAATGTTGATATGGCTTCATATCAAAAGAGTCCTTTAAATAGTTCATTAAATTACATTTTTTGGGGAAAATGTCATAAAATTTGAGGGAGAAATGTTTCTATGAAATGTTTTAGTTCATAAACAAACTGTTGTTGTTTTCAAAGAAATTAGTTTTCTATGAATTCTAGTTTCCCTGAATTTTATAGTGAATAAGGTTACCCAGCATATTTCAGAGGTAAACGTTAGGTGAGGAAAACTAATAATTCCAGACCTTTTTCCCGTACACTGCGTGAGGTCTATTCTTGGACTCATGGGTGAGAGTGATGGGCTGGAAGTAGGAGCTCAATTGTCCTCGTGTTGATTTCAGTGACCTCTGCAGCGGTGCGTTCACGTCTAATCAATTCAGCGATCAGAGTGAGCCGAGCTCAGAATAACCTCGCAGCAACCACATCCAGGCCCGGGTAACGTATGCCAATAGGAATGAGCTGGCTGAGATCTCTGCACAGATCAGCACACGAGAGTCCTCACTTCACTGAGACCTTTGTTCTTTTTTAAGTTGAGGCAACATAACCAAGATTTGTTGCCTCAACTTTAAACTTTTCAAACGGATTTATTTGAACCTAAACAACAAGCTTTTCCTGAACCTAATAAAGTAGATTTGTTGCCTAAACACGACGACATAACTTTTCTTGACAAAAAACCCTGAGGATGGTTGGAAACAGATGCATGAGGCTCGGAACTGAAAAAAAGAAAGTAAATGTTTCTGTAGATCTGAATAAAAAAATCTATAGCTAAACATCAACCTCAGTATTTGAAACACGTTCAGCAACACAGTTCATGAAAACAGATATGATCACAATAAACTGTGTGTGTGTGTGTGTGTGTGTGTGTGTGTGTGTGTGTGTGTGTGTGTGTGTGTGTGTGTGTGTGTGTGTGTGTGCAGGCAGGCGAGACCTTCTCTCTGCTGTTGATGTTGATGCAGTGCCACCCATAGACAGCTCAATATATTACATCTTCATCTCCAGTCTGAGTGGATGTGATGATCATGAATGATTCCAGCAGAGACAATGCAGGTATCATAGTAATATATAGGAGGTATATATATATATACATATATATATATTACTTTGGGGCAAGTATTCCACCAAATGAGTGAGTAGATAAAGGTTTCCATGCAGCAGCAACAGAAACATTATCATAGGAATATGAATGCTGCATGTTTGTTCTATGGAGTGTGTTGAGTTGTAGTCTATCGTACTCAAACGTCAGCAGTCAAGCTTTTAGAATTCTGTATTTAATGTCAGTTATTGCATTAAATTAATTATTTTTTTCTCAACAATGATATTATGTCACTGACATCATTCATACCTGCAGTACACCTTTGAGCCACACGGGGAAGCCTGGACGTTCGTTTCACAGATGATAGAAGGTGAAAAGAAGGAGATCACCTGTTAACTCTGTTCGGATGCATTGACTTGATCTCATTTATGAAGTATTCCACATGTTTTCAATAGCATGTGCATAAAACGTTGGTGTGATGTATGAAACGTGCTGTTTTTCTCCATGAAAACGCTGGTTTGCCCGTTTAAGATGTGGATATACGGTCAGGAAGGTTCACTCATGCACATATTCGCTCATGGAAACGCTGCCAGAGAATAAAATGCTGTCATATTACAGTGAAAGCTTCAGCAGGTCCAGGACAGGCATCATGTCGTATCACCATATATGGTGTTGGACATACATGCCCAAACAAATGTCCACTCGGCACTATAGTTTCCTAACAGCATACATATTTATAGTGCATTTTCTGCACTCCTTGCATCGCGGCTTTGGATTGATCTGTTGCTGCAGTAATGTGTGTGTGTGTGTGTTCACTGTCTGCCTGCAGCCTGTCTGTGGGTTCCACCACATTGGTTTTGCTTGATGGCTGATGTCAGCGAGACCATAGAAGAAAATAGTTTTGAACGAATGCTGGCAAATTGGATTCCTTCCCCCCCGTTTGTTGGACGCCGCTGTAAATGGACGCTTATCGACAAGCGTGCTGCGGAGGGGCCGAGACGACCGGCCCACGACGCCGCGGATCGATATCAGCAGCCCAGATGTCCCGAATAAACAGCAGGAAATATCAACAACGGAGTTCATGTAATAAGAGATATACAGAGCTATAAGGTGGTCTCCCGTTTGGACTCCATTCACCAGCTGTTCTGTCACCGTGTTTAATAAGTACTCCCACTTCACCTATTCGTCTTTGTCATCTCGCCGACATTGTCCATCGATCAATAACCGCAGAGAAAAGTAGTCAACATGAATAATGTGCTAAATTAGGATCTTTAGCAGATATTGATTATGAATTTGCCCCTGCCCTTGAACTTGAACTCCCCCCCTCGAAGCACATAAAGCTCCCTTTGCATATAAACCAGTGATGTCCTTTTATCCCAACGGGGTGGACGTACAGTGTAGGTCAGACTCGGCGGCGTCCATCTATTTCCAGTGAATTGCAGGTTGTCCTCGTGGAGAGGCGTCCTTAAAGCGCTGCCCTTTAAAACACGGGGAGGCGAGTAAAGCATACAAAGCCGCGGTGATTATCTCCATCCTTTTACCCCGGAGGTGAACGAGAAAAAACCCCGATCAGCCTAGAACATTTTAGTGGAAAAAACGTCTTTACAGCAATCCTGGCATGACGCTCCGGCCAAACATGCAGTCAAGAAATGATGTCTGTGTCTCGGAGGGTAAACAAGCCAGCGCACATTCATTAAAGAGCTCTCAACTGGACCTCAAATGCGTATTGACCAGCTGGGGACAAATGGGAACCATTTCCCTCTATGAATTGAAGCCATTTGTTACAGTTTAGGATTGATTCTTTGTCAAAGCAGACGCCAGAGTGTGGTCATGAAATAAGAAATTGCATTATCTCGACTGGAATTGATTTGAGGGGGAAAAAAGGAAAAAGAAAAAGGTGGTTGTGTTTTGACAGAGTGAATGGCTTCATCAAGATGACCCAGAACACATGAAGGTGTGTGTGTGTGTGTGTCATGAACACAGTCATTTCACCTGCTACCCTGTTATTTTTCATTCTACCACACATTCTAATGTAAATATACTTCAAACTTTCCGTCATTGGCTGTTATTAAGCTTTTCCAAAATCAAGCTATTTGCTCACGCTGATTTAGTGTTTTCATTGGTTTGGGCCTCGGGCTCCAAACTTGATCGACTTCATTCACTAATGAAAGTGTTTTTACTACATATTACTTTCACTCAAATGAAAATGTGGTTATTTTTCATGTGTTTTTTTTTACATCTGTCAATCTATTTGTTGGGAGAATTTGCAGTACAAAGAAAACAGAATTACAATGAGAAGCCTTAACGTTGGGTGATGAATGGATGAATGAACGGTGCTAGCAGGAAGCTATCGTTAAGTGTCCAATCACTCGTACATCCTTTGTTTTAAAACAACTCCAAGCTTCTTACAATAATTTTAAATCTCTATGTCTTAAATGAAGCTGTCAAATACCATTTGGGATAATGAGGTTTGTATTTACGGTGTCCCTGAGGGGTCAAACAAGTCCATCAGTCCTGAAAAGTAAAGCCGGGGGAGAAGTGCCTTAAACCTGTATTCCTTAATACCAGCAGGGGGCAACCTTTCTGGCTGCAAAGTATCTGATTGTATAGAAGTGTATTTATTTTTAAACATGAAACAATAAAGGATGATAAAAAACAGACAATAAGTTCAAACAATTAACAAAACAATGTTAATGACGTTCAAAAGTGTAAAAGATATACAAAATATCAATTAAAAAAATAGTGACATATAAGTATAAAGCACTAGCAGATTATAACGGTCCAGCATACCATCCATCCATCCATTTTCTACCGCTTATCCTGTATTGAGGGTCACGGGGGGGCTGGAGCCGATCCCAGCTGTCATTGGGCGAAGGCAGGGTACACCCTGGACAGGACGCCAGTCTATCGCAGGGCCGACATGTAGAGACAAACAACCATTCACGCTCACCTTCACACCTACGGGCAATTTAGAGTCATCAATTAACCTATCCCCATCCTGCATGTCTTTGGACTGTGGGAGGAAGCCGGAGAACCCGGAGAGAACCCACGCTTACACGGGGAGAACATGCAAACTCCACACAGAAGGAACCCGGGCCGACCCGGGGATCGAACCCAGGACCCTCTTGCTGTGAGGCGAGAGTGCTACCCACTACACCACCGTGCAGCCCCCAGCATACCATATTGTAGTCAAATATTTATAATGACAGTAAACGTGGGTGTAAACAGGTGGTTGTCCACCTACACATATTGTGTAAAGTAAACCCAGCATTGTGCTATAATGATTTTAAAATAAATTAAAATAAATTAAAATATATATATATATTTTTTTTAGATTCTTGCAAAAACAAAAAGTCGGTTGTATAAATTGATGTTAGTAAAAGTTGATAGTATATTGTCTTAAAGTCTGCACATCAGCTGTTTATTCTATTCCACAGTTACATTTTATGATTTACAATAAAGAAGGTATTTTTCCGGATGTGAATATGTTTCAATTCACCAGATCTTATTCATTAAACCCAAATTCACATTTTAGTGTGACACAGACCTCGGCGGTGGATTAAAACTGTTCTATCATATCACAATATTCACACATGAATGCATTAAAAGGAACCTGCGGATGGAAATAAATCATCATGTTTGATGTTTTCATGGAAGCTGTGATGAAAGAAAAATAAAAAGCAGATGTTCCCAGCCCAAATGGCGTCTTCCTGGAACAGACTAAATTGAAGGCATCTATGTTTAATTGTTGTAATAAGGGTGAGTGCTGTTTTTAGAGGCCAGGCGTGGGATGTAGTGGGTCGTTCCCCGGCAACGAAACCTGTGCAACCCATCAGGAGAAGAGATGCTACTGTATTTATTAAATCATGCCAAAAACATAATCCCTACAAAGCACAGGTCTAAATACAAATATATTCCCTCTTTTTCTTTTTTCATGTACAATTATATTCTATGACAATGTTACTGCATTTGGGCATTGCAACATTATACTTATTATTAAAATAATTACATAATTATAAGCATTGTTTAAAAATGGGGATGTTTGAACAATAAATCTTGTACAATTTAATGGTTCAATGTTTGATTTCTTTCTTCCGTAATACACACAACATACATCCAAACTTCTCTGGCAATACGCATATTATTATAAATAGTGATCAAATATCAGTATGGATTGAAAAGCCATTACAAGGTGAAGAACCCCTTAAATCAAGCAATATGGCTGTACATGACTGTATACTAGTATTGGTTATGAATAAACATTAAATACTATGCTGTGAAGTACTAAGTGAATGTGATAAAACATGCTGTGAACAATAGATTACTAGATATTTCTCTTCACAGCTGAACCTGAAGCAGTGTTTCCGGGCCTCGTGGGCCCAGAACGGAGGCGGTCTCAGCTGGTCTCGCCCTGGACTCAGTTCTCCAACAAAGCAACACCGACACGGAATCAGTATTACATTGAACCGCGGTTTGAGAAGCCATTACCTTGGCACGGACTAGACAGCTTTATTTAATCTACAAGCTGCCAGCTCCGTCCCCCTTCCCAGACTGGCACAGCAGGTGCTTGTTCATTCAATCTGTAGGCGCTGGCATGAGTCGGCAAATTTGATTATATCTGGACGCCTGAAAAAACCTGGCAGAGAGCAAAGTTCAGGCCTGCAGGAGTGTGATGAGTGAACTTGTGATGTAGAAATGCCAAAATAGAATTAAAATGAACAACAATTATTAGTTTAATTTCTTAGTATTGTATATATACATTAGGGGTGGGTAAAAATATTGATACGGCAATATATCACGATACTTTGCCGCCCAATACAATATCGATTTTTCAACTTCAAAGATCGATTTAAATAAAAAAAGAATCATGTTTAGACATGTTGTGAATGCAGTACTTTATCCTTTTTCATTTTATTTTTAGTATTTATTCCAGTGAATTTCATGGGAATGAATAAAATGGAGAGGCTGTTTTGAATGAAATAGTTTTGACTCATTTTGTCCTCTGATCAATATCATCTGATGTACATATACAGGAACTTGTGTTTTCATCTTTATTTATATCGCAATATGGTGATACTTATCGTATCGTGACCAAAGTATTGTGATATGTATCGTATCGTGAGGTTCGTGCCAATACTCACCCCTAATATACATCATTTCAAAGTAGTTATACATGGCACTATAAGCTGCACTACACATTATTATTGGCTGGTTTAATAAGAAAGACCATTTTATATGATATATAAGAGACGGGTTGCTTTAATCCTTGGGGGTCCTTGGCCTGAAAACGCTGAAGACCTCGATGTAGGTCATTCCTGTGTCGACAGGATATATATATATATATATATATATATATCCACATATAGATCTCATCTCAGCAACCCACCCGCCACATCTGACCGTTCACCTCGCGGATACAAGTGGCATTCTTTATTTCGAGATTTAAAGTGTGAAATGTGAGAGATGTCAGAGAAAGCATGTAGGCATGTATGGCGGGGTCAGAGGTCAGCGAGCCCTGTGTGCAGTCTGGGATTGGAAGCTGCAGGATCACGTCCAGGCCGACGGGAATGAAATCCCAACGTGACGGAGTCAGGGAGCGAGCCGCACTAGATTAAACGAGATTGTGGTCGTGCTGACGGCTTACAGGCCGGAGGGTCGGGGGGGGGGTCATCCACTTAGTTTAAGTGATGCTATTAAATATTTTAATGACCCCTTAATCCTCCTAAAAAAGCCACTGTCCTATTTGTTTTATAAACTCATTCATAGTCTGAGTGCAGCTGGGTTAAAGGTTTAATATGAACAACAACAAGCCGAGGCATCAAGGTCACTAAGTAGGTGTCATTTTAAGTGAGAGATTAAGCAATAAGTGGAGAATTTGCTCATAATTTAGCTCGTTAGCATTCCATTTAGACACACACACACACACATGCAAAGACAAATACAATAAATATTTCCTGATTCTGCTGCTTTGCCAGATATTCTGATTCATGTGTAGCCTACTCACAACGTTGACACCGTGCTCCCATTTCTGTGATAGACGGAATATAAATTGAAAATTTATATTGTCTTCACTTTTAGATCCTGATTTGTGAAAAGAGAAATTTCTTGTGACTGGTGGGGAAAAGGAAGGAAGGAAGGAAGAAGAAGATCGGGGAGCGCTGGTGTCATTTGCCTTCCGAGTTTCCGGATTTCCTCCCCTGAGTAAACATCTTTAGTCCCCGCTGCTCACCATTTGTTCAAGAGGCTTTTAGCCGGCATGAGGCAGCAAAGTCGATGCCCATTGAGTCGCCCTTCTTATACCATTACAGGTCACGTCTCTCCTCATTCTGCTCGCTAACAAATTGCAGCGGCCCGACACAGTAAATAGACATAATAAGGAGCTGTTTGTGTTTTTTTTTTCTGGCGACTTCTCCTCGACAAAGTCGGGGCCTGTTAAGCGTTTGTTGTAGCCGTGAGGTGTTTTCTCAGCCTGAGGTCTGCTTAGTTTGGGCTGTAATTACTCTGTTCTATATTTCATGCTTGTTGGTTCTGCATACAATAAAAGCCGATCACTGAGCCGCCACATTTCCCCGGAGCTGTAATTGAATAGAGAGAGGAGGAGGAGGAGGAGGAGGAAGCCGGCTGTGACGGGAGCGGACTGCAGATGGCAGTAGTTGAACACATACAGGTGAGGCTGCCTTTTTCTTTCTTTTTTTCAGCTGTGAAATGTTAACTCCTCCACAGGTGACAGATGAGAACATAGAGCTTCCCCAACAGAGTAGTAGTACTTTTAATCTAGTTCAGATTTATGATGTCAACAGAGGGAAAATTCTCCCTCGCTTCTTGTCTGAGATGAAATGGAATGTGCTCACATTAAATAAAGAGGAGGGGGGGGGGGGGAGGTTTGCCTCATATTCAGTGAATGCCCCGGCGTGATTCATCCCACAACCTTCTTGAAAATCTGACTGAGGGGGGAGAGAAGGCACGAGGTGAGGCGATAAACCGAGCACTACATCAGACGGGAACGAATTGAAAGACAAAGTGTAAATTGCAGCAAACTCCAGGAGAGATGAAAGGCAGACGCTGAGGAAAGTTCAAATTGGAACTTAAAACAGGGCAAGAAAAAAAAAAAAAGAAAAAGATGATGAACAGCCAATATAGATTGACTCTATCTGCTGCCTCATTCAACATGTACACCCTGTGGCTGGATCCCTCATTTCCATAAAAGTCTAGGCCTTCATCTGACAAGAGAGAGGGAGAAAAAAAACAATTGCTCCTGCTTGAAGAGAACACAAAGCATGACGGATATTGCATCACGCTCTCCTCCTGCAGAAGCTATGTGGTTACACATGACGCATCCATTCACACGTTAATGTGCTGTATAAGGACGGCTCCATAAAACACCCGGCCGCGTGCAGTAAATCAGGCCGCCGCCGCCGCCGTGCACAGCCAATTAAGTGCAGATTCCTCGGCAGCCAATCATCCGAGCCCGCCACAAATGAGGGGTCAACGTAAATAAAAAGACACGTCCTTAAAACGAGGGAAGACGGAGCATGAATGATTCATATACCAGGGGGAGATTTACAGTCTGGACTCAAAGTTTGTCCATCCTGTCAGACGCGGCGCGGCTAAATCTGTCACCGTGAAACATGGCCGCTACATACCGCCAGGACCGATTGTTTGTTGCGCCTCGGAAATCGGAGCACGACCCTTAATGATCTGTGCAAGTGTTGGATTACGGCGTTACTGGAGCCGAGCCCCCCCCTGAAAGGCATGCATGTTATATTTTGATTGTGTGGGCAGGAGCTGATATCCCCCCTCCCTCCCTCGGCGTGGAACCTGACGCCGGCAGCAGTGCACTCTGGGGAGGCTTCAGCAGGACGAGGCACTCGGCCAAACACACACACACACACACACACATGCAGCGCTGCAATTCGTCTTCCTCCTCCTCTGGACACACCTTATGAAAACTAATGAACTCTCACCTTTGTTGCTACAGCCAGGAAGCCAGCGTTGTCGGTGGCAACCATTCATTGTAGCATGCCGCCGTCGTTTAAGGCTCCTTCGAGGGCGGGGGTCCACACTTCGGCACCCTCGTGATTGGATTCCGACGTGTGACCTGTGATGTCCGGTGATGTCGGGCCTTCGGGGTTGTTTTTTTTTTGTGACAGTAAGAGAAAACAAGTGTTGAACATTCACTGGAGGGTCGGAGGCCAGATGCTGCATAAGCACTCCTGCTGCGCTCACATCATAAAGCACCGGGCGGCCTATTGATTTCACCGCCTTTATCAGTGTTTCCATGCGGCCCGTGGCCAAAACACCGTGGGACCGACGCGTCCGTCATCTTTATGTGTGCGTTTACGGCGCCCGAGAGAAACAATGACCGTCGGAGCGTCATCCGTCTGTTTCTGTCAGCCGAGCGAAAACTGTGTCCGGTTGGCTCGTGTTTCTCCTCGTTTACAAGCGTGATTTAGAAGAGCTTTTCCTCCACAATATAGTGGAATCAATACTCCGTTGTTGAATCGCTCCAAATCAATTTTCCAGCGTAAGAAAAAAAAATCATTAGTAATGCTACAAAAGCTTTTAAAGGATAGTTCCAGTTTTTACAACTTGGAGGTCTTATCTTAAGTGACGGCGATAACATCAGCTTCTGCCTTGCAGCTGTGGCTCTGAGGGAGAGTAGTCCTCCATCGGAAGGTTGGCGGTTCGATCCACCAGTCTCCAGCATGCCGAAGTGTCCTTGGGCAAGATACTGAACCAAATAATTGGAGACTGATCCACCAGGAGGAGACCAGTCCATTAGGAGGAGACCGGTCCATTAGGAGGAGGAAACCAGTCCACCAGGAGGAGACCGGTCAATCAGGTAGAAACCAGTCCACCAGGAAGAGACCAATCCATTAAGAGGAAACCAATCCACCCGTAGGAGACCGGTCCACCAGGAGGAGGCTAGTCCATTAGGAGGAGACCAATCCATTAGGGAGAGACTGATCCACCAGGAGGAGACCGGTCAATCAGGTAGAAACCAGTCCGCCAGGAAGAGACCAATCCATTAGGAGGAGGAAACCAGTCCACCAGGAGGAGACCAATCCATTAGGAGGAGGAAACCAGTCCACCAGGAGGAGACCGGTCAATCAGGTAGAAACCAGTCCACCAGGAAGAGACCAATCCATTAGGAGGAGGAAACCAGTCCACCAGGAGGAGACCGGTCAATCAGGTAGAAACCAGTCCACCAGGAAGAGACCAATCCATTACGAAGAGACCAATCCATTAGGAGGAGGAAACCAGTCCACCAGGAGGAGACCAGTCCACCAGGAGGAGACCAATCCATTAGGAGGAGGAAACCAGTCCACCAGGAGGAGACCGGTCAATCAGGTAGAAACCAGTCCACCAGGAAGAGACCAATCCATTAGGAGGAGACCAATCCAGCGGTAGGAGACCAGTCCACCAGGAGGAGACCAGTCCATTAGGAGGTGAGCAATCCATAAGGGGGGAACCGATCCACCAGTAGGAGATTGGTCCACCAGGAGGAGACCGGTCCACCGGGAGGAGACCAGTCCATTAGGAGGAGACCACTCCATCAGGGGGAGACCGATCCACCGGTAGGAGACCGGTCCATTAGCAGGAGACCACTCCATTAGGGGGAGACCGATCCACCAGTAGGAGACCAGTCCACCAGGAGGAGACCAATCCATTAGGAGGAGACCAATTCATTAGGAGGAGACCAATTCATTAGGAGGAGACCAATTCATTAGGGGGAGACCGATCCACCAGGAGGAGACCAGTCCACCGGGAGGAGACCAGTCCACCGAGAGGAGACCGGTCCACCAGGAGGAGACCAGTCCATTAGGAGGAGACCAGTCCATTAGGAGGAGACCAGTCCACCAGGAGGAGACCAATCCACCAGGAGGAAACCAGTCCACCAGGAGGAGACCAATCCATTAGGAGGAGACCGGTCCACCAGGAGGAAACCAGTCCACCAGGAGGAGACCAGTCCATTAGGAGGAGACCAGTCCACCAGGAGGAGACCAGTCCACCAGGAGGAGACCAATCCACCAGGAGGAAACCAGTCCACCAGGAGGAGACCAGTCCATTAGGAGGAGACCAGTCCATTAGGAGGAGACCAGTCCACCAGGAGGAGACCAATCCACCAGGAGGAAACCAGTCCACCAGGAGGAGACCAATCCATTAGGAGGAGACCGGTCCACCAGGAGGAAACCAGTCCACCAGGAGGAGACCAGTCCACCAGGAGGAGACCGGTCTGCACTCTCCATCTCCGCTGCCAACACAAACCCCAAGGAGCCACCAGAGGATGGTGAAATGCTCGGTCTAACCAGTGTAACGGCGGCAACAGAAGGTTGCTGATCCGATCCAGAGTGGAGGCCTTGGATCAGACCCCCGGTCCTGGGGCTTGAACTGGCTGATTCAAGGTACCTGCTAACTGGGGGTCCATGTCCAGGAGCTGCATCACAATCTTCTCTCATCTTTGGATTTAATCGAATAAACAAATGATTAAAACGCGGTGGATTAAACAGGACATTGTAAATATCTCTGCAACACGTAGACGTCTTTGACATAATATAACATCATTACTTCTTCACATGCGGTTGATGGCGGTAGATCAATATTTGAACATCTTAAACCTCTAAACTTATGTGTGACTTTAATCATAAAGTTAACAATTTCCAAGTGAATGGAAGGTCAGCGCGGGGCTAAGTGCGTCAATATTCCCGTCCTGATATTAGATTAAACTCGGTGACAGATTCCTCCGAGCACGTCGGTTCACTGGGAGACTGAATGAGTTCAATAACCCCACTTCACACTCGGGTTAATTATGTGTGCGTGTGTAAATAAATGCAGGTAGCCGCCTCCGTAACCTGCAGCCGCTACACCTACTCAGCGTGATTGACTTCCTCGGGAGGCTTCGGGGATTAGGTTGACCCGGTAGACGGCGATCTCTGTGTACTTGAGTGGTGTAATTACGGCGGGGGGGCTCATTCATTGAATACCTCAATGCTGTCATTTCATGCAGTGATTAAATGCCGTGACTTCTTTTCTCCCGTGCTGCCGTACAATCAAACCCTGTTTTGTGATGGCAAATTATAATGTCATCACCGTTTTTTTCAACCACCAACGGAAAAAAACCCCCACCACGTTATCATTTCTAGTCTTTACAAGCCGCCCGAGGTTGTCTCAACACAATAGGGACAAAACAGCAGTTATGGTAAGGTAAGGTAGGGTCAAACACCCGAAATTAAGAATACCAATATGGTATTTCCATCACCTTACAACGTCATGGTGTTTGTACTTTGTAATGATGTATGCATACAATGCTAAGCCATTAAAATAATGCTCGTTGACAGATATTTTTTGTTTCTATTTTGGCATTTCTACATCACAATTTCACAACATAGCATTGAACGAATAGGAAGGTTTTTGGTTATTATAGGATATATTCATGTTAAGGTGTATTTTTGGAAATATTTACATTTTTGGAAGAAAAACCGTTTGGGATCAAATCATTTTGGGGAACTCTGCAGACCCCCTTGGGGTCCTGGACCCCCCTGTTGAAGATTCCCCGACTTAAATCAATCAATATCTCACAGTCTCAGACTTGTGATGTCATCAAGTATGAGGTGTGACGCGTCCCGAAAGGGAGACCAGGCTTCGACCCACAGAAGGCTATTTTTTTGTTATGAATAAGTGGATTTCTCCTGTTCTGGGTTGTGAATCAGGAAATGCCTCCATATGCTCCCCAACATTCCCCTGAGCGCGCTCACTGTCATCTACAACACATCTTTGCAGATTTAGCACTGGAGGTTCTGGAAGTGGTTCATGTTTACTAATATGTTTGGGCCGTCTCAGACAGTGGGGGATAACGTGTGTGAATTTAGAAAAATGAGCGTATGGTTCATCGTTAACGACTCGGTATAAAGCCCCTCTGATCTGCACATGAATAATTTACACCGAGCTTACTCTTAGGCACGACGCTCTCTCTGCCGGCACTTCTGGAGTGATCAAAGTAGATAAAGACAGATACAGTATCACCTCCACGCACTTCATGATAAATCTGTGGGACTTTGTGTTTCACGGTGAAACGGCGACGGTGGATTCAGCTAAATATTTTCCTGGTTTCTGTGGTTTCGTTACATAGATCTTTGTGATAGTCGTCTCCTTGACCCTTTCACCATTCTATATGAGTAATGGATATGCTCTCAATCCCATTAAGGCGACAGATAAGGTACTTAAAGGCCAACGTGTGTCGACTGCTATCAGATTTTAATCCTCTTCTCCACTTATTGTAAGGTAGCTACACGCCCGGGTTACTAAGGGGGGGGAGATTAAAAGAGTCTAAAACGACAGCTACTTTCAATATGTAGCTCCTCTTCTACAGCCAAACTATTACAGCCAAACCAATGAATTATTTCACCTGGGTAACATAATGTAATCATAGCACCTGATCAAAGGTGATTACTGATCATTTAAATAGGAATAAACAGAGGATTGGGTCTGAAAACAAAATATTCCAACAGTGTGAATGACTGTATACTGTATACTGTATTTTTCTTTGTTTTTTACAATCATTACAGTACAATGAGTTCATCTGTTTTACATATACTGTGACATTTTAGGATTTTAGATTGAGGAAGAGATGATTCACTAAGAATTGAGCCAGAAAAAAACACCCTTCTGATGTTATTAAATATAAATAAGAAGAAAGAAATCATTTCATCTTCTTATAGAAGTCAAAAAGAAGTTGGAAGAAGAAAGTATGTTTTGGTTTAAGAGCAAGAAAAGAAAGAAAAGAAAAAAAATCACTGAAGTTTTGTCCCATTTTTCTTATAAATCAAAGGGAAGTTGGAGGAAATTGCTTTTATTTAAATTAATCTTCAAAGTGAGTGTTTGAGATGTTTCAATCGGAGAAATAAACAAAGAGGAATAAGTGAGCTGCAGTTATTCAGATTAAATTATTCAGCACTTGTTGAATTTAGACAAGTTAAACTTTAAATTAGCTAGCCCACCCATCGCCCAGTGACTTCATATTTCCATTGGTGAACATTATTATCGTTATGTTAATGTAAATGTTAATTTCTCTTTTTTCAAATTTGGAGGTGTCGTTTACCTGATTCCACAGTTTTGTGGTGTTTTTGCTGAAGAAGACGTCGACAACAATGATTTCAGTTTCCTTGACGAGGAAAAACAAACGAGTGAAAACATTTGCAGGCTCCCCGGGTGTGTTGAGTCGGCGTGGAGGAGACGTCGTGTGGCGTCGGGATGAATCAAGTCTTTAACTCGACGGTTTAATCAGCGCGTTGACTGGAAAAAAACACGTTATTTAAAGTTTCCGGAGCTCCACAGGTAAACACCCCTCCGACGTGGAAGTGCGTCTCCAACAGCTCCGACGAGACGATGAAAGAATCTGGTTTCTAAACGTTTAGCTTGTCTCCCTCGTGGCGTTCCCGCGGCCTCGCAGTGGAAGGTCAGCGGAGGCGGGCGTGCAGGTGTGCATGTGTCAGGAGTTAATAGAGGCGGCGGCGGCGGCTCGGTAACAGATCACACCGGCTCTGTCACGGGAGACAGGAAGCGAGGCCTGCAGCCCATTCATCAGCAGGCCTGTCGCCGCCGCAGCCTCGCTCTCCTTAAAGCCACCTGATAAAGGTGCGTGTCAGCATCGCCACGCAATCCATACACAGTTTGACACTGTAGCCATAGCAATACCAACACCCTGACTCCCGGCTCAGGTGATGTATATTTCATATTTTTCATATTCATACACGGCGAGGTGCTTATTTAAATACCTCGAAGTTCCTGACTAACTTGAACTCTCTTTATCTCCAGCAGATGATGAACGCCTGCTTTTAAACCATAGAAAGTCCCGTATCAGCTCCATAGACAGACACCGTCTCACTCTGTGGCGTTAAAACCTGAGAGATAACTTCATACAGGCCTTCGTGACACAGGCTTATGTTTGCTCCTGATTGGACGTGTAGGTGGATGTTGGTTGACTCATTTTAATGAAGGATAAGCCGTTCAAGCACACTGCGTTTCAGTGTGGAGGCCTTCAACGCACCGGGGGCGTTTCTGTCATGTGACCCAGTGGTAGGTAAATACGTTTTATTCTTATCATACCATCACACTGAACGTGAACATTAGCACGTTGTGCAGGTTTCAGGAAATAATTGTAACATTTAAAAAAATAAAAAAGGCTTCAAAAAGCTCAAAATCCAAGATGGCGTCGATCAAAAACAAAGATCGCCAAACCAAGAGGAACCAAACTTTCTAACTCCTTTCTTTGACAAAGGCAGCCAGATCCAGTCAGTTCTTACCTTTCACAATAAAAGCCCCAGACATACACCAGTGGATTTCACTCAAAGCAAACTCCCTTCCAGTAGCTATAAAACAATTAACCTCCGACAGCCTGCCAGACGCAGCTCTGGGTGAACAGCATCCTGCTAGTTGATCCGTAGCCCATGATAAACTATTCAAACCTGTTATTGAAAAAGATAATTAGCATTGCCACCGGTATGATATGAAATATTGTCAACTGAGTGTTTTGCATTTTCTTGTAATGTATTCTCCCCCCGTGTGTGTAAAAGCCTTGGAGGTCTTTGTTCGAGGAGCTTCCCTCGATGTAGACCCCGACAATGTTTCATCCACTATGTTGCTGCTCGGTGCATAACGAGTTCACGCGGCACCCAGGGGTGCTCGGTGGACTTCATTGAGACACACGTCGGTCCGCTATGATAGGTTTCATCTCCATTTCCAATTCAATGACGAATCTCAACGCTGATTGCGTCATCGTGGCCTCCGTATGATCGCCTTCCCACAAAGGAGCTGCAATTCTGCCTATCTTTGAGTTTCAAAATAAAAGCTCAGAGGACAACGTGTACTGCCGCTTGCTTCTTGAACAGACATGAGGTCGGCCGGAGAGGTCAGCGTTTTCACCGCTGTGCTGAACTGTACAATGTCGTGCTAACAACTGTTTCATAATACCACGCGTTCTCATTTGAAAGAGGTTTTGACATTAATTCGAGAGTTCAAGGTGTTTTGAATATTTTGAAAAATGTATGAAAACCTCGTTCAGTGAAGCCTCGGGTTTCTTTGACCGTGATTAATGAAAACTCAGAATGTTATTCGAATGTTACTCATCGAAAATCAAATATTTGAGTTTGAATTTCAGGTGATATTTCCAGTATTAATATTTTTCATTTGACCGGTAATTTCAGCATAGAATTGATCTTAACCTTAACCTCTTTAACCTTCACCAAAACTTCACGGCTGCCATCCTGAATAATCAACTAATCATGTAGATGAAGAAATAAATCCACACTCCAAAGTTGATGAAATAATTACATTTGATATAAACGCAGAAACCGAATCTCTAAATGAAAATAATTAGTGGTAAGATGCATGCTTCGTTTCAGCACTGCTCCATTATTTACCATTATTAGTTATATAAATTATAATTCATGGCTTGGAGATGTTTGTGACTGACTTATGATCAACAAAAGTAATTTTTGAACCCATAAACAGGTTGTGATCTATCGCAATACATAAAATAAACAGCTGAATAATATTCAGCCAGCAGAATATTAACAGCCATTGATTAGCACAAAGCTCCGTCCTACTTACCAGACCTTTAATGCACATGGAAGACAAACTGCTCTTACACGCGTTGCCAGACAGTTTAAATTCCCTCCTGCTTTGATTAAGTGCAGCGAACGCCGATCAATACCGTCACGCTCTGCCGTTTAAAAAATTGAGATCACAGCAATCTGACACATAATTTCCCGTGTTGTTTATAGGCCTACGCCTGAAATCATTGCCTGATGACCAATATGCCGCGCTGCTTATTTGGAGAGTTTTACAAATGCACCTATTTGTTTCCATCCTCCATCACTGTCTTTTGCGTAATGTCTTTCCATTAAGCCGGAGGAACGTGGACGTCAAGCTCGCGAGAACAGACATGCGTCATAAATAAATAGCGGCGGATTGATTAACGGAAAAATAATGAAGCCATCTTTTTCCAGCGAGCCTACGGAGAGATTGATTCCTCCACCGCAGCACAAAGCAGAATAAGAGCTAATATTTCATAAAGGAACAACAGTGATGATGCTCACACCTCCTAATGAAACTTTACTTTTCACTCTTCAGTCCATTCCGTCTTCACCCCTCCAAGTCCAGAGTCCTTGAGGTGCACTAGAGGAAATGTTCCCGCGGAGACGAGTCCTTCTGCCGGCTGAAATCTAATCCGGCTGCATTCGAGGTTCGGCTGTGAAACGAAGCTCCCTTCTCCAACTAACAACACGTATGCTCTTAAAAATGCAGCACATATCAAAGAAGTGGGCAGCGGCAACATTATGGGAGAGGTGTTCTGTCCTCCGGAGACTCATTTGAATCATAGAACTATTTAATTTTTGGACTGGGGGGGGATTCAGCTGGAAGAAACTATTTCTGTGATGATGGGGATCAAGCAGATCACATGAATTATTAATCAGGGACATTTTGTCCCCCGATACCCCGGAGGAAAAAGTGGCTACCGCTAACACAATCCACATCTCATTTATTTTATGGAAAGTTATTAAAGTGTATACTTAAAATCAAACCGTTGGAGCGGGAAGAGAAACTGGAAAATAATGAATGTCACAGCCCAGATGTCAGAGAACAAGGCTCGCAATCAGAAAACACAGATTTACTGTTATGTTACATATATGCCAGATAGTCCACACAGGCTGGGTGAGACAACAAACACAGGACTTTCACCCAGGAGACCGCTCTTCGTGTCCCGTGCTGGAACTAAATGGGGCACCTAGCTTGAAGCTCTAAACTAACCAACTGTTTGACACGTTGATGTGAGTTTGTGTTGAATGTTTTTACCACGTTTGCCATCTTGATTTCAGCATGTTAGCATGCTAACATTAGCATATTAGCATGTAGACACATGACACAGCTGGGGCTGAAATGATATGTTATATTCAGGCTCGTAACTAGTTTGGAGTTCTATTCCACTGGTATAAGAGTTACTAGTGTTAGGATTTACTAGTATTAGGAGTTACTTGTATAAGAATTTATTAGGAGTTGCTAGTATTAGGATTTACTAGTATTAGGAGTTACTAGCGAAGCCCATAATGCCCCAGAGTAGTATGTTTTTTATTTAACAAGATACTCAGGATTCACTGAAATATTGCATGTTAGATATTTTAACCAGTAGGAAGATCAATATTCTCTGTAATATTTTGCAGTTTTGCATCTGCTTCGGGTCACAAAGTCACCTTTGTTTTTACTGCACTTTATCGAGACACACAAAGTTGAGGAAACGTCGGAGAGCAGCAGAAGATCTCTGAGAACAATTCAATCAAATGATCAGCCGTGTGCGTTACCTCCACGCGCTCTGTGTTTTCCCTTCATATTCACTAATATAACAGCCTTGAGAGAAATATTCGATCAGCGTGGGCCAGCGTGCTTGTGTTGATAAACGTCTGTGCCACATTACAGTGTGTGATGTAAACTCATTGCAACAACACTTTTGTTTTTCCTGTATCAACGCCGCCGGCTCTCGGGGCCTAAATTTCAACCCCAGAAACATCACTACAATTCAAAAAGCTTTGCACTCCAGAGGATAGAGCTGTTTTCTGTCGAGTGAGGATGCGGACGGCGCCCGCAGCACTCGTCTGTGATGGGGAGAGCTGATGAAGAAGTACAACGCCATGGCCAGCGGTCAGCAGTGTTTATGAGGAGTGTCATCGCGGCTGACAGCGTTCCCCGCTCTGTGATTCATACACTTCCAATCACAACGGGCACCTGCCGAGGAGTAACAACCGGCCCGGAGGGGGGGGGGGGGGGGGGGGGATTGTTCTAGAGCGAGAGGTGTCCTCGATGCCAGCAGACGTAATGACACCCTGTAATGTCTGGAATTCTCAATTCACAACATTTGCCAGGGACCCGTTTCAGACGTGTCAATCATCTGATAAAGAAGTCGTTTTTTTCTTACAGATACTTCGCTCCTATGAAAACTGAATATTTACAATCTTTCAGATGGACCTTCATACGACTGTGATGGCGTGACGATGGCGAGTTTAACTGAAGGGGAATCTACGACGGCGTATTCTACTGTAGGAAATTTTTTTTTTGCCACTTTAAAAACGAGTTTATTACGATGCTAACGACTGCCATTTATGCTAGCTAACTTCCCATGAATGTACGTGTTCATTTTTGTAATTAATCCATCACAACGTGTGACGACGCTTCGTTAAGGTCCTTAGGGTGATGATGGTTATTGTTGGTTTTCTTTATATGGGGGCAAATTGTCATCTTATGGGTGTTTATTGATCGGGGCGGTTGGGCTAAGATGCTAGCTGTAGCTTTCACTTGTTATCATAGCAACGGCAAACATCAGGTGAGGCGGAACCAAGGAAATTTGCGACTTAATAACTCAGAAATGTGCCACTTTTTTTCTCTGAATATTGCCCTTCTCTCTTTCAGCTCCGTTTTCTTTCATTGGCCCGAATACGCCGTCGTAGGATCAGTCATAGTATAAACAATAAAAAAAAACTCCTTATGAATCCTCCTCTCTTAATTGTTGTGTTGCCCATTAAGAGGCTGATTCATCCCCACATTTCACTCCTATGACTTCCTGTTGCAGTCAGATACACCATTAAGGGTTGAATCACACACCTACTGGTCTGTCTGTGAGACGGACCAGTATCACTCTCCCACTTGAAAGCCATCTTTAATTGGAATCTTCATTAGTCATCCGGGCTACAATCGCCCGTGGCACCCCATAAAACAGCCTCTGACACAAGCAGAGCTTTTAATGATTATATAATTAGCTCATAAATTGGTGATATATTCTGTTCTTGATTCTTTGGACAATTACGTTCACACATTTTCTATCACATTTCTCTATTAAATGGCTCAGTTTTGTGTTTGCAAAGCACAGATAAGACTAATTGGACAGTTGAGAATCTTATGAATTGATGGTATGGCTTGAGTTGCTTTTCATTTCAAAACGTGGTGTGAATTGATAAAAAGACCCCGTGCAGCTCTCGCCCGTTCTCTGTGACCTTCGTCAAGCTTCTCCCTAAAGTTTTTTATTTTTGCTTCTTTTTTTTTAGTTCCTTTTGAATTTGTGGGCAATTCAGAAACTCTTGAGCACACTTCACTCACACACACAAGGTGAAAATGTTGCGCTATGGTTGGAATATTAAATGTTTTTCTTTGACATTATTATAAATCAAGTGACCGCATTGAATCACATCCTGTCACTACTTTCAAGGTGATGACTGAGGCTGTTTTTGTAGAGAAACGAATCCGTCGTGTTCGGCCGGATTTTACGGAAATAATTCACCCATTTGACAAGAAAATAGTAACAAGTTCTAAAGTTACAAAGGATGCCGAAATCATACATTTAAATGTGGAGGTAACGCACGTATCGATACCAGCTGCATGTTTTATCAAGGGATTTAGTCCTGTGGTAACATTTCCCTGCCGTCAAGCTAATAAATGATAGAGCTTATCTTATGTTACCGTGGTAACGCAGTTCACTTTGTCAACATGATAGCTCTACTTGAGGGACAACGGAAGTCGGACGGCGGCTGACAGATCCTGTTTTTTGTAGTTTCACAACCATGTCAGAGAATTACGTAAAAAGTCGTAAAAAGGTTCTCACGAGAACCCGTGTTTGGTTTTGTCCGTTCTGGGCTTCTGTAGAAACGTGGCTCGTTCGACAATAAGGGAAACACATTTCTTCCTCTCAGGTGGTTAAACACTTAAACAATATATAGTGTTGAATATTATTGTCCATTTCTGCTCACAGCACATTTCCTTATTTAACACGTATGAAAGTGTTTTCACAGAGACAGTTTCTGTCCTACAGGGACGCTTGTAAAGCTCCAGCTGAGAAAATATGCATGCAAAACATTTTTGAAAATGTTATGCTAATGAATATCTTCCTTTAAATTCAACACTTGGAAATGTTGCTCAGTCAGGGTCGTAAATAGTTGAGTTATATTACTTTTATTATAGAAGAAGGACACATGGTGATATTGAAATAAAAAGGACAATGAAATAAATGACATCAGACTTTGACTACAGTGTAAACATGCATTTTTTTATGCTACAAAATCCTGACTCACTGTTGACTAATACTAACCAATAGAGTCACAAGGCTTCTATCTTCAGATTGCTGCTGTGACAACTTTAGACTTTCTGTTCTTCCACCATGTCACACTTTAGCGATAAGAACTCAGTATATCCTGGAAGAAATGGAAAAAGCAAAGCAGAGTCTTTATCTGTGGACATAGTGGATAAACTTAACCTCTGTCTGGGTGTTATCAAACTCCAGTGAGCAGCACCATATTTCTTGTCCGTGTGAACATTTTACCCTCCGGTCTTCTCTGAATGGAGCGCTACTGTATATCCCGAATCTCACGTCGGGACAAATGTTCCCTTTGCACCCGGCGTGTGCTGCCTCTGATAAATCCTTTAAATGACTCCGTGCTTGTTCCCGGAGTGAAACATGGCGGTCGCTCGCACGATTCACCCCAAACACAGGGTAAACCAAACGTGACTTGTGTGGAAACCAAACTGCAGTCCACACATGTCATGACAAAAATAAAAATGTGCATTTTCATTCATCAAATGTCAGAATTCTACGACGGCGTATCAGGGCCACTGTAGAAAAAATAAATAAATAACTGAGCCGAGAGAGGGGGGCAATTTCTGAGTTTATAAAGTCATATATTTACGATGCTAACAACCGGCGTTTATGCTAGCTAACTTCCCATGAATGTACACATTTATTGTTCTAATTAATACATAACAACGTGTGACAACGCCTTGTTAAGGTCCTTAGGGTGATGATGGTTATTGTTGGTTTTGTTTATATTGACCAATTTGGGTGTTTATTGATCGGGCGGTTGAGCTAAGATGCTAATGGAGGTTTTTACTTGTTGTCATAGCTACTTGTTTAATCTGTACACATTAGAAATAATCTAATATCTCAGCTCCATTTCTTTTCCTGATACAAATACGAATAATACGAATTCTGATCGGCATTCAATTCAAGAACGATTGCTTTCAAGTCGCTGCACTGTACAAAAGAAAGGGCGTTTGAAATGGCGGCGTAATGAAGACGTACGGGTTAAAACTGGTGTGGTTAAAAGTCGAACGCGTCGGGGAGGAAGAGAACGTGTCAGACACGGTGAAGGGCTAATTAATTAGAACGGGATTTAAGAACGGTTAAAGCGCCGGCTGATCTGATACGCTGGGGACGGCGTTTCTGTTAGACAGTCTCAGAGCAGTTAAAGGTTCTCCACCCATCAGTCTTAACCAGCGCGCTGAAATGAACCAGAGCACGGAGATTTGCACTTTCAACCCTAATTAAGATGTGTTAGGTGGGTCAGACGGGGACGATTCAGGATCAGCAAATGTGGACGAATGGAAGAGGAGGAAGGGATTCAGGTCGGAGGCACCCGAAGGGGAGCCTTCAATCCCAATTCTTTGCGATGCCTGCAATAAACACTGACCCTCTTGTTTTTCCCGACATCTGATGCAACGTGTGAAACTGAAATCCCAGCGCAGCAGAGCGGAGCGATTGTGGGAAACCGTCTCTGCATGTCAGTTATTGGTAAATCAGGTGGAGAATCAGAGACAGCTGCCTCCACTATTTCTTTCTTGTGCATGGAAATGCTCCTCACATCAGATATGCCCACTCTTAGACGGATCCAGTCGGGCGATGTGTCATTTCTGTCACCGGGATTCTTCTACTGCATCTGGTAAACATGTGGTAAACGAGTATTATGATGTACTCATGCTTTTTGTGTACCGATGCTTTATCTGAAAACGTTGATATATTACAGCTGAATCACGGTTTCCACCTACACCATTCAACGTTTATAAGTCTGTTTTCCTACATGCTCTCTGTCTAACATGCGGATGTTTTGCAGGTTTTCTCTTCACAATGTTCTTATTTTCGGACTCCCAGAGGAGTCGCAGTGCATCAACAATAGGTGGATCGGCCAAGTGTCAACATGTGGAGGTGCAACGGAAAAGAAGTAGGTCAACAAAGTCATTATGATCTATATCTGGTAACCGCGCATGTCTGTGCTGCACATCAAGTCGATATTTCACTGAATAAGTCAAAACTTTGACCTTCTGTGGCGCTAATGACTGAATAGTCAGGGGATCACAGTCCTGATGGTTCATCCCCTGGGGAACACGAGATGCCTCTAAATATATTTGGAACATCTTTTGCTTGATGCACATCATCTAAACACAGCTTTTTTATTTATATACATTACCATGACAATAGGTACCTCGAGGGTATTCAAAAATGAACTATTATTAATAATAATATATGTATTAATATAAGAAAGGGACTGGGAATGGGATGGACAATTAAACACACATTTTACTTGCTATTGTAGAAGCAAAAGTTCCCAGCAGAAAGCGTGTGTTCATCTCTATTGCCATGAAAAGGCATACTTGTTTGAGGATTGGGAAGAACAGCATAACCAGGTTTGACCCCTTATTTAATTATTGCATAATTAGACGTCCATCAAGCAGAATGTGTGTTAATAAGAAGGTAGGTTTCTAGGACCTGCCTGCCGTTGGCAGCGCTGATACCTTCTGCCCCGAACAGCCAAACTGATTTCACTGCAGAAAACTTAACAGCATCTTTTAAAAAATCTTATTTGCACATTAATAATTGCATGGGTTATTGGCCCTACCTACAAATCATGACTCTGTGCAAGGGGGGAGATTTACATATGCACGACCAGCAGAATGCAGATGTATTCCTCCGCCAACGCTATTAGGGGTGTTTCTCCATTCACTGCACATGGTTCGTGAACACTGCGGCATCCTAATGTGGTCATTTCGGAGGTGTGGTGCCGCTCGGGGCCCCGGGTCACAGTCTCCACGTCTCATCTGCTGGAGGAGTCGAGGACGCGAGAATGATTTGTTTGTGAAACACATCATAAAGTCAACTGGAGTTAATGGCGAGGCCGAATTGGTAACGTCTGACGCTGACTCATCTCTTAGTGGGATGTTTTATCTTTTGACGAAATGCAACGAGCAACATATGGTGCCGTTGGCAATCGCTGGAATGTCAACCTAAAAAAAAAACGCAGCAAAGGTCGGAGTGTAAAGAATCAGACCTAAGCGGCTCCGTGCCGAGTCTTGTAGGACGGCTTTCCAAAAGTTGTTTTATTATGAATTTCAAGCCAATGATCAGTGATTTGTGTTCAAATAACTGTGTTACATAAGTATGGAAGTTATGTGCCAAATAAGTCAATATTTGAGTTAAAGTCTTGGTGTTGATGAAGTACGGAGTAAATCAATGACATGGACAGAGGTCTCCTGGGTGAAAGTCCTGGTTTTAAACCCGTCCAACCTATGCAGAATTTGTTACTCTTTATATTACTTCAAAGGTCTCATGATTACGTGATTTACATATGAATAGGTATATATTATGAAGAAATTATAGTAATTTTCTTTTCATACATTTCAGGTGGAAACATTGCCAGAACAAAAGGTCAGCAGGTGTCAGAAGGTGTGAAAGCTTTCGAAAATCTCTCGTTTTAATTCAACTGACAGATTGTTGCTTTAATAGCGATATTATTTTTCAGGCTACATGTTTTGCACACGATGCCAACATTTCCTATCTACCTACCTAACGTGGACACATTCCTGCATGGCTCTTACCCACAATGCACCCACACAGACGCAGAGAGGACCTTCTCCAAACGCTGCTGCCAGATCAGATTGACATGGAGCGCAGCCTTGCAATTACACATATCTTAGTCAACAAAACATGCAAATGCTTCATCTTGAAAGATTTCTTAATACTGGAAGACGACATTTTGATACGAAGCCAGTGGCACAGTAAAAAAAAATAGTCCCTTTTATAAAGTCTGTAATCATTTTTACGGATCATTCAGATATTTTCATTTTAAGTAGAAGCTGCAAAATGTTACGTTTTCTAAGAATTCATGCTGTGCCAAGTTTCTGATGTGCTCTGCTGCGTATTTGTTTATGTCTTGGAGACAGAATATGTGATTTATAGTTAGACTGGTGGGGGTGGCAGCGAGGGAAGCTGTTATGTTCTTCCTTTGCTGCTTGTCGTGCGCCGCTGCTGTTCTCTCCAGCTCGCTGTATGTTCACCCCGATATGCACCCGCAGGCAGTACGCCTTTCATTATTTCTTTTGAAACTTTCATCTGAAGTCTCTGAGGGATTAGCCCTCTTGATTCCTGACACAGTCAATGAAAAACAAGCCTCATATACGGGGATGGCTTACAGCCAGGGAAGCCGTGCTCAGCCCTCCCTCCTTCCTCTCAGTGTGAAACTGTAGAACGCTTTACACAACAAGTGGAGGCTCCTCCCGCTCACTCTGACGTGTTGAAATGCAAGTGCAGAAAATAATAAGCATTTCATATTTGTGAGGGAGCTGTTGAAGAAGGTTGATGTCTCTCTGGATAAAAGTAGCTGCTAAATAAATGTAATTTAATTTGAACCTTTCACTCAGTAGCACTATTCAAGCTTCAGCTGCTATTATGTTTTTTGGTTTCCCAGCCTGCACTTAGGCGGTTTAGTCTCCGCGCTCTCATTATCCTATTTCCAGCAAGCAAAATCAGGCAAACTAGTGTTTCGCAGCATGATGCCACAGTGTTGGAGGGGAATAAATGGCTGGTAAAAAAAAAAGGGATGTTTTCCTTTCGCAGCTAGAAAGAGAACAATTCAGAGGTGGTGCGAAATATACAAATAGTAAATTAGTGTTTGTTTTATCTTTCTGTTCCCTGAGAAATTACACAACACAACTTTAAATAGGTATTTAAGTGGTAATTATCAATATTCTGTATTAAAACCCACCATGCACTACCTGCTTATACCAGACAGTAATACCACACAGGCACAGTTAGCGACGAGCCGATAGTGTAGGGACCAAAACCAGAGCTAAAAGTGAATATTGGACTTGCACTCATCGGATGGCTACAATGCTAAACAGTTTGGATGCTGGTGATGATAGCTTTAGTAAATGTTCCGACCTCGACACTGTAAACAACTAAACAGCGTTTCCGAGTCTCTTTTGGGATTTCCACGTGTAATGACGCGATTCCCCCTCGTTCTCCTCTGAGCATACTTTCGTCAGCACTTTCATTACTTTGCACTTTGCTACTAAGCAGGTGGAGCTAATCTATCTAGTTTGCCCTTCAGTTATGGTTTACTGTCCAGGGGACTGGACACAAGTGTCTCCAATAATCCCTTAATTAGGCAATGATGGACTATTCATTTAGTATGCAAAGCTGCAAATCTCCCCGTCCACTGAGCGGAGCCCTCTGCAGTCATACGGAGGCCAACGCTAATGATCTCAGCAAGTGGCAGCAATCCATTGGAGCGCTGCAGCAAGTGCACATTAATCTTGCGGGTGATCCAGTTGATGAATGACCCTGGCCCAGAAGCCCTGGCAGATCCCACCTTAATTATGCTGAGGGAGCCACACCTGGGAGGCACCGGGGGGACGTCTCGCTTAGTCAGGGCCGACGACTCGGGAGGCGGCCCGGGGTCCGGTCCAGGCGCCGCCTGGTTTAGCTGGGACACATGTTACGGAAAGGGCAAAGGGATGTCATCAATTGGAGACATTCTTCCACTGAAAGTGAACTATTTCTTCCAACAGAAGACTTTTACTGCTCTAATTGTACGCTATTATTTGGCTGTGCTCTGACATGTTTAAAGGGGGGGAGCACAGCGGGCAGAGTGTTGCATCAGTCTAACATCAACACCCTAAAGATAGCACGCCGGCACAATGGGAGGATGAGTGCAACAGAAAATCCGAATTTGTGAGTAAACAATAAAAGGAAAAGGGAAAGCAGAAAATCCTCTGCAAGCTGTTTGACATCCACATCTATAGGATTCTCTTTTTGGGGAACGTTCAAGGTCATATGAAAATAGTTGGGATTTTCATATTAAGAGGCAAAAACCACCAACGGAGAGTATTCCACTTTAGACATGTATAATTCATCCAACGCCGCAGTAATGACAGACTTGTTTTGAGTTCCTGTTTGGCGTGAGAGGAAGCTGCTTGCTGTTGTCAGCGAGCAGCTGAGGAAGTGTTGGGAGGAGATGAGAGGAGGAGATTGGGGGAGTGTTGAAATGAGTTTTTTGCTCCAAAACAGAGTATCGGTCAAATCCAGTTTTTTTCCACTGACACATATTAGCTATTGTTTTTTTTTTTGTTGCTTCAAGGCATCTATTTTTAACAACACTAAACACGCTTGGAATATTCTAAATCCACCACACACCGATGGTGAAACAGGCCGTATTAAAACACTTTGCGGTTAATGTGTAAGGGCATTGTGGTGGCCTCTCGCTGATCGTGTTGGGAATAGACGATCCACTCCGAGCCGCCTTGATTTACGCCGTCTTCCTTTCCCCCTGCAGTAATAGTCGCCTGGTCCTCACGTCCTCATAGGATGCTATTGAGCATACGACCCGTCTCATAGAGGTTATTGGATTTCCTGGCACAACAATCTCCAGTAGGGATAATTTGTCTCTTTTTTTCTTTTTTTTCTTTTTTGCAGCAAAGCCACTGTGACTTCTCCAGGAGCAAATTTGTGAAATCTCATTATCTTGCGTTTTGAAGTGAGGGTCGATAGGTAGATAGGTAGATAATGGATGTTTAATTTTCACATCCCAGATATATGAATAAGACAAAGCATTGAAACCTACCTACCTACCTACCTACCTCCCTACCCATCCATCTACCTACCTACCTACCCATCCATCCATCTATCTATCTATCTATCTATCTATCTATCTATCTATCTATCTATCTATCTATCTATCTATCTATCTATCTATCTATCTATCTATCTATCTATCTATCTATCTATCTATCTATCTACCTACCTACCTACCTACCTACCTACCTACCTATCTATCTATCTATCTATGTATCTATCTATCTACCTACCTACCTACCTACCTACCTACCTACCTACCTACCTACCTACCCATCCATCCATCCACCCACCCACCCACCCACCCACCCACCTACCTACCTACCTACCTACCAATCTATCTATCTATCTATCTATCTATCTATCTATCTATCTATCTATCTATCTATCTATCTATCTATCTATCTATCTATCTATCTATCTATGTATCTATCTATCTATCTACCTACCTACCTACCTACCTACCTACCTACCTACCTACCTACCCATCCATCCATCCATCCATCCATCCATCAATCTACCTACCTACCTACCTACCTACCTACCTACCTACCTACCTACCTACCTACCTACCTACCTACCTACCTACCCATCCATCAATCTACCTACCTACCTTCCTACCTACCTACCTACCTACCTACCTACCTACCTACCTATTTAATTGCTACATAGCAAACGTCCAACAAATTGGTATAACTGCATCCACCTACAATAAAGTTTGGACCCGAAAGGTCAGCTGGAAATGGGACAAAGCCCAGAGGAGTTCTCTTAAGGGCCAGCTGAATTTAATACACATCCATCACTTTTTATCCTCTAATTAGTCCGCCGTGTGGCAGCCTGGTCAACATCGGAGGGAAGCAGAATTATTGATCAGGTAAAGGATAGTATCTATCATTTCACCTCCCCAATCGACACTCCGGCCATTTGGAAACAGGGGAGAGGATCGGGCGGCGGGCGGGGCGCGATGAGAATCATGATTGCCATTCAAAACAGCGGCTATTTGTCCGTTCTCCTCGGTTAGTCCATCGACTAATAGACCTGTTGTCTGGACTCTGCAGTTGCGACAAGCAGCCGGATAATAAACACCACGGCGGTGGGGAAAATAGCAATCTGCGTTCAGAATCATGATGGGAGATATTATACATAGATCACAGGGGTTTCTGATCGTTACAGGATGACAGCTATTGCACTGTACATGTAACTGCAGAGACATATCTCTGTATTAGCGCCTTTATGGGATAACACATAATTGATATAGATCATAGTTAAACTTTAAAAACTACTTTCGATACAGAAATAGACATTACATATTATATCAGACTTCATTTATTGAATATACTGGCAATATCCATCGCAACCCAAACGATGATGATGGTATTTAGTTTTGACTGGATATTGTTCAATTATTAATACATCATTACATGTGATGATTATTCAAATGTAGCTGTAAATATCTAGAAAAACGCTACTTCCAATTTCTCTTCATTGTTTTTTATGCTGACGGAAGCAAAAACGACACCAAAATTCTACCGTCTGAAGCCGATTCTCTGCTCAACAAAGACGTCATTTCATGTTGTTTGGATTTCTCCTTCGTGTAATTTATCTCTAGTGGGAGATGAGTGGGATTTAATATGCAAAAAAAAAACTGAGATGATGCAGGACATGTTGTTGTCATGGATATAGTCCTAAAGACAAAAGCCTATGATTCCTCCAGGAGAATTAACAATCTGATCCCATAACTGCCGTCTGCAGAGAGGACGTGACGTGATGAGCCACGCCAGCTGTGTGCACATCTGTATACCAACAGAAAGGTGTCTCCCTTTAGAGGACTGAATGTTTGTGGCTCTTTTACAAAAATGCTGATTCAGCGTTGCGTTTGATTGGCTCTCATGTGTCGACGCGAGGCCACGTGGAAACCTCACCGACCCACCGGGACGCATCCGGATGAATTTGTCCACTGAGCTGATCCGATCTGTGATGTTGGAACGGACAAATCGATACCGTCAATCCCAGCGTCAATGAGTCATCGCGACAGCTCCCCCCGCCGAGCAAGTTCAGCGATTCAAAAACTGGCTTTCTAGCTACAATAACGGGCTAAAGTGATGGATAACTTAACTGGTTTCAAAGACGGGAGTTCAGGAAGTGCAGCTGTGCAGGAAGTAAAACCCGAGGACAGAAACCATCCAGATGTGTGCATGTTGGGCAAGAAAGGGTTTGTGGTTCTCGATGCATCAGAGGATTCGTTGGGGTTTGAGTGTTCGTGAAGAATGACCAATAAAGACACACACATCAGAGGGAAACACACACACACACACTCACACACACACACACACACACACACACACACACACACACACACACACACACACACACACACACACTTCATTTACAAATGATCTCATCAGTGCAAATGATCGTCGCTATAAATCACGTGAAATTGTACATTACACAGGAACAAGCTTAATAGCTAACTAATTCAATAGCTGTCGGCTCCCACAATTAGCCATAATTTGTTATTACTTTAAATGCCCCACTTTGTCCCCGTTTGGCCTTCAGCGTCTCCGTCGCCGCGTCGCTTCCCGTCAACAACGTGCACATCACTCACAACCGCAACGGCAAACATGAAAACCTTTTTTTCCCCCACGTATTCATTTGCTCACGTGTCATATCAAAGTGTTTTTTTGTCATTAAATCGGATAGATTAAGATCTAAAAAAACTCTGCATTTTGTCTAAATCCACTTTCCAGACGACGTCGCCGTTGTTTTAAAGTTGCATCGTTTATTCAAAATATGATCAAAACAACTTTAAATCAGTTATTTCTGTTTGTCTCATTTGACTGCATCACAAATCTATCAATAGGAAATTTAAATCTTAAACTCTTAAATCCAAATTCCTTGTAAATAGATAGAACTAAAAAGTCAGAAGAAGTAGAACATTGTTAAACTATAGTGACTATAATACCCAGAATGGCAGTGGTGTAAATGTGAACAGTTATTGTACTTGGCAGTGAAACTACTGTGTCTCTAAAGTCCTTGGTTCTATATGGAACAACAACAGTCCTTGTTGTTCAGCTTCCCTTCACATGTGCCTTAACCACATTCCTGCTTATATTCGATACGCTAACAAAATACGAATGTGTTCCCGGGTTTGTGTGATACGGATCCAAGGCCCAGAAATAACGCGTTGGATTGTCACATCCCTCACCGGGCGTCTCCATGTAGAGGCTCGGTGCAAATAGATGTGCGATCCAGCTTGCTGCTCCTGCAGAGATTCATTCTTTTCCCTGGAGTTGAACTATAAGTATATACTGTTGACACACACATACAGTCATCTTTTAACAATCCTCCTACATTAATTGCCCAATACTGCATAGGAAATCTGTTTTTTTCATCCCAATCTTCCTGCAGAGCAACGCTTCAAAACATTCATGAGGAAATGCCTTCAAGTATCACTCGAGGCACTTTCCTCATGAGATGTCCTGCAGAATTGTTACCTTCAAGAAATGCAGACACCAACTGTAGACTTCACCGAGCTTTCTTATGCATTTACTACTAGAAATGAGCTTCCATGCGGTCATTGTTTTGTGTCCCTCAGTCGTGGATCTTAGCGGATGGAGGTCACATCCTCCGTCTAATTGCAGTGTGATAGAGCGTCTCTGCTGCGAGCCCCCAGTAGAGCACCGGGGCGTGTTAGTGGCCAAAGTGCTCTGACTTAAATTACACTGTAGCAGTCGGGACGGCTGTACCTGCCAAGAGCTCCCCACAGTTGATCTCGGGGCCCACCGGACGAGAAGGAGTTCGCAATCCGGTCATTTCTTCTGAGACTAGATCTCCAGGTGGAGCAGCAGCAGCTGTGATGGTGTCCTGATGCAGTTTCACAGGAACTTTGAGATTTGCACATTGTTGTAACATGAAGCCATCTCTGGAGTGATGATGAATCACAATGTGACGGTGCTCTGTGGTTCGCCACACAAGCAGTGTTGTATAAGATGCAGTCTGGACTTTAACCTGGTCTGCCTCCAGGCTGCAGCCTCCAGAGGAGCGACGCTGACCACCAGTCGCTGCTTTGGATCTGCAGCCGGAGATATAAAACACACGCTGTGTACCGACGCCTTTATAGTGATATTTAAAAGAAGTGGTTTTAATATTGTTTACCCAGCTGTAGTTCTGCTGAACGTCCCTTTGTAGTACACAAAGATTCCAACAGGGAAAACAACAGCAGCAGCATTGAATGCAGTAAAACATGGTGGACCAGATGTATCATGTGGGTTTAACACACACACACACACACACACACACACACACACACACACACACACACACACACACACACACACACACACCGCACTGGAATAGTGTGGAGTCGGTGCTGCAGCCTGCCAGATGATATTTATAATGAATTACATGAATAATTCCGCCTTAACTGTGAGTGGATATTGTCCGGATTGGAAATCATAATTGCAGTGGAGCCGCAGACACATTGTGTAGCGAAAAAGACACATTTTTTAATTCCAGGTGTAAATGTAATATGGATAATTCATATCTGAATACAATCTGGACACGAGGCGCATGATAAAGAGGGGGCCACATCCACCCCGGTGCATGCTGGGTAGATGGTGATGTGCTGCTGAAATGATCCTGATTAGGAACCTGTTGCCTTTATGCAAAGCATCACGTGTTTATTTGATATCAGCCAATAAATCCTCTCCTTCACAAAGTGGCTGCCAGAAATTTAACTCACTTTCAATAAAAGTCCATCCTTCCTGAGTGACTGCTTGTTTGTAAATGCAAATAGACACAATCTGAGCGCTCGGCTTTCCGCGGGGACCGACAACGCCGCGCCGGTTTATGAATGGCTCAGATAACACACACAACAAAGGGAAGATAAAACGGGTCAATATATTTTTTCTTTCTGGTGCTCCGATAATAAGTTATCATCAGCGTTGAGCGGCGGCAGCCATCTTAATGACACTTCACTTGTGTTGTTAACGCGGACACGTTCGGCTGCAAACCCCGCTCCTTGACCGGAGTGTCTGAGCATGCTCAGAAGCGTCCGACGAGGCCGACTCTCAGACACGTAGGACGTCTGAGAACGCCGAGGATTCACAAACCGGCGGCGGTTTTCGCTGTTCGAGAGCTCTCGGCTTCTCCGAGTGGCAATTTGTGAAAGCAACAATTTGATGGAAGCCATTGAGCTCTCCTACGCTCTCTTGACTGCCAAACACCTGCGAACCATTGTGCTCCCAACACTTGTCCACGCTCCCCTCCCCCACACATACTCTCACCTGCGTGGCTCACATGGAGGTCGAGTTTACCAATAAAAAACATCATATTCCATCTTGGTTGGGGCTTAACATTGGAAATCAAATGAGAGTTGGCAAATAATTATGATCAATTCTGGATTATTTGTCTTTTAGAGCCAGTTTTCAACAAAAATAAACAGCAAAAGGTGATAGTGATACTCTTATTAGACGTCTGCATTAGTAGACTGATACTCATTAATATGCAAAAACAACCTCCATCACCTTTTAAGTTGAAATTGAACTTATGTGGTTATTTAAAAGCAGTTTTGGAGCAACATTATGATTTATTTAGAATCGTGTCTTCGGGACGCCTGATGAATGTGAGGGCCTTATTCCCTCTTTAAACTCTGTTTTTGGTCTCCACCACCTCCTGAGGGAAATATCACTCTCTTTAGCTGCCGAACGCTCCATCATGTCCACCACTTAGCTGCTGAGTGTGTCTGTTAGCCGGTGCTGAGCAGGTACAGTTGGTTTTTAAAGCCATTCTACAGCTGAAAAAAAAAATTACATGAGAAGTCAGAGTGAACCAAAATAGTAAAGCTGAGAGCGAAACATCGCCGCAACACGACAACGCTCTGCGATGTTGAGTTTGAGTGATTATTCTCTTCTCTTCACATTGAAGACAAATATCGATAGCGGCTTTAAGTTCAGTTTCATCTCCATCAGGGTTCACGAGTCTTTATGTCGACGGGATGAGAAGATGCATCGCCTCTCTCATTGGACGACATAGATTTTCTGATTTCGGTGGAAACAGAGACACTGCAACACGCCTTTGGCTCGTCTGCATAGAAGACATTTACAGCAGACAAATGGAGTCCAGTAACACACGTATAAATATTTCTCAAGTTAAAATACCAGATGCAGCGGGCGTTAATGGTTGGAGAGCCGGCGGCTGCTGCCTCTCCTGGTGTGTTGCAGGTGTGTGATGAATGAGAGTCTCTAATACAGGGAGACGTTTCAGTGGCATGCCATTTTAAATCCTCATATTGCAGCAACAACGTGCACAAGTTAAGGTCTAGTGAATATTCTCACCAGTAATTTTCGTCTGCACCCATGTATAATAAATTCTGTGTATAATACACCAGAGCAGCATCCCCCATCCACAGCACGGCCACATTCAGAAATATATAAAAGGAGAACTACAATTTAAAAAAGCAGCTTTCCTCATTAGGCCCATCCATCTTGATTCAGGTTTTTTTTTTTATTACATTTATCATAATAAACTTCTAAATGAGCGTTTTGCTCCACAGAAAGCCAGCAGGGTGCAGACATGAGCTTTCTGAAAAATGTAATCTCAAAACAATCTTCATAGTAAACTTTACAGAACAATGGGTATCGTAATTAACCCTCGGGTGTCACAGCGCCGTCGTGTCTCTCTCCCTCCGCGTGGACGAGGAGACGCAGCTCCCCCCCCCCCCCCAAAACGACGACTCCTTTCGCGCGAGGACATCTGACGTCTCGAGCCCTACTTGTGCACGCGGGTACAAGGGAGAAAGTGGGTGTACGCACACTAGTTGTGCTGTGTGGCTCCACGGCGCCTCGGCTCAGATGAGCTCACCCAGCCGATGCGCGCGCGGCGTTGGACCCGACCAATCTGAGAAAGGCGCGAGGACGGCGAGCAAAGCAGACCGGGAGTCAGTGGGAAGAGTGGATGCGTCTGTGCAAAAGGCTGCGGACTTTCAGCTGCGCAAAGTAAGAGAGCAGAGAGGGGGAAAGGGATCCGAGCCTTGTTAGGGGGGACTGGATGGATTGTAGGCTGCCGATGTGAATCCGGATACTGGACTTCGGGCTCATGAGGAGAAGAAGCCTACTTTCAACACTCTTCTTGTTGTAAAATGACAGGATTTGCTCCATCATATTGTGTCCAGTTGACGGCAGGCAGCTCGTTTGGAAGGGCGCCAGACCTCCAGCCCCTCAAATCTGCAACTTCGCTCCAATAAATTGTGACATTGTCTGTCAGCCTTGGAATAAGAAATCGATACTCAAGAAAAAAAAAAAAAGGGGGGAGAGGACGCGATATTCTTCCGGAATTTTAACGATCCACGTCCTTATAAATATGCGATTGGCTCGGATTGGCTCGGTTCGGTCCGGCTCCACGCTTCTTGTAGCTGGAGCGCCGCTGATAGTGACTGATTATTGCTGTTGATTTTGTGTCCATGCAAGACTCGGGGTGGAAACATGTCTGGCCACTTCTCTGAGAGGATCACTGCTATCAGAGATGGCATTTTGGTCCAGCACTTCGGTCTTCACCTCTAAAGTGCCCCGGAAAATCTTATTCATGTTCACCCTCTCCCTCTCCGTCACCTACTTGTTCTACAGCTTGATGAGCTGCTACAACTCGCTGCAGTTCCCGCTGCAGGAGAACTACGCGTACCAGGGGAGGCTGGCGACGGAGGAGACAACTTTTGTGACATTGAGGGAGAAACTTTACTCCGCGTCGCAGGGCTTGAACGGATTCACCGAGGCGGGGAGGACCACCGCGGCGGCGTCCGCCTCCGTCAAGGATCATGCCGAGGCCGAGCAGAGGACGGTGGACTGGATTAGGACTCAGGCGTCTCCGACCAAATCCGCGGCGGCGTATCACACCAGCGCGCTGGAGAGGGAGCGCCAGGATTTCAGCACCACGGACAGCGAACTCAGGGTGAACTGCACCATGGATTATGGGGAGAAGAAACTTCCTCAAGCCATCATCATCGGGGTGAAGAAAGGGGGGACGCGAGCCCTGCTGGAGGCTCTCAGGGTGCACCCTGACGTCAGAGCCGTGGGGAACGAGCCACACTTCTTCGACAGGAACTACGAGAAGGGGATGGACTGGTACCGGTGAGTTCACCACCAAGTCCGAACAGTGAATATGTGTGTTTTACAGGTCTTCATGCTCTTCCTGCAGGTAAGGGAATCAATTCACAAGAGAGTGAGATTGACAGGTAATCAATCAGTCACAGTGATGCTGCCTGCTGTGCCAATGCAAACTTTTCACTTTCAGCTTCATCACATTTTTATAAGGGATTTCTTTTTCACTTTTCAATGATGGGATTTTGTATTCTGCATTTTTTTTCCACTCCCGCAAGTTCAAATTTAATTCATCATACGGGACATGATGGCTGCCTGGAATCGTAGGGAAATCCATCCAACAACCTTAAACAGCAGTTTTGGAAAGTGGATAATAGTGCAGATATCATTTATAGAAACGGGTAAACCTCTGGAATGGTCCTTTAATAGACACTCACTGATTCATGTGAGTTTGCACCTCATTTCTGAATCATAATCCTCTCGACCTTTAACACGATACAATTGTATTGTTCACACACACACACACACACACACACACACACACACACACACACACACACAAGGACACACGCACACACACACACACACACACGAGTGCCACCGCATCGTTTCAGTCTCTTTTAAAAGTCCGATTTTCCGTCGGTTTGACATTTTGTTTTACATTGAACACAAGTGTTTTGTCAGATGTTAAATCTGAAATACAAAACAACACACTGAGAATCATCATATGATGTCACGTTTAATAATTAATATAACGTCGGCCTTTTCTAGACATTTTTTTAGTATATTCACAGTTGAGGGAGAATACTTATTTTAAGTATTTAAAGGAGAACCAGGAAAGTCTTTTGCATGTTTACTCTGTATTCTCTCCTTCTTCATCACAGAACATCCAACACTTCAACCAGCAGAACAAACTGCATGTAATCCAACGTGTAAAAGTGTCGCATTATCTGGAAGACCATTTGTCTTTGCTTTGCAGCCGATGTGTTTGCACCGCATATCACGTGTGCGATAACTGACATTCACTGAGTTCCGCTTTATTAGCCAGAGAACAGCCTGTTTATCATCGCCGTGTTTATTGGAGGAAAGAAAAAAAAAATCAATTTGTAGGGTTCACTTATGGTCAATTTGTCTTAGCTCAGGTTAGGCGTCGTTCTCATGACGTTTGACCAGAGGGAATTCAAGACTCTCTTCTAATGAAGTCAATGAGCTGACGAGGACGCCGCCGACTCGGAGTCCTGTCCTCTGCGTCTCTGTTGCGCCGGTGTTTGGGTTTGCCGAGCATCTGCTTTCATCTTGCTGCATAGACATGGGAGCTCTCGGCTGTTCATTTCGCCTGTGTTAATGCAAGCTGTTTCATTACACTCACGGTGAAAGGCTCATTAGACAGGAGGATGACATGCTTACATGAATAATAATAAGAATGCTCGTGTGTTTTCGGGGCCCCTGAGCCAAAGAAATCCCTAAAGGAGGTTTTTATTTCATATCTGCCATTGTGTGGAGCGTTCACCTCCGGATGATGCACTCAGGGAGGGAGACAAACACATTGCCTGTTGTCAAAGTTGATGGTTAAATGGTAGAAAATCACAACACTTTTTTTTCCACCCTCCACACAACAGACACTGATATAAAAATTCATTCCGACCACGTTTGTTTGTTTGCCTCTAAATGATGCATTATCCCACATCTCTCTCCTCTGTCTGTGCTGCTCGGGCTAATGTGGACTTAATGGAAGTGAAATTATGATCAGTTACAGATGTTTGCAAACCATTTGACATTGGCGTAGTTGAACGAGACCAGTGATCTCGTAAAATGTGATTCATAAATTTGGGCCTGTCGCCGTAACACCTGCTCCGCGTCGTGATGGATATGACAGACGCCGGCGAACGCAGCCCAAAAGGCATCTCGTGAGCGCTTACATGCGCTGAAACGCTCGTTGGGTCTGCGAAGCCAATGATGTCTCCGTGTTATTGCGTTGACTGGAGCTATTTGTCCCTTTACATATCAAGCTTTAGTGCTGTCGTGTGTCTGTGTTGTTGCTTGTGTTTAGTTGATTACTTTTCCGTTTCTTTCTTGCGTACGGATCTGAAGGACGGCAGGGTGAAGGAGAGTTCCTTCGCTGTGAATTAAAGAACGTTGAAGCTAATTAGATGTACAGTGTGGATACGTTGAGGTTTGCCTGCAGCCTTGGAGGCTCACTGTAAGCCATCGGGAGCAGAACACAGTAAACACACTGTAAACATGTTTGTGTCAAACAGTTAAATGATTATATTCAAGCAGTTGGTACATTTAAGTACAACTTACTAGTTTTGCAGTTAAATCAACAAAAAAATCTAAGTTAATGCCATTGAAGTTTAATCAGCTATTGCCTTTAAGTAGTATTGAGGTTAAGTTATATCAACTAAAGGTTTCAAGTTGGAGTTGAGTCAAATAGCAATATGTAATTGAGTTAACTAATTGTCTTTGTTGTCTTGACAAACAAGTTTAAGGCAGCCTGGTCACTCAAATGTTTACGTTGAAACAACTAGTTTACAGTGTAGCTGCCTTGTTCACACATGATAGGAAGTAACATATGTTGTATATTGTTGCTGCTGTGATCCGATGTCATGTGTCGGGTGCTGCTATGTGGCCGCGTCTTTGGCAGAAAGAGCTTTTAATCTCAATGTGACTTCCTAATTAAATACACTGCTGTTACATGGGACGTCGTGGCGATAATCCTGGCAAAAGTCTGACACGCTCAGACGTCAGTGGCAGTCGAAGAAACAATAAGGACTTATGAGCTCTTTCATGTAGGCAGCTGTGCTCAGGCCTCTCTGGTTCCACAGCCGCTGTGTTGGGAGTTAAATAAAACCACCAGCGTCTCGCTGAAGGAAACACAAGCAGCAGATTTACAGTCTCATCATCTACAAAGGCTGGACGTTTATTATATTAAAAGGAGTAATCATCATAACTGCACTTTATCAAGTATCTACTTCAAAATTCAATTACAGAAAAGCTGATCGGGCTTCAATGACGACCACAACTGAAACATTTTCTGTGCTTTTATTTTTAGCACAGTAAATCAGAATGGCAGAGTCGGATTTACTACTTTAAACATAACATGTTTTAAAAGATTCTCTTTGTGATATTCAACAGATATTTGCGATTCAAAGTGTTCACATTTGGTGGTCACAGCTGTCGCAGAAGCACGATGCCCACCTCTCCCTCAGGATAACACTGTTAGCTCAGGCTGCTAGCCGCCGGCTCAGCCGGCACCATGTTACCAACTTTGTTGAGGCACTAGAAATGCTCTGAATTTCAAACCGAACCTCTTTTAAGTCTTACTTTTACACTTAATTTACAAGAAAACTGGCCCATTACTGACTCAGTTAGCATGCGAACATGAAAAAATCCGTCGTTCTTGAAGAAGATGCAGAAATGCTTTCAGTTTTTTTTACTTCTGCATGTGGCACAGAGGTTTTAAACTCCCACAGAATAAACAGAATAAACACAGATTTCCATGTCCATAAAAACGTCAGCACAAATCCAGCACCCTTCTAATATTCACATCAGGATTCCAAGTTTAATGCGGGTCGGCTCTGAGCCCCCGTAGACGGGCCCAGATTGGTGATTGGTGCTGCTTCCCTGTTTTTATCACTCTTGGACAGTTTGTGCTGTGTGTTTTGGGCTTACTTGAACAAGCAATTAGCAATGTAGTGCCATCATTACCATACACAGAGGACTTTCACCAGCCAATTGGCGCTTCTAATGTTGCTTCTATTTCTGAGTAAAGAGGATGAGCCGCCACAGCAAGGATTTAACTCATCGGTTCTCTTGAGCAGACCTGGTGAGAACGCCCATCCTGGAAAAGGAAACCTCTGATGCATGATGACCAATACTGCAAATGGTATTCCAGCCCGGCGCCTGCATTCGTACGCTTTAACGGAAAGATAATGCGCCTAATAAATTGTGGTGAAAAATGTCATTGCCGATCGATCATACAAGAAGCTTGGTGCTGCTGTGGGTGAGCACTCTCAACAGGAATTCACACTATTCACAGAGCAGCCTGATGAGGGCTTATTAGTGAGCTTGACTGCTTGGTATTTTCATCATTATTGCAAAATGCCAAGCAAATGCAGTTTACATTAGTGCAAACAAATTGGGTTTCGAAGGAGCAACGGCAGAGTAAAAAAAAAAAGGAGAAAGAACAAAATAAAATAAATAAAGATATTGAACTTCTGTCAGAAAGGCTTTGCTATGATTATCACTGACAGGCACATAAACAATGTATGATCAATTACTGTGGAATCTTGTTGATAGAACACTCAGTTTTCTTGTTACACTATAAAATCAGAACATTCATATTTTTATGCACTTTAGTTGAGTGACAGTAGCACACAAATGCTACACTGCAGCCTTGGAAGCCAGCAAACGTGGATTCCAGAGATTAGCCTGCGTAAAGAAAAACTAATGTCATTGAAGACTGACAAGTGCTGGCTAACACCTTCATGTTAACACATGCTAACCGCTATCAGTCACAACAGAGTTTAACTCTAAATTGACTCCATTAACGAATGTTAAATGTCGCAGTCAATGAATACTGATGTCCAAATCGAAGGCTTCTGTAACGTTGCTAATGTTAGCTACTAGCTATTTATCTCTCCAATAGAAATAATTGTTTTAGAAGAGTTTATTCTTTTTGTGAGTGAATCAATGAATGTGTCCAAATTGCGCTAGCATTGGATTGCTTATTGAAACGATGTAGCTAACGTTAGCTGGCTAGCCGCAGATAACGGTAGTCCTTGGGGACCAAACAACAAAGAAAATTCCGCTAACGTCACATTTTCTAACTAATCCATCCAACACATTTTGTAATGTAGCACACTTGCGTTAATATTACGTTCATAAAGTAAAGTTTACTTCTATCGGCTGTTCAACTCGCGCTCATGTAAGTTCAGTGTTACTCAACCTGGCAACCCGCGAGCGCGTTAAACCATTCTCTCCGATAATTTCAATTCGGACTGCAGTACTCATTTCAAACACTAGCTGGCAGTGTCATATATATCGCTCCTTTACTCGGCAGACTTGGAAGTGTCACTCTACCACATTGTTAAAAATAACACCGTTTTCAAACGTGTCAGATTGTCCAATTTAGATTGATTCCAGTTGAAAAGTGTGTGATCAAATAATTCAGCGGGAGGAATGAGCTTTTCTCATCTATTGAGGCTCAATGGAATTCTGCTCTGCATTGATGTGTGAACTGGACTGTCAGCAAAGTGGGAGCAGTTACATCAGTCTTTTCACAAGGAGGAAGAATGGCTTTTTTTCACACTCAGAGCTCCTGGTATGGAGCAATTACGCTGAGGGATATGTAATAATGTAATAATCATATAATTATATGGAATTATGTTGTTTTTTTTTAGATTGAAGCATGAAAAAAACATTACGGTTTCAGGATCATGCAGATATATGTGTCGGTATAGCTTGGAGCTTTAAGCATATCCATATCTGCCAGAGGTGCAAAGGGTGAACTGATACGATCAAAGAGAATCAATGCAAGAGTCCGAGACGAAGCTACGTCGATGCAGAAACACAGATCCAAACCAAAAACAAAAGTGTGTGTGAAATTCATCAAAAATCAATACGTCTGTGAAACATAGGTCTTAAAATTTCAGGTAACTCTGTCCAGATGTCCTTGTGCTTCTGGTGTGTGTGTTTGTGTGTAAAAAATATAATCACATAACACAGAACAATAGACTTCTGCTTATGTTTGCAGGCCAACCCTGAAACTTATCATGAACCTGGATTCCTCAACCACAAAAACAATGGAAGTTTCTTTTTTTGTTTTTACCAGCGAGATAATCTTAACAAATGAAGCCCACGTTAATGATTTTTGAGAGAACAATCAGCGGAAGTACAAAGTGAACAATAGACTCTAAAGGAACTACACCCCCGTGTACACAAGGAGGCTGTGATGGCGGATTATTTTAGTATCAATTAGCCACCTATTAAGACATGTAAGATCTTCAAATCGTCACAAGAGACGTATTTTATATAATAGAAGAAAACATTAAAACCTTTTTAAGGTGGCGTGAAATACGGATCTTATTTCAGGCGTCTAAACGAAATAAAAAAAAGAACTCATTGAATTCGGAAGAGCAAAAATGCTAACTCACTTTCTGGATGAGAGCGCTCATGGGGAGAAATCAAATTTCCTTCAATCAGCTTTGAAACACAATGAATCTCCGTTTTTTGTATCTGCTTGTAAATCGTCTGGAGGGCCCGATCCACACCCGGAACATTACCGCCACATAAAACACATTTTCCTCTTAACAAGCCTTTTTTTCAAATCCACTCAAGCAAGTTGTCCATCCATCTAATATGTATATGAACAAGCCTGTTTTACAATCACTTCAAGTCCCAATTATTGTGTAAAAGCCATAAACTAAACCTCGCTCATAAAGTGTCCCAGTATAAGACTTTACAGGATCTAAAATTGATTTATCCACTGTACCTCATCAAATAACGGTACACTCCCAGCAGCCAGGAGAAGAGTCTACATGGTGGCGAAGAAACCCGCGTCCCGCTCTGCAACAGCAGCATATCTCCTGCATATCAAACCCCAAATATCCTGAATAACTTATCGCTCTGTCAGCCTGCTGCTCCTCGCTACAGCTGCCACCTGCTGTAACGCAGAGTTTCACCACAGACTCTATGGATTTGACCCAGTGTAAAAGGATTTATCGCCAAGCTCACCTGTTTATGAGGTGAACGCGTCGTTCATCAAAATCATGGTCCCACAGTCGGGACTTGGCAGCGGTAAATTCACCAGCATATTTTAAGGAGAAAGAAAGACGACGCAACAACAGCAGGTCACATACAAAACTTTAGTTTGAAGAAGTTTCATCGCAGAAATGAACAAAAGAAGACTATGACGCTCACTCTAGTCAACATGACTGCAGAGATCTGCATGTGCACAATGTTTCCTCCTTTGTCGCCGCTGCAACAGGGAGATAAATCAGATACTGTGAACCAGAGCCAAAGTTTTACTGAGGTTTGCAAGCTCTAATATCTCTGTGTTATTAAAATGACACTTTAACCCCCTATGTAATAAAAGCTGAGAGGATGTGCCTATAAATCTTTAGAGCCGTGTTTTTATCCTTCCAGGGCTGCTGAGGAACGAGAAGCAGCTTTTTACTCCAGCATACTCAGAAACTATTTTACTTATATTGTTGACTTAAAAAAAAAAAAAAAAAATCACATCCCCTCGATGCTTTGCAAGACCTTAAAAAAATATTCCTTGCCATTTCTAAGGACTTCCTACATTGTAAAGATGTAATGTGCTCTAATCAATAGATCCAGGAAACTTTTACCTCCAGGAAGGTCACACTATAGAGTGCATTCCCTCCTTGCATTGTCAAAGAAACACATCTTTTTCTTCGCACTGCCAAATATTCACAGCTCACTCTTTTTAAGAAAAAGAAGAGCAACATTAGTCTATTCACGGAGGCGTTGTTGTCAGTGTGAAGGAGTGGAACAGTGTGTGCTGCAGGAAGGGCTTCAGTGTAGCTGCAACCTCCGGTCCCGAGGACGGACCCGGTGACAGGAGGTGTGTAATGGAGACGTGGATCCACTGCAGAAGCCCGGCAGCAGAAAGTCTAAATCCAGTGTTTATCCCTTGTTTAGCCCTGCTTTCCCTCTCAGCCGCTCCACGGGCAGCTTAGCCCTCTGACTCCTGCCACCTGACTGGGAGCCCACGCCTCCACTCAGTGGGGAGATGGGGGGGGGGAAGAGCAAGGTGGGCCAGATCCCCCGAGTGGGCAGGATGCCATCCCCTCCAGCTGGGGCCTGAGCGCTGCTGCAGTGCCCCCCCTGTCCCGCGCCTTTCCCCCCCCGCCGTGGCAGAATCTGCCTACGCCTGATAAGACGGCGCCAAGACTCACAAGGACGCACCTCCGAGTGCTCCGTTGCCAGTGCTGCAGTTGTGGAATTAAACTTTTTAATTAGCAGCGTACCCCAGCGCTGTCAGGAGAGTGGACTGCTTCAGTACAGTTATTTTCATTGCCCACCCCTCTTTCCACTTGATTACACTCGCCGGCATCATGGAGCTGCGAGGTTGCCGTTACCACAGGAGCAATCATGTTTATTTCTTGTTTGAGGATCTGTTTAGATGCAGCACAGCGCAAGAAAATGACTCATTGCATCCCACAGCCGTGAAGAGCGGCCCCTCTCCTCACACACGGCGCCATAGAAAGGGAATTATAATGCTATTAAAATCTGCCTTGTTATTTACACGTTAAAAAAAGGTGTCGATTGAACAAATCACCTATTTCTTGGCTTCGTTAAGCTAACTGGAATCCAGCTACATATTTAGAGGCACATTCACCAAAGGATTGAGCAGCTAAACCTGCACAAATAAAACAAAACCTCAAACTCTGGAAATAGAGTCAACTATTTAGTTTGGAAGGTTTTGAAGCCTCGAGGTCGCCAGCTTGGATTTTTGCAACCAGTGAAGGAAGTGACCATATTTGGACTGCAGAGGAGCGACGGGTGGAAAACTCATGAAACCTCTCAAACTTCACTATGAAGCTTTTCCCACATGTTTTCTCATGACTGTAAGAACTTATTTAAATTTCATTTTCTGCAGATGGACCATCACATATGATGAAGGTATCAACATCTGAGATGAAAACGTCCCTTTTTGTTACACTAGAGACGCCGAGCTTCAGCACAGCTAATTAACACAACCGTTACGATGCTATTCGGTGGATCAACAGGGAGCCTGGTGCTGAATTACCTTTCAGGAGGGCTTTTTTTGTTGTTGTTCGGCTCCTTTTTTTCCATGCCATTCCAGGATTACAGATTGGTTTGATCTTATTGAAGCGATCTGTATTGTGACATGGGAATTATGTGAGACGTAATACGGCTCCATCCTTTATGAATATGGAGAAGAGGGAGAAAAAACCCTCCTGAGAAGTTAATGGGGATAGCCAATTTCATCCTGCCTTTGGTCCTGTTCAGAATTCATGTGCATTCCTTCTCTCTCTCTCTCTCTCTCTCTCTCTCTCTCTCTCTCTCTCTCTCTCTCTCTCTCTTTCTCTCTCTCTGCTGTAGCTACACTCTGGCGCTTTCAAGTGGAAGTCTATTTTACTCATGGTTAGAATTTAATTCACAGTTTTTCCCCCCGTCCATTGCTATGAAGTGGCCGTGGGTTATGGTTCACCATCAGGACTCATATCCACTTTATTTTTGTGTCCATCAAAGGGGGGGCGTATGAAATCCGGAGCCTCGCACCCTCCTCACCCCCCTCCGTGACAGAAGGGAGGACCTGTGTTTTCATTCCACGACGCACAAGATTGTCTGAAAAAATGAAAGACGGAGCTTCATCTGTTAAATTATTTATTTGGGCTCCAAAATAAAGTATAAGCTCAGCTGAAAGTCATTTTATGCTCAAAGGGATTCATCTCTCCCAAAAGATTATTTGCATGCAGCCGAAATTGCCGTGATGTGCCTCTCCTCCGGAGGAACAATGATTTCTGTTCGGCAGAATGCTGGTTTACAGACGCCTTTAAATCTCCGCAAATAGGAGTACCTTGGGACAAATACGCATGTCAATCACACTTGTCAAGATTCCAATTTTCCTTCCACATCTCCCAGAGCACTTGTGCACCTCACGCTCCTTATTGGCTGCGAGGGATGGGGGGGGGGGGGGTCTCATGACACAAGCTGATGCATTTGTTCAGTCAAAGGGAAAACCCTGACAGGAATGGTCACGGAGCCAAGATCCGGGCGCTGCTGGGAGTGTGTTATAAATGTGTGTCTATGAGCTGATAGGTGTGTTACGCTGGAGGATTGGAAAACGTTGGCTTCTCCCACATTATCATATGAACATTATGCAAGTATATATCTATATGCAGCAATATGGAGCAAGAAAGCCTTGGCCCTTTTTTGAGGAAGCAAGAGAAATTAGCATTGAACCCCTAAACAGAGATGCCATTTCAGCAGTTTTTTGTATTCCCTTCCATGGATTTTAATTTTTTTTTTTTTCTGGGATGAGATTGAAATGAAAAGTTCAAAGTGTTTACCGCGATGATCTCTGTTCATGGTTTATCTCACAGTTCAGCAACGAACCTGACAGACTTAATTCAATTATGGCCGTGTGATGTGTTGAGACTCCGGAGGTGCGTTTGCTAATTCCTCTGTTTACACCCCTGAGTCACTGTCGCCAACCAAGACAAACACATTCATTGGCTTCCAGGACGGTGTTTGCTGTGATTGTCCCGCCGCCTTTGAAGCTCCTCATAGCTTTATGTTGTTTACTTATTCATGCCCCTTTTCTTTCCCCCACGAATCACAGCGGGGCGTCGCGTTGGAATCATTTGAGCACAGTGTGAAAGCATGTACGCGCCGAGGATCAGATGTGTAAAACGGCTCCGTTACATATGACAGAGACGCTGGATTGGCCGCCGCTTCGGTCGGCGGGATCCTGTGATGAAACGTGTTGCCGACGGCGACAGCTCTCTCTGCGTTGGGGGTCATTAATAAGTTCGGGCTTTGGCCAAACTCTGGGTTAAAACCACGACATGCAAACGGATGCTATTAGGGATTATGCTAATTGCTAACGGCTGTTTCAGGAAGCGATTGTTTTTCCCGGCTAGTTTGGATTATTGGCGTTGGAGATTTAGCAGCGAGGCGCCGTGTCCTGCCTCTCCAATGAGCTCGTTAGCGGCTCTGGACCGTGACGGCGACTCTTCCCCTGTGGCTTCCTCCTGATGTATATTGTCTCCTATACGCTTAATGCAAGCGGCCACACACAATAAAATCAGCAATGAATTGTGATTCCGACAAAAGGGGAGAAATTAATAACACTTTCGGTTGAAACGGTGCTCATGATGGAGCGTGAGTGCTGCCCCGGGGCTAACGGGGAGAGTTTAGTTCGTCCTCTTATGTTTCCTGTTGTTGTTAAACGTTCACAAAAGAAACTTGCTAAAATACTACAAACACACTGCAGGACTTTGTTTTGACGTTACTGAAGAAATAAAAATGTAATTCTTCAGAAATTGACCCCTTTCTTCTAAGTGGTAACATATGACTAGAAATCAGTTTAGAAAACTTTTAATAATCAAACTCAGACTCGTTTGTCTGCAGGATCAGAATCTGAATCAGAAGCTTCATGGCTGCATACCATTCAGCATTTTGGCATTTCTGAGTAGTCCAACTTCTTCTGAATCAAACCGGTCTCCTACAAAATGAGATCCTCTTACAACTAAACTGCACTCTCTGTTACCGAGGGAACCGCTTCCTGGATTACGGTCACAGTTTGAAACACGTTGGTTAACGTTGGAAATTTAAACAAAATTAAAAGTTTTCTTTCAGGCAACAATAGTAGTTTCTGTGGTTTTTCTATACTTCTGTTCATAAACCAGTTTGTGATCCGGGATGTTTGACATGTGAAGCACGTGAGGAGACGGATTAGTCTCAGAAATAAAAGGAAAAGGAACAACAAAGAACTATGGGAACCGGAGCAACAGGAACAGAAGTGACTCACCAACTTTGTTATTTAGATCAAATTCAAGAAATGTACTGATGTATGTAAACAGGATCTGGTTTACACACGATCCCTCTTGCCTCCTCCCCTGTCGTTGTTTGAGAAGCTCTAGAAAGACCTCGGCTTCCTCCTCTTATCTGATTGGTTGGAAACGTCAGAAACGTGTCTTTTCAACAGAAGCTCTGACAAGGACACGATCCTGGAAACAAACAAGAAATTAGGGATGCAATGAAACCGCTCGACTCTTTAATCCAGACTTTAGAAGTTTTGGACAGATCTTTACGCCAACACGTTCGAGGCGGAGTGATCGATCGTTTGTGAATGCCATAAATAAATAGTCTGTAAAATTAGGATTTCTGATTCATTAAATGACTAACAGATATATGACACCATGTATTTTAATTGTTTTATAAGAAACTGAGATATTTTTAAAAAGCTTATGAAAACAAAGATATCAGATTATTATATAAAGATTATCAAAACAATATTAATAATAAAAAAAATATTTAAGCTGTTTTGTTTTTTAATTAGCTGGAAATGAATTAATTAATGAGGTCAGTGAGTTTTCTGCATTTCTGAATTTCCGTCACAAATTCAGAAATACCATCCACTCAGATTAGCAGAATGTGATATTCTGATAACTTTAAAAGACTCATCTCTACAGATAATAAAAACAGGCTTAAACTTCAGCATGCGTTTCTATTTGAGGAGTCTGTCGGGGACCAAACTGCAGAAACATACTATCTGCTTTGAGGCTGAGCAGGATTAGGGATCCTTGACTTCTTACTGAGTCTTTTTTCATAAAAGGTATTTGAACTGCGCTCGGTTATTCATTCCATGCATTTTAAGTACGCCCATGGAGAATCTCCCGATAGTTGCTCTCTACTCTAATCGACCTCTGGTTTGTTTCATGTCTACAAGACGGGAGGAGGCAGAATCCTAAGCATGAATTGATTTTCGAATGAGCATACATTTACTTTTTAAACACCTGCAGAAGACGAACAGGCCGTCTTAATTGATTGGAGTAATGAACGAGGACACGCTGCCCGTCTTTTGACTCAAGGTCACTTTGCCATCACAGTCTAAAGCCGGCATCATCTGGTCCCCGTAAAAAAGGGACCAACTCACCATGAAAGTGTATCTGGGGCCGAGGTGAGAAGGTAGCTGCTGTGACTAATGGGTTTATTTAATTCAATTTATTGCTTCAGCCGCTGCATCGTATGAGACATGCTGGTCACTGTAAGATTGAGCTTTTTCTCTGGTGAAAGAAAGAGAGATTAACCCTCGTTTCCAAAAGGGCAGAATACGTTCCCATGTCATGCCGGATTTTCCCGCTGAGATGGTTGGATGTATAAATCTGCAGAACTAAATGAATATAGGTTTGTGGTGAAATGGGCTTCTCCAGCTTATTTGGTGCAGGCCTTGTAATCAGCTTCACGCCGCGGCTGGGCTCGCCCGCTGGGAGTCGCTAATAAATGAGGGCTTTGTCAACATGTCCTCTGTCGGGACGGGAGGAACCCACTGGCTTTTGATTTCAAAAAAAGGCATTATGTGTCCGAGCAAAAATGTTTAGCATTCGCTGCTATCTTCAACATCTATTATGTATTTCTATGGATGGAGGATGACATTCTGTTTTCCAGCCTCAGCGTACTGCAATAATTAATTCACCCTTAATGCTATTATGCTGCCGACATGTCAGAACATATCTTCCTCTTAACACATTGTCTCCAATTAACATTTTCCAAATTTCTGATGCAATCTGAGGAATACAAATGAAGGCGTCCCCCGGCAGCTGCTGCTTCTCTCAGCTCGGAGCCAATCGCTTTCTCTTAAAAATTTGTTTTGTAACACGCCTCGTTTTTTTTTACAGGAATACACTCGTACGCTCTGCACATTGGGTAAACTCAACAGAAAGGCTTCGGGGTTTGGAAAATTAATGTGCCATGATAATTAGTTAAGCAACGGAGCAACGCCAGAGGAAGGAATTTCACACCTTGAGTTTAATAATATATAGTGTAATTTGCCTCGGTTGTAATGTGCATATGTTTATTCATGTTATTTCATGGTCCCGGTGCTGCATTGTCACATCTGAACAGATGAACTATCGCACGCTGGCACAATGGCAGCTCCTCGTATCAACACATCTCTATTGGAGGATATTTTAGTCCACCTGGTTGTGTGAAACTCTCATGTGGAGTGGATGCATGCTCTTGTCATATATTGTGTTTCTCTTGCATTCATTTTCAAACATCAGGAGCGCATTAATGCTTTCTGAGCTTTTCTTCAAAAACAACTCAAAATGTGAGGATATGATATTAATAAAAAACGAGAAAAATGAGTGGGCGTCACATTGTTCACCGCTTCACTAGTTTAGTGCACAACCGCTCGCTCCTCTGGTGTCGAGGACGAAGAGCAGCGCTTCCCTCCATCCTGCCGGGTATTTGATTGCAGGTAATTGCGTTCACCTGGCGTCCCAGGTGTAAACCACTTCCTGATTACATGCTCAAACTGAAAACCAGCAGGCCTTCAGGTCCAGAGGGCTCGAGTTGAGAAGTACCGCCTTAAACACTCATCTACTTCCAAAACCATTTCCTCTAATTGCTCTCTGCCAAATGAGCAAATGTTTTCTTTCAAAAACATCACTAAGTATTGCACTTCTTCATGAAGCCAGAATAATGTCATATATATATAATTTTCTGAGAGGGCTGATAAGAGGCGATGCCCCGTCCTCGATAAGTGCTAACCCACCGAGTCGGAGACCTTTTTTCTCTTGACTTCATTGCTTTTTGTTTCCAGAACAAAAAAAAGTTGCCTTGTGAAAGCTCCAATTGTGAAGTACAACAATGTCCACCGCATGTTCTGTCAATCCCTGAACGTTGCCTGAGAAAAGAACATTGCCTTAAAAAGAATTAATCATGCAGTCTCCTGTGGACTTGACATGTAAAACAGGAAAAGATCCGTCAACCACCAACTATGTGCGATGTTACCTGGGAGTCGGACGTTTAGGGAATAAGAAGCGTTGTTTTCACAGAAGTGCAGAGTTTCCTGTTTTCTTATCTTGGTGAGGTTTAGTACATTTGGGGGGAAAGTGATGAAAGGGAAATCTGGAACGTGTGCAAAACAATTTTCTATTTTCCAGCAGAAATGATTGAAGCTTTCTCAAATGTTGAACTACATATAATTTTGGGAAGTTAGTTTTTGAATAAAACGCACCACAAACATCTTTAAAGACATTCTTACGACAAGGTTTGATTTCCAACTTCAGAAATGGGGATTTATGTGCATATCTAGTATGGACTGTGGAGTACTGAAGACCAAAGTGACTCCGTCATCCCAACAAACTCAACCGTGATGCACAAAGGAGGAATGGACTTTGCATAGAAGACAACATGGACCTCATGCAGGAAACTAGTCTACCTGACTACCTGGCCCCTCCCTCTGCAGCCGCCGACCTCCTTGTTGTGGCGTTTTTCATATGAAACCTTTATTTCTTCATTTTGCTGAAAGAACATTCTGTTGCAGCCGAAATTTCCCATAGGACACAAGCTAATTATGCTAATTTACGGTCATCATGAACACCCGGTCCATCATGTCTTGTGAAGTTGGGATTGTCTGCTGAATGTGGCACACTGGTGCAGAGCGTATGAAGCACATGAACTAGAATGTGCTGAGCATGTATGATGGATGTTGTCGAGCATCGGCATGAATGTGAGTCATTACCGGAGTACAGGCGAGGTGGAGGCTACACGTAAACACTGGCCGGCTCAGGGGAAACGAGCGAGCTGACTCACGGCCTCGGCCATATAACGACTCTTTATTCTGCGGGAGGAAAGCCGTGGAGCAGATGGTTCCCGGCTGTGCTAGCGCTTCTGTTGGCATTTGACCAAATCAACACAACGCCACGGTGAAGTGGTGACAAGTGAGGAATTCATTTTGAGGCTTTTTTTTTCTTTTTTTGCGATATATGGGGGAATTTCGTCCAGAAATCGCAAATTAAATCGGTTGCCAGGTTTTATCAAACGTGTGCATCTCTGTTCCGTGAGGATGCTCTGAGGAGCTTTCTTCCTTGTTAGAGTTAACTCTGATTGTTGTTAAGTTTACCTCTGAGAAATGGTTGCCTCTGCTACGAGTAGCAAACGTGTTCAACACACTTAATTATTGCAGACAGATGCTCTGCACATTGACTCGCTTCCATATTCAAAGTCTCAATAAGAAACAGGCCAGCTTTTTTACAGACAATACGGTTCCCACAGAGACGATACGGTTCCCGCAGCGACGATACGGTTCCCACGGGGCGATACGGTTCCCACGGAGATGATATGGTTCTCACGGAGACGATACGGTTCCCATGGAGATGATACGGTTCTCACGGAGACGATACGGTTCTCACGGAGATGATACGGTCCCACGGAGACAATACGGTTCTCACGGAGATGATACGGTCCCACGGAGACGATACGGTTTGCATGGAGACGATACGGTTCTCAACAATACGGTTCGTACGGGGACGATGGGTTCTCACGGTGATGATTCGGTTCTCACGGGGACGATAGGTTCTCACGGAGATGATACGGTTCTCACGGAGAGGATACGGTTCCTACGGAGACGATACGGTTCTCACGGAGACGATACGGTACCCACGTTGCCCAGATGATGTTGTAGCTGAAGTAGTCCTCACCTGCTGGCTTAAAATGCAGAAATGAGAATGTGAAAAATGTCCAGTATAGTTAGAGGGCAAATGCAGGTTTTATTGTCCTTTTAGCCATGCTAGCAGCGTAGTTACAACAAAAGCAATATCAGTTGGTCAATCGCTGTGATATATTGCTGTGAAATTGTATCAGAATAATAATTCACTTTATTTACGGGCGCCTTTCTAACCAATAAAGGACACCTTACAGTTAAAACAGGCAAATCCAGTTGAGGCGTTCATGGTCCCCTAAGGATTAAGCTGCAGGGACTTGGGGGATCCGTTGTCCTGACACGTGACGGTGGACTACCGGCCGTCACTCCAGCCTGGTCCGTGCTGCTGTGGCGGTTTGTTTGCTTTGGAGCAGGTTCAGTGCCTTAGCCGTCCTCTTTATTACTGCTCTCCCTAATGCCTTGATTTAATGCTCTCTCAGAGGTCAGATATTGCGCTGGCAGCCACAGACCACTTCCTTCAACACCGCCCCATTAATAACAAGCAAATAAATCAGGGCGCACTGTGAATTTCCTCACTTGCATATCGGAGCCATTCCGAGTGCTACGGGGACATCTTTATTGCATAGAGGAGGTAAATTGCCAAACACTCATCTGTTTACACCTCAATCCCAGGTCCAAAAACGCGTGGTCCATGTCCGAATTAATTAAAGGTTCTACTCCCCGTGGGATGCTTCTATTTGCATTCCATTAGAAATCCTCGGAGGGCCTCAAATTGATTTGTGGAAGATTCATATGACCATGTAACGTTGGCTCGCTCTGCAAACTCTTCGACAAATTATTTTCTCCTGGAAAAAAAGGAAGAGCTTTTATTGTTTTCGGTGAATTCATGAAATCGTGCCGAGGAACGCGGGCGGACATATCCAGGCTTTGATGTGTAGCTCATAACATAAACTAACACGATAAAGTAAATTAGCTTACTTGTCTGCAACTAACCTGCTTAGAATGAAACGAGAGGTAAAGAGCGTCTCTGGTACGTAGTCAGAGATTTAGCAGCCGACTGTTTCCGACACAAAGGTTTCAGCTTGTGTTTCATCACTCAGTGCTGCGGATGCAGGAAGACAGAATAATTATCATTGTTGTCAGCATGTGTTCGTCTTCATTTGATTCCTGTAGAAACGTCGCGCAGCAAGCACCTTTTTTTGTTTTATTCAAGTGCAAATGTATCATCAAAACCCTCACGTGTCTCCAGATTCAACTTTGAATTATGCCAAATATCTGCTCTGGTTTCCCGGAGCGGTCGGATCGTTTGTAGCGCGAAAGAAACGGCCTCCTGCTGAATCTTTAAATGACTGAAATGACTAGAAAACGGCTGCGTATATATTTTACAAAACCCAACGTGTTGGTAACATTTTATAATAAATGGTGAATGACAATGGCAATGCAATTTTATTTGTATAGCACCTTTCAACAACAAGGCAATTCAAAGTGTGTCACGTAAAACATTAAAAGTATAAAAAAATATTTGAAAAAACATGAAAAACAAGCAAATAAAATAAAACAATGAATAAAAACAAGAATGTCAAAGGATTGAAAACATTTGTTAATTATTTTTAATATTTAAAGGTGGAATATACAGGATCCGATCCCTTTAATGGCTTTAAACATTATGAAGTAGATATTTGTAACACTTTGTTAACTATGCATAAACATTATTTTGACCACTTTGATAAAGTTCTAACTGATGATTATAATAGTTTAGTTAAATGGCTAATAAATCATCAATATTTAGATCATTAATACCTTCTCAATAGCTAACGATTGGTTTCTGGTCTATATGTCTTATATTTATAGATGTTTTACAAACAATTTATTAACGATTGCAAATCATTTTCCACACATAAGATTTGATATATGATATCAATAGTATTTATGTAATCAGAATGTAACAGTTATTCTATTTTATCAGCTATGATACAATATAGAAATTATTATTATACTTTACTTTACTTTACTTTATATGTTACTATTATTATAACATATTACTGTTGACTAAAGTTTAATTCACTCCATGTATTAATGACTCTTATTATAAAGTATGACAGGGATGTATTTTATCAATGTGTAATTTGTTTGCAGCATATATTGGATATTAAAACGTAAACAAGCTCAGACAGCTGCATCATTTGAAAAGAACAGATATGAAAAGAATTACTGGGATTATTTAGATTGAAATTCATAGTAAATGTCAAATCCCTGAAGTTTCGGTGTGTGCGTGTGCAAACGGGAGATAGGTTGCTCGTGTCCAGATCCATAATCTCTCTGCAACTTTTTGCAGAATTGCCTGAGACTAAATAAATAAATGCATGAAGATAAAGAAAGGAGAAAAAAAAAAAAAACATGCACAGGACACCGGTTCTATGCTTACACAGTCATCTATATTGTTTATGTTCCATTAATCTCCCGCAGCATTCTCCCTTCACTTCTCACATGAAAGCATAAATTGCTGCAGGCTTCTCTCATGCAACAACAGCTCACACGGGCCGCGCTGTAACGGAGGAGAGCGGCCGCCATATTCACGTAACCGCCTCCCCAGAGGAAAACAATCAGTCTGGCAGCGAGGAAAGAGAGACGGAGAGGACATCACTGCTCATGGTTGGAGAGATTTCATCATACATAATTATGCTGTTGTGGAAATAAATTTTTGCCTGGAGTGGAATATTCATTGCAGCCTCTTCTCTTGTGGAGTAATCAAAGACTCTGCATTAATTACATCCACGAAGAAAGGGTGATTAAAAAAAACCAACAAGTTAGTGAACTTAATGCAAATATGATCCAATAAGTGTTGGAACGCGGCCAGCACCAGCGATTCAATGAACACGATGGTCGGCCCCCGACATCATCAGCCATTCTATTTTTTCTCCCCACGCTATTAAAAATGAACAGACCCACTATGGCATCAGAACCAGGCGGCGGGGACTTCATCATGATTTGCGAGACAGCCAATGAGATGTGTCGGCGGGGCGGGCGTCCTCTCAGATGCTCAGATGTATAAATTATGCAGAAAGCAGCTCTTCCAATATTTATCTCCATATGTGCTATTTATCGCATAGGAGGGGAAGCAGCTGCGATTACACGACGTCACGTATGTAGATCGTTCCAATTACTCACGGACGTTTGAGTGACAAAAGAAGTGGCCAATTACTGTATCAGTTTTTCAGTTGTTCAATCACAATAATCTCATTACAAGCCTGCAGTTGGCTTAAGTGGATGCTAAGAATACAACTGGGAGGGAGGGGGGATGGATCTTGCGTTTTTCACTTCCATGCTCAAGTAAATTATGCACTGGAGCATTGTTTATCCATCAAACCAGGCCCTGTTCCAGCGTTCCACTCAAAGAAATCCTGAATTAATTGGCAACACCAAAGTGAAGACACAACAAACAGACAACTTTCCTGCTCCAGTATGTGTGTGGAGGGGGAGGAGGGGGAGGGAGGGAAAAAAAATGGCTTCCTTTTATGTCTCGTCCCCTTTGGTTCTGTTGCCAAAAAAAGAGTCTTTGACCTCCCCGCCCCGGTTCTCCGGTTCTCCTCGCGGCTCCGGGAAGGAAAATCCTCCTCACTGAAGTGAAGCGTCGCCGGAGGAGCTAAAATGAAGGATTGTGAACGGCGGTCCGATAATTGGGGTCCGCTGCTGCTCTCCGTCCTCTCTGATGTGGCGACAGGAAGGGGAATTGGAGTCGGGGAGAAGAGGAGCTGACTCAGCATCCTGTGTGAAGGATGGACACGCACTCCGTCTACCTTCTGCTCGTCTAATAACGGCACTTTGTTACGCTCCGAGGTGACTCGCTTAGAAACGTCGCGTGCGGCTTTCGCCTGCTTTGAAAGTTCTATGGCGGCGTGGAGAGTGCTGCTCATGCTCCGGGGGGGAGTGGGGGGGAGGAGGGGATCCGCTAAGTGGCGGGAGCAGTGTTTACCCATGAGCACTCAACGCGGTGACGCGTGCTTTCACTTTGACTAATAAATCATTGAAGGTCCGATGTGCATCGACGGGAACGCCGTGTCAAGTTTTGATACTTGATTAGCATTTCTGTCACTTCGCCTTAAGTTGAACATAACTCCAGCTGTGCAGCCCGCCGCCGCCGCCACCCGCTGCCCGCGGCAACGGCGAGCCGCTCCTCAGACTGACAGCCCGACGTTTCGGCAGGTGTGCTTTCACTCAATATGTGAAACAGATACGGTGATTTGGCAACAAGTACTTGCAGGCTGCACACAACGATTAGAGTCGGCGATTGCATCTGCTGCCGTCGTATTGACACGAGAAGAGAATGATCTATATTTCAGCTTCCCGTCTTTAAGGCGAGACACCAGAGGCCCAAACCTGGTGGTTTCATGCAAACCAACCAAAATACACCTTTTAATACACCGTCCTTTTCTCCATAGCATCAGATAATACCTCTTTTGCATATTTAACATTCATAACATTTCTGCAAATATCCAATAAATAAATAATTCATGTAAGTAATCAACTGGGGAAGTTTGATCATAGTGTGGTTTGACAATATGGATATTAAAATGCCATTTTCTCCCAAAAAAATCTCCACTTTGCAGTTTCATAAAGAGTTTTCATATTTCATCCGTAGCTTGATTTATAGAATATATGATTCCTTATATTATTCCTTCAGTATTTTCTGATTTATGGAATGATTAAAAACATGATCTAAAAGCTGAACCATGAAATAATCATTTTGTTGGTTTCAGATGATTGTGGAAATGTAAAGCAATTGTCTTAATGGAAGTTTCATCGTGGTATCTATGCGTCGGCTCCGCTTGCAGTGCCTGATGGGATACGTGTAGCGACGACGTTCCCCGCATCGCTGACTGACACCGTGTTTATTCCAGCATCAACACTCCAGCTTGATGATCAGCTGTTTCTGAGATCCTCACACGTTAAAAGCTGCAAAACGTTTCCGTGAGCGCTGGATGAACCCGTTAACCCTTCCTGTGTGTTTTTACACACATGCTTTATTTAGACGACTCAGCGACTTAATCACCTGTTTGGACGCCCCGGTAATGTGGAAATTATGGAGCGTATGATATTCAGCAGCATGCAGAACGCGGCTCACAACTCCCAGCAGAATATTATGTAAACAGTGTGCCTCGGTGGCGATATGGGAATTAGCATCCCGCCTCAGCGTATGTTAACCTGCGTCGGCTCGGCCCTCCATCTGTCGACGGCTCAAAACAGGAACTTCAACTGTCTTAGTTTAAACGTTACATCCCTCTTACATGGCTGTCTCTCTCTCTCTGATCCCACCTCCTCCATTCTGAAGATGTTGTAGAGTTTCAGTTTTAACCTTCAGCACAAGAGCTTTTTCAACTTTTTAAATCCCAAAGAGGGCAATTTATTTACAGCTTTACCCGAGTCCACACACACACAAGCTTCAAAAGTCACAGGGAGATGCAACACACATGCACATGTACACATCAACCACAAAGACGCTTCACTTCAAATATCTTCCATCTGCATGTTATAGTCCGATAAGCAGAAGGAAGGCAAGAGGGGATAAAAAAACAACAACATGAAGATGGAAAAAAAAAATCCAAACTATTCATGATTTGCGACAGTCGCTGCACTTGTTCAATAAAGAGGCTTGAATAGATTTGCACAGGCGGAGGACCAACTACGGAGCTGCTATTGACCCGGAGCGGGCGTCTGTCCGAGCCAAGTTGTTATACAGCCGGAGCTGCTGGAAGATGTTTTATTGAGTTTCCTTTCAGTGGAAACGCTCCGAGTGAACTCCAGCTCCGTCTGGTAAACACTCACGCCGTGTTCATGTCTAGGGCTTTTATTGTGAAAAGTAAGAACTGAAGTGAGTCTCTTTGGATTCGGATCTTCAGATCTTCAGATTCCACGCTGTGGTGCTTGTATAGTGAACATTAGGCATTTTGAAAACAAGCCTTTCTGGTTCTCAGTGTGACGGAGAATGAAGCACAAACATAAAATCATTTAAAAAGCGACAACAAAGACCCTCGCAGTCACACATTACATACTTAATTACATAGCTGATACTAGAACAGCCTCACATTGTTGACCCTCCCTTTTCCAGGGTCAATACGCTGCTTATCACAAAGTGTGCTTTGAAAAAGTGATTTAGACTTTTTTTTAAAGTTAATGTAGCAGTGACCTTGGAATGCGACTGTAATAGGTAACAAGCTCGGGCTCTTTTTTCATGCAAACCGTTAATATGGTAATGAGAGGAAATGTTAATATCCAACTTCACATTCATGGTGGATGTAGTGATGAAGGATGGATGGATGGATGGATGGTGGATGGATGGATGGATGGTGCATGGATGGATGGATGGTGGATGGATGGTGCATGGATGGATGGATGGTGGATGGATGGATGGATGGATGGATGGTGGATGGATGGGTGGATGGTGGATGGATGGATGGATGGATGGATGGATGGATGGTGGATGGATGGATGGATGGTTGATGGATGGGTGGATGGTGGATGGATGGATGGATGGTGGATGGTGGATGGATGGATGGATGGATGGATGGATGGATGGGTGGATGGATGGTGGATGGTGGATGGATGGATGGTGGATGGATGGATGGATGGATGGTGGATGGTGGATGGATGGATGGATGGATGGATGGATGGATGGATGGATGGATGGTGGATGGTGGATGGATGGATGGATGGATGGGTGGATGGATGGTGCATGGATGGATGGATGGATGGATGGTGGATGGTTGGATGGATGGTGGATGGATGGATGGATGGATGGGTGGATGGTGGATGGATGGATGGATGGATGGATGGGTGGGTGGATGGATGGATGGATAGATAAATAGATAGATGGATGGATGGATGGATGGATGGATGGGTGGATGGGTGGATGGATGGTGGATGGATGTATGGATGGATGGGTGGATGGATGGATGGAAGGGGCATGGATGGATGGATGGATGGATGGATGGATGGATGGATGTATGGATGTATGGATGGATGGGTGGATGGGTGGATGGATGGATGGATGGATGGATGGATGGATGTATGGATGGATGGGTGGATGGGTGGATGGATGGTGGATGGATGGATGGATGGATGGATGGATGGATGGATGGATGGATGGATGGATAGATAAATAGATAGATGGATGGATGGATAGATGGTGGATGGATGGATGGATGGATGGATGGATGGATGGGTGGATGGGTGGATGGATGGTGGATGGATGGATGGATGGATGGATGGATGGATAGATAAATAGATAGATGGATGGATGGATAGATGGTGGATGGATGGATGGATGGATGGGTGGATGGATGGTGCATGGGTGGATGGATGGATGGATGGATGGATGGTGGATGGGTGAATGGATGGATGGACGGACGGACGGACGGATAGATAGATAGATAGATAGATAGATAGATAGATAGATAGATAGATAGATAGATAGATAGATAGATAGATAGATAGATAGATGCCCGCTCACTGTTAGCACAGAGGCGGGAACACTTAGCCCTTTGTGATTGGTCGGATTCCCTCCCCGGTGGAGCAGCAGATACTTGGTTAATAGTTCCCCTCGACCCGGCTCACCCCTCCTTCATGTTCTGTTTGTTAAACCCTAATAAACACATTAGCAACACTAGTAATGGAGTCTCTCTCTCTTTGGCATCTGCTTTATGAATGTTTTTGATCATCGTGATTACTTTGATTCCGTCGCGTTAGAACTTCACAAGAGCAAAAATCCTCTTTTGAAAGCGGTGAGATGATAAATGTGTTGAACACAGTTTTCCATAGCAACAGTGAAGTGACTTCTCAGCTCAGCGATCCGGCTGATAATAAAAAAAACAGCTCTCGAAGCTGCACACTAACAGATTAGCCGAAGAACTGCCCTCGAATCAAGGAAAGTAATGAGTCTCGCTGCTCGGCTGGAGAACGATCCTGTAATTTGCCACTCTGTGATGGCGGGTAAATCGGGCCGCATATGAATGCAAGACGTACTGAAAGTCCAAGTCATCGCCGCTATTGTTCTCTTAAAGGGGCCACGTTATTCTGGCAGCGGGTTTAGAGATGAAAACGCTTGTTGTGGTTATTTCTATCCTTCGTAGGTTGTCTAGTTTTAATTGCCAAAAATTCCGTTCAGTCACCTTTTTATTCAAAATATTCCCAGATATGTTTGAATTTAGTCAAATGGCTTTTTTCATCAGATGATATTGAATATTTCAATCTAGTCCAACGATTTTGTCGGTTCATACATAATATTGTATCTCATTATCTGAAATCATTATTTGAAATTACCCTTCAGATTTGGAGAACACAGGTGAAATGATGATCCTTGAAAAGATTTTAGGATCATTTTATTACATTTTGATGTAAATTGTTTGTCTTTATTCAACAATATTGCATGTTTGAAATGATGTTTAACCAACCCACAAACTTTAATATTAGACAACCCAGTCAGGTTTTTGTGGACCGTCTATCAGAAACCATCACATCCTCACTTTATTCAATGTGACCTTTAAATGAACATTCATCCTTGTAGCGTTACCGTGTTATCATTAGAGAATAACGTGTCAGCGTGAAGGTTTTTAGAAACACGGCTTATTCTGTTTTTCAATTTGAAGCAAATCCATTACCTCGTGTGATTGTCTAATTTGTTTTCTGTCTTTAAAACCAGTTGTATATGAGCATAATTAGCTTCTAATATTGTCTTCTAAAATGAATGTATCAGTGGTCATTTCATTTATTTAATCAAGATTTCTCCCATAATTAATATGCAGACTCTGCATCCAAGGGCTGCTGGCCACAAAGAGCTGAATGCACTTTAATAACTGAAAGTAGTTTGTTTTTAAGGGAGAATGGACTAATACCTCATCAAGGAGGGAGAGAAAATAATTTCATACATAACAAAAACGTAATTATGTGTGTTTTGTAATCATTTGTGAATGTGTTTGCTTTACTACACTATGAACCAACTCAGCAGAGCGTGAAAAAGAAACCTCCAGCAGACGGGTTCTGGGTTTGGTGGTTTTTCTGAGTTGGTCAGAGAATAGATCCTGTGGGGCCTGACCCTTGCTTTAAGGCTTACGGCCTACATTGTATCGCACAAAGTAAATCTTCTTTGTCTTCCCCTCTGAGGGCTCGGAATCAGAAACATAATGGATACAAAGAGAAATGGTTTTGGTGGGGGGGGGATGCTCTCGGGCATGGTGTCCTCCTGCTGTAGCTTCTGTCTGCATTATAATGATATCTGAGTGTGTCCTTGTTTGGGACCCGGGGAGGGATCCAACACACACTGTCACACTTCATTTAAAACCATCGTCTTGGTGGAGACCGGCCTGTGAAGTCAGTCGGTCTCGAGATGAAAGCGTGACAAAGCTTTCAAACCGCCTCGTCTTCAGAAACAAAGACGAGTCTGACAGACTTTATATGTAACGGCAGCACACGTGATGATCAAACCGTTATGAAGCGCTGCAGCCTGCAGGGATGAAGAGTCACGGGCCGACCCGGAAGTGACTACCTCCCCTGAATCCCGGTGGATTCTTCCATCGGATTATTAAGCTTTGTGGCCGACAATTCTTGCAGGTTTTGTTCGGAGAGATAATCGTGTGATTTCACGTCACCACGGAGATAAAGGCGGACTAGTGTTAGTGTCATTTTGCCACTTGATAGCAGCTTGTTTCACATAATAATTCAGGGATGGGATATTTACTGACTTGGAAAAAAATCTCTTAAACTTGTGTAAAATAGGGGTGAGTATTGTCAAGAACCTCACGATACGATACATATCACGATACTTTGGTCACGATACGATACATATCACGATATTGCGATATAAATAAAGATGAAAACACAAGTACCTGTATATGTACATCAGATGATATTGATCAGAGGACAAATTCAGTCAAAACTATTTCATTCAAAACAGTCTCTCCATTTTATTAGTTCCCATAAAATTCACTGGAATAAATATTGAAACTAAAATGTAAAAGGATAAAGTACCGCATTCACAACGCGTCTAAACATAAATCTTTTTTTTTTTAATAGGTATTTGGAGTTGAAAAATGGATATATATATATATATATATATATATATATAATCGGTATCGGGCGGCAAAGTATCGCGATATACTGTATTGCCGTATCAATATTTTCACCCACCCCTAGTGTACAATCAGACCTTATTTCGGCCATCTAATCAAAACCTTGTAAAAAAACTGCTTAAATATGAATTAAATGCATTTCCAGGTTCCAGGACTTCATTCCGACTCCGAAAATCGTCGCAGCAAAGCAAAATTACATAATAGATCGAAATGTTTGGACTTGCTGGGAATTTAACGTTGTCTGTATATCAAAGACTTCTTGACAAACCGGTGAAACGATCCACAATGAAAAATAGTTGAATGTTAATTGGATTCTTTTTAAGCAGCAGGTTTATGGCTCTGCCTGCGTATCGGTCGGTGTACGGCTGTTGACTGTAGCACCAGTAATAGCATTTTACAGCTCGCAGCTGTACATCTGCCCCGCTGTTGGAGGCGCTGACAGGTTTAGTGGCACAACTGCATTAACCCGATCCTGAAGGAAAGAGCTGAGTCTGCCGCCCCCCCCCCCCCCAGTCCCCGTTTTCACAGACCGGACAAAAAGCTCACACATCAGATATCTGGTGAGTCTCCTCTCTGCAGCTCCGATGTCTGCTTGTTTTGAATGTAGGTTGGAAATATGTTTGAGAAAAACAGCTACTATGCATCACTATTCTAATTGATGTAAATCCAATCATGTCGTGCCTAGATTAACGTCTGCTATCAGATTCATTAGTGAAGGTAAAAACAAACAAACACGTATTAGCTCATCACATCATGATTGATGTGTTGAGTCTTCTTGTTGTCTTTTTTCACCTGGATTTTCTTGAAAAAAAGAAGGAAATACACTAGAATTTTAGCACACAATTCTGCTAAAGTGGCACATAATGATGTAAATGCCTCTCCAGTCAAAGACGGGTCGAGTACTTTAGTTAAGGATCTCCCACTCGCTCTGTGCGAAAACTTCAAACGTTGCATATATACTTTGTAAAAAAAGAAATCAATGACTTCCTCATTTGGCGGTCTGACACTCTGCCGAGGTTAGCATCTTCACACTCCCTCCCTTATCATTTTAAATAGAGTATAATCCCATTAAAGAATCATTTCTTTCTGAGGACACCGCTGCTATAGAGTCGCAATGCCAATTTGGTTACTGTTAACAACACTGAAGGTCATATATTTGGAGTAATTGTTACCCAAAGTCTGTGTAATTATATCTCTGAATAGCCAATTAAAATCCTTGTTAGAGGTTGAGATATTCCTTTTATTTACACTCTCTCTGTGGACCGTCAGCGCTCTTGTCATTCCTTAAAGCTTTGCAAGATTACACGTGCACGTGCACGTGCACACACACACCCGTCTGCTCTTGTCATGCTGGTTTAATAGGAGATTGCATAGAATTAGAGAAAAGACAATACGGGGTGTTTGTACTCCCCCATACTGGGGTAATGGTCTGGGGAAGCTGATTAAATATCATGGGAGCTTCTGTCCAACCGGCTTAATCTGGACAGTATGTGGGTGAACACTATTCCATAGCGTTCACACCCGCCCAAGCCACAGAAAGAAATTAGCCACACATCCCACACACTCGAGCCTTTCCTTTCTCTGCCATTCCTTTACATATCTTCTGTCACACGCGCTAATCATAGCAATTGCGGGAAAAAAAGCTTTATTTGTGAACGCCGCGGTTATTTAAGGAAGCGCAAACAACAGACACCTAAAGCTACAGGAAGAATCCTCCTAACGCGTCAGCAGCAGTGTCGGCGTTGGAAATCCAGCCTCCAGGTGGAACCGAGGGGGGAGGGGGGAGGGTCTTAAAATAAACCAGACGATTAAAATAAAAACAAGCAAAAAATGATCAAAAACTTCCAACGTTCATTCGACTTACGTGCCTTTTTATTGTGATAAATTCTTATTTTGTTTCACTGCTGAAATTAGTAATAATCTGATATCGATTTGCTGTCATCAATAAATCCCTGATAGCAGTGAAGGAAATCATCCTAAAATACAATAACAATCCGTCCTAGATTTCATATAATTTCGTTCTAATATAACGGGCTGTGAGTGATAAATCTCAGTAATACTTATTTAATATTCTATAATCCAGAAAGGTATTTAAAAGTCATATGAATTTGACTCAAAAGTGTGACATTAAAGGCTTCACAAACAGCCTGCTGGAGTGGATTTCATTGTATTTAAAGCTACTGCTCCACCCCTGGACACTCTTAAAGGAACAGTGTGCCCGTTTTCAGTCGATAATAAAGGTTTGCAGAGCGTCGTCCATCAAAACGCCAGAGGTCCTACAAACAGAAACGAGTGGCAACTCTATTATCAAAAAAAGAAGTATTAAATGCTTTATAATGAAACAATTTGATTTGGAAATCCTCAAATGTAGATTTTCAGAAATCCTCTTTCCAAAAACGTCCTTGTAAAATCCTCCGACATGTTAATCAGTAAACTATTTGAGGACCTAGCTCCACGCGGTAAGCCGTGATGATGTCATATTTCCAGCTTCACTGCGGCGAGCACAAACCATCCATATCTCCACAGTGACCCCTGGGGTTCTCCAAAGAGGCCCCTCCATGCATGAATGTATAGGGTTAGTGTTGGGAAGCTGCAGCTGATGCCGTCTCATGTCAGTGCATGGTTAGACCCATAATGCATTGAGTGCTCGCTTGCAGCTGGGCCGCGTTCCAATTCTAGCTTATTCAGGGTAACAAGAAAAGAATAACTTTTAATAAAAGGTAGAATGTGGCTTTTTGGTGAGTGTGTGTGTGGAAGGGGGGGACGCTGTCCCAGGGCGGAGCACACCAGAGAGCCCTCCGCGGCACACACACTAATCAGACAGCCCACTAGCTGGGACCCTTGTAGTCCCTGTGTGAGCGGCGTGCTGCAGGACAACCCGCCCTTCCATCACTGTCACACGCCGCACTAATGAGTGCCAGGGGTCACGGGGTCAGCGACTCGGCTGATTCGCCTGCTGATAAGTGATTTTCCGGGAGGGAATGCAGAGAAACGCAAAACAAGTGTTCCCCGTTTTAGTCTCTCCTCTGTCCCTTCTAAAAAAAATATGAACTTCGACCTCGTTCCATATGCTTAAAGATGACAAGCGATTATGTTTAAACTGTTATCTATACCTCGATGAAAGAACATGTATTTTCTGTTTAAATATACAAGGTGCATTATTATAACGTGTTAAGTTTCATGCATTTTGAGAACGTCGGCGTCGGTGTGATCACACCTCGGATGTGTTTTAACCTTAAGAAGTGTTCGACTCGTTATCATTCTCAGGCGCTTCGCAGGCGTCTCTGTTGTTCCTTAATGGCAGGATAAGTGATTCGAGAGTCAAAGAGCTTCTTAGTGATTCCTGCACGCCGAGAAGTGATATTAGCCCCCGAAAAGTCAATTACATGTGATTATGCAGCCGTTACTGTAGGAAAGAAACGGGAGCCGCATTTGTCTCACTTTTAGCACGTAATTACGGAGCGGTAATATCTATAGTGGGATGAATGAATTAAAGCGAGAGGTGTGCTGTCTGTTCACCGATCCACACGTTTAATAGGGTGAGTTTCTCACCTTTTGTGTAAAAGTTCTTAAATATTCTATATTCTTAGGTGTGACTTCCTTTAATGATGCCGTGGAGTCCGTATCTGTCTGAGAGAACGTCTAACAGTGGAGACGAGGATATGGTGTAATTATCCTATAGCTATAGAGCTGAAAACTGTTATTTCTTGCTGTGGATAGCTCCTCATCATCATGCGTCTAGCTCGTCTTCTTCGCTTTTAACCATGAAAAGCAGCAGAAAGCTTTAATATGACCTTAAACGAGGCCCAAATTCAGGAGGAAGATGCAGCGTATGAAATTTCAGGCATCAGACGGGGACGGGCGTGCGCTCCGATTGCACAGCGTCTCAGCTTCGTAATAGATCCACGCTGGATGCCTTTATTTTGGCAGGACATTGGATATTAGCGGTTGTCAGGAAGACTGGCAGTAGCTGTAATCAATCAGGTCGTCTGGTGCCAGGGGGGAGATGGGGGGGAGATAGGGGGGACGAGGGAGACGGCCGAGCCCAGAGGCTGTCCGTCCGTCAGCCACAGGACCCGTTCTATACCTGCACTGCCTCCTTGCATGCGCATAAATGAAAAGGTTGTTTTAATTAGTTGGTGCCTCCTTGAAGTTTATTCAATTTTCGTAGCGTTTAGTGTCATTAGAAGTTGGTTAAATAATGCATCAGATACACAGGGAAGAGTAGGTTTGTGTGTTCCCACTCAGAGGACTTGCAAATACCCCTGAAAGATTTAACAGTTGGCTCTGCTTTTACATCGGAACAGTGCCAGCCTAGTTCACAGGAAGAACTCAGACACACATCAGGTTTTAGTAGTCCACTTCATAAAGGGGGTCCCGCTTGGTGGGGGGGGGGGTGTTATTAACCAGCCTCAATGGGACGGAACCAGTTCAAAGTTAAATGGAAAATACAAAAGGAACAAAAGAATACCCGATGAGTCCCGCAGAGTTCCGATCAGACGGCACTTTCTTGGGTCCACTTATTTTTGGTCGAAGACATTTTTTTTTTTTACAGTGCAGAGAATGTGCGGTAAAAAAGTTGTGCACTCGTTTTGGATTCATTTCGAGATCATTGCACTTGATTTATTCTCGCAGGAGGATGGAGGCAACATATGCTGTTGCAGGTGGTGTTTGTTATGAACCCACCCAACAGCAAGTCCATAAAACTAAATCCATTAAAATTTCCTCCTGATTGTGTCGGTATTGAATAAACACGAATAAAAACATCTTGTAGGTGCAGCTGTGAGAGTAAACACTGCCAATAAAAAACAAAATGTGGGTTTTTTTTTTCATGCTTTTCAGATGTTGGAATATATTCAAGAAATCACTTTTCCAAAAAATGAAAGGCAAGTGAAGTTGCTATCATTAGTTCTTATTGTCAGTTTCTTTCACAAAACTCTGATTATGTATATTAAGCCGTAAATTAAAGCAGATAATTACTTTTAGGTAATTTGGTTATAAGGTTATTTTTTATTTAGGAGCTCCGTGAACACTTTAACACCATAACAATACAAAACTAATGATATAGTCTGTAGAGTTCCTTTTAATGTCCAATGCACATTCATCCTTTCACAAACTGCCATGATGTTCCTGTTTTCTTGAAATCATATTCCGTGTGTGTGTGTGTGTGTGTGTGTGTGTGTGTGTGTGTGTGTGTGTTTAGCTGCCAGCCCATGAATGATGCATGTGCATGTAGAGCTGCGGGCGCTTTCTAATAGTGACCCGGCGTCGCGGCGCTGCCAGGACTGCGAGGAGAAGAAAAGTGGCAGGCTGTAACCGTGTTGACATTTTGGAGTGAGTGATCCACAACAAATGCCCGTTAATGGTGTGTTGCGTTTCATGCGAGTCTGTTGCATTCTGCTCAGCCACAACACCGGTCACCCGAGCCGAGCCGACGCTCCACCGAGCTGCACGGACCACCTTTCCATTTCACTCTGCATGAAAGACGTTTAAAAAAAAAAAAAGCTTTCTGGTTGACAATTGGCAGCTTTCCATGATGGAAATATGGCTTCCATGAGCAACATATTTATTCCAGTTTACACTGGGAGTGTTTGGTAATTTACTGGAGGAACCGCGGCTCGTAAATGGAGATGAATAGATCTGATATTTGACAGTTAATCTGGATATAACCCTTTTTAAAAATGGGGGGTGCCCCTCTTTTTACTGAAGATGTGAACCACGTAAACATTAGTTGTTTCAAGGCTGTGTACATACAATAAACTGGCAAGATCGCTGATTTTACAACATTCTCACCTTAAACGCTCAGCAGTCCACAAACTTATTTTTACCCTTGAAACATGATTCATAATGCAGTTTTATCCCTGGGGATCATAATTCTTCGGCGGGCTGTAATAGTTGTTGTTGAATTCTTGTTCAGCTTGATCCGACATTTTCAATTAATGTTGTGTGATTCCCGTCCACCGCGGTTATGCTGCTTTTTTCCCACAATAAATATCCATTTTCATATTTTAATCGTCTTAAATATATATATATTCCTATTTTTGACATTTATAACAAATGTGTATCATGTTTTTCAAACTTGTCTGAGATGTAGGGGTGTGATGGGAGCACCTCGCCCCCTCCCCCTCCCCCACACACACTGTTGCCCTCGGCAATGCCTGCATCACTTATACTTCGAGCCACCACTGGGTCCTCAAGCTGAGACTCCCCATGAATACCAAATGCTACCTTCTAGATTATACTTAATTTGTGCCATTTATCCTCTGGGAGAAGAACGATTCACACATTGTATTTTCTTCAAGAGCTCCAGATAAATCATGATAATGAGAATAATGTCGGCGTATTGGAATAACACGTTATAGTATTCCTTTTCAGGCACAATAAGACTTTAAGGAAGGTTTCTTCAATGCGCCGACTCCCATTATCATGGAAAACTCTGGATTCTTAGCAGATTATTTATCTTACACGGCTCTAATTGAAAACGTGAGTATTTTCCAATGGCGGTTTCTAATTGTTGCCATGTGAACGGGGGAAGATAAAATGCAGCTGCAGGTAGCAGCTCCGGTAGCAGACTGGAGTCCCAGTTATCTGTGTGTGTGAAGAGAATTCTTACATTCTCTGCCCCCATGCATACAAATAAAAGGTAACACAGGACATTATCCTGCCAAAGGTCTAGAAATACTAATTACCTGCTGTTTACTGGGCTTTGTACACCCCACCTTTCTTGGGACAATCAATAATTACACACAAAGGCCGGGGGAATGAAATCGCCCTGATAATCATTAGCATGAAACAGGATGAAGTTCATTAGCGATTCTGTGGGCATAGTGTGTAATATCCAATATCGGAGACAACTAGCTCTGTTCTGCCTTTGTCTTTTTGTTCCCATCCGGTGTAGAAGCCATGCAAGTCGCTAGTCTGTGACAATTTATCACAGCCTCACAACATGCAGTCCAGTATATATATATATATATATATATATATATATATATATATATATATATATATATATATATATGTATATCGTATCATCATCATAACAGCAAGATGAGCTGCTTGTGTTACATGTCCTGCTTTTAATAGCCAGACTAATAATGAATGTATCCTAGAATGACAGGATTTGTTTCAGGTGTCTCCTTTTAATATGTCGGATAAAATATGAAATGTAAAGGTGACTAATGAAAAAAAATCACGTGACGAAAGAAGTTCACATTTGCCACCCTTAAACATCCCAGAGCTGCTGATTGATGGATGATATGATTGGTTGAAGGGGTCGATACCACCTGATGTAAGCAGGTGTCTTATCTTGAAAAACAATTCAAATGCCACATTTACACAACGCTGGGTATTTAAAGATACAAATATTTCCCCCTCTCCGTGTTCAATAATAACGTTGTACACACTAGATTGTTTTCAAAACGTTTTCATTTCCATAAACCTGCATAAATACGCCGTCGACCGCCATCATAACCATGCCATCATAACCATGCCATAATAACCATGCCATTATATCCATGCCATCATAACCATGCCATTATATCCATGCCATCATAACCATGCCATTATGTCCATGCCATCATAACCATGCCATCATATCCATGCCATCATAACCATGCCAAAAGCCATGTCATCATATCCATGCCATCATAACCATGCCATCATATCCATGCCATCATAACCATGCCATCATAACCATGCCATCATATCCATGCCATAATAACCATGCCATCATAACCATGTCATTATATCCATGCCATCATAACCATGCCATAATAACCATGCCATCATTACCATGTCATCATATCCATGCCATAATAACCATGCCATCATATCCATGCCATAATAACCATGTCATTATATCCATGCCATCATAACCATGCCATAATAACCATGCCATCATTACCATGTCATCATATCCATGCCATAATAACCATGCCATCATATCCATGCCATCATGGTCAACATGGACGTACATATCAAGTTAAGTATTTTCTGTCCCATACTGTGACGTTTGGGAACCTAAAACTTCGTTTCACCACACGCCGTTTTCACAAATCTCTACTTCGGCCGAAGTTTTGAGAAATGATTGTGAAAAAAACTCCAAATATTTTTTTCCTTCATATAAACTTGGTCTTAAAAATACAAAGGAATTGATTTCCTCACAATTTGTTTGGAATATGTTGTTAAAAAGGGACACAAAATGACCGGAGATGATTGATTAAATGTGCGTCTTGTTTTTATTATTTCAGCTTGACATGGGCTTTTAACGTAACTCAATGACTAGTTGGGGGCATCTGTTGTGTGGAGACTATTTAAACGTGTTAAAGCAGAAATCCCGCGTGTCACCGTGGATGCTGCGTCGTCGGGAACATGCTCCTGCTGCATGCTCCGACATTACACTGCATGGCTGCGCCCCTGTGGCACAAGAAAGCTGCTTTCAAGCTCGCCCTGGACGACACACACAAAAGGGCCGCGCATGCAGAAAATAAATAAATGAAGAGATATGTTAAAAATTGACCGTCTCTGCTTTTTACTCCCTAAGTGACCAAGTGCCTTAAAACCGCCACTGAAGCGTTGGACGGGCGAAGTAGGCCGGCAGCCGGGACCGTCGCTTACTTGAGCCTCGCTTGCTCTCAGTCGACCGCAAAGACAGCGAGCGGAGGGGAAAGTACTCTGATTACTTTTAGAAAAGTAGACCCGGGCATTACTCTCTCAATCTCTGTGTGTTTGCTGGATGTTTTACAGTCTGGACAGTGAACCCCAAATGTGTAACCTGTTTATTTACTTGGCACTTAATTAGTTTGTGGAGCCACATTTACTGAATATTAATATGGAATTGCTTCGTATTACTGTAAATTATGTCAAAATGTCTCATCAGCTAGACTAATTATATGCACATACTGCTCATTAAATCAAGTAAACTTCAACGGCATAACTGAAACACTGTTTGAAAACACTGTGGAACATCAGTTTTGGAAGAAGTACTTTACTTAGATTTACTTAAAGGGGACGGATTCATATACTTGTATCTTTGGTTTGTAATATATTTACTTGCTTAAATATATTTTTCTTTTCTTGAAATACACTTGTATGTCAAGGGGTTTGAACTAGATATTGTTTTATTGTAAGAGGTTTTTATTTTATGTGAATAATCTTAATCAATTTAACTAATTTCAGTTTCATAAACTATAAAAACAAATCATAAAATATGCAGTACAAGTACCTGAAAAAGGATGTCCTTGACTAAATGTAATAGTTCCACCCTATGAAAACAGCATATACACATTTTTGTCCTCCTTAGACTCAACTGGACAAAGACACCATGATGCATTATGGGTAAACTACTGGCCTACGGGTGAAAAATGAAAATAACACCTTGAGAATTAAAAGGTAAAAGCTCACCATAGTTCAATGTCTCCTTTAAAAAAAACGTGAATGGGTGGCTGGATTGTTAGCAGCACCGGCTTTCATCGATTGGGTTTGAAGGAGTCTGCGATGGAACAAAGGGAACCTTCACATCCTCGTCCCGCTGCTCTCGGTTTACATTCACATACGTTCATACACATCCATACACATCCAGCTGAAGTCAGGGATAAAGACATTCACTCGACCGAAATGCTCGGCTGCTTCCCCCCTTTTTTGAAATGCCTCTTACTTCTGGCGAACCCATTGGAGAGCACCGTCCGTGTAAAGTGTTAAATGTGAGGAAGGTTTGCCACATCTCCACATGTCAAGAGGAGAGAGAGGGAGGAATCTTAATTCATCACAGGAAAAGGCCTTTGCACCTCTTTATCAGCCGCGGAATGGATATTACAGAGCTGCTACTTTTTATAAGAAGGAATTGATGGAGGGTATAAATCTTTTTTCTTTCATGGGTAAATGTTACTTTTATGTTCAGATAATTCCTGGAGGAGATAAAGTCTCCATGTCCCCTACATGTGTGCTGTTCTGGCCTTAATTAGAAAAGCAGGCAGTTTAAACACTTGTGCAATAATTGTAGTGCTAACATTTGCACACAAATGGCAGCGAGTGCACACTTTAGCTGCAGAGCCCTTACTCAAGGCTTTCTCACCGCATCTAATGACGGACCCATGTGGGATAGAGATGGATCAGGCCAAGAAAATCAAGCCCAACCCTACCCGAGCCGGTGAACATTCGACCCGATCAGGCCCGAGGGTAGTGGGTCGGGCTGGGCTAGGGTCGGGCCGGTCTAGGGCAGAGAAGCTAAACTCGAATGCGGGATGCAGCAACGAGCTCTTAATGTCACAACAAATGAAGCCACAGTCCAATATTTGAGTTTCAGGGTCTTTTTGATAAAAAACGTACCTGGATGAATATAAAATAAAGTCTGCAACAATAACTGTTTTACAAGCAATGATCTTGGTGTTAGGCTGAAGAATTTGAAATGTAAATGTACAAATATATCAATGTTAACAGATGTCCATCTTCCCCCCTGAAGGCTGTTTTCCTAGTTCTAGTTCTGCTTCTAACTTTCAAAGTGAAAGAGATCATTTGCTGTGTGCTGGGGGAAGCCTCGCTCCACTCTAGTAAACTTGTGTCTTTCAACTTTTCCTTCTTTGCAGCCTCTGCAGTAAATCAAATGAAAGCATTTCTCTTCTTCTCCTCTCCCGAGACGTATTTTGTTTCACTTTTCTGAAAATCACACAGTTTAGTTCAGGGTTTGAGGGTGTTGTGAAACACTGCCGGGGGAAGAAACCCCCCTTTTGAAACAAATATATATTTTTCGAATTGGATTTGGAAACAAAATGGGGTTTCGTATTTGTTTCGCTTTGTGTTTGGTTAGAAATGCCACCGTGTCAGCGAGCCGCCGCCACCATCGTTAAGGGCGGTTGGTGATGAGCACAGATAACCTTTCAGGCCGCCGCTGTCTCTTCATCAAGTGTCCCAGTCGGACACGAGGAGCGTCTCCACGTCGAAGGCCGCGTACCCTTCCGCTGACACTATCTCAAGTGGACAGGAACGGAGAGCAGAAAACATCGCAGAAGGAACGGATGGCAGATAACACTGATCAAGGAGAGAAACAGGATCCTCATTCAGAGTCGTTCATCATCACCTCAGTGAGATACTTAACATCCAGACGCCTCGAACGTTACGCAGCGCTCCCGTTTGAACCAGAATAATTAAATGATTGTATCTGTTTATCTCCCAATCTCTTTCATTTCTAGTAGAGTAGTAACCAGAGGACGGAAACACATCGGGAGTCTGCTGGTGAAGCGTCCCAGCTGGGCGAATACAGTGGTGACCATCAGGGTACTATTTAGGGATTTCTCAAAGTCTGAAACGTAAACTTTAGATAAAAGTGGACAGTCACCGTGACGACAACCGTTGGTTTGGACTAGCGTTGGTTTGGACTAGCGTTGGTTTGGACTAGTGTTGGTTTGAACTAGCGTTGGTTTGGACTAGTGTTGGTTTGGACTAGCGTTGGTTTGGACTAGTGTTGGTTTGAACTAGTGTTGGTTTGGACTAGCGTTGGTTTGGACTAGTGTTGGTTTGGACTAGCGTTGGTTTGGACTAGTGTTGGTTTGGACTAGCGTTGGTTTGGACTAGTGTTGGTTTGGACTAGCGTTGGTTTGGACTAGCGTTGTGAAGCCTCCAGTTTGGCATTTTGGCGGGTTTTTTTGGAACCAGAAGTGACCATATTTGGACGAAAGGGTGGAGCTGTAGAGGAGCGAAGCCCTGCAGGGACAGGTACCGTTAGCTGCTAGCAGAAGCTCGCTAGCTGGCTAGCAGGCTGGGTTAATAAGGTGCAACTGTAATTCATGTTAACTGTGATATTAATATGATGCCAATTTTAGCGAACAAAGTAGCTACGCCCCTTAAATATGCTCAATAACTACTTAAATATAATTTAAATATAATGCAAAACATCTGTCGTTTTTATGGAGATATTTTTGTGCAGTCATGTTCCCACAAATTAGGACAAGATGCAAACATTTAATGTTGGAAATATTTTGATTTAATCATTGTGAAGATGTACAATGTGATGTAAAAAGATAAGAGATCTCAAAAACGGTAATGCTGCAGACTCTTTTCAAAAAAGGGGGGAAAAAGCACTTCCGTCCTGTGACCTCATTAATTACTGAAGCACATATCAGTAGAGACGCTGCACCATTACTAACACAAACATGAAGAAACACCAGCGCTGACCTTAAGAGTTTCCATGCCATTAAGCATACTGAAGCTTTGAGCAAGACCGGAGCTTTTAGTGTCTTTTCACCCCGGGCGTATTGCTTACAATGGCAGAACACTGTATTTCTATTTTTTTAAGTCCCTGTCTTATTCAAGGGATATTTTCAGAGACCTCTGTAAAAAAATGCCCTAAAACAGCGTAATAAATAAATAAAAACACATACTGGATTGCAGTTTCCCTCCTCCCCCCCAGGTCTGATGAAAAACCCCACTGTAGTACATCCTCTGTTCGGAGGTATGACAATTTAAGAACATCCTTTGACAGGGTTGTTTACTCTAAGACATGCTTTCAGCAGCAGCTAAGATTGTTTGCTTTCTCACTTCCATTCAGTGTTTATCCATTCTGTCTGCCGCTCCCACCCGGATTAGCTGGAAATCTATGTGCCAGTTTAAAGAGGGGTTACCCTACTCGACAGTTTCCCCCCCTATCTCTCCAAAATGACAAATGCCATCAAAGAAACTTGGAGGCAATAACAATATTGTTTGGCTTGCAGTTTTGCTGGTAATTAAAAAGGGAGGGCAGCCACCTCCCTAATGTCAGAGGGATTTTGTTATCAGCTCGGGGAAGGTGCGGTGAAATGAGTCCCCATGCACCATAGTCTTAACCATCCGTATCTGCCTCCTCAGACTCCGGCTTGAGTTGCAGTTTTAGACGAGGTTGCCACCTCGAGACCCTGCGACTCGATCATTGGAAGGTCAGCAGCAAACGGACGAAGAAGAAGAAGAAAAAAAGGGGGGACAGATTGTGCAGCCACCTCTCAACAGGACTCGTCTCATCTCGTTTACAGCCCAGCGGGTCGTTTTCACGGCCGCCGCGCTTCGGGAACGTGACGTGGTCGACACTGACAACTTGAAATGTACATAAAACACAGCGAGATCCGCCGGCCGGGAGGAGAAGATTCCTTGTGAGATGCTATTTATTTATTTTCACACCTAGTATTCCTGACAGTGTTGTCACACGGCAGAGTCTTGCTCCCGAAGCTTCCAGGCTCCGGTAATGAGAGTGTGATGACACACTATTTAACGTCCACAGAGCTATACGGTGCATTTATCAACACAAAGCTTCTCAACCTGCGTTTAGAAAGGCAAATGTGTGACATGCAGCTCCGGGAAGCTTCATGTAAAAGGTTCATCTACAGAGTTAGCGTTTTCTGAATGTGACGTGGTGCATTCGTACGAGCCGACCTTACGGGAAACAAGAGAATGTTCCAGCTCGACATCCGATGTCCTTGTTACTGTGGGAACCTCGTACCTCACTGTCAGGTTTCTTGTTTTTTCTTTTGTTTGGCGTTTCTGCTTCTTAACGAAGAAAGACTGTCATGAAAACGGTTCACGTTGTGCTCCTTCACTCTTTTGTTCCGGTGAAGGTAAAAGACCTCAGAGATGGATATTTTATAGTCGTAAGAAATGGAAGTAAAAAGTGTGAAAATATGCTTGTTGGTATTTTGGGTGGATCAGCCTTTAAGTCAAAGAGGTTTGAGGAGGGCGAAGACGTCCTTGAGGTCGTCCTTTGAATGGACGCCTGGAAACAGAGAAAGTTCATCAGCTCCAAATCCCACATGCAGACCAGAGGTCAAAGGTCTTCTGTGAGATTCAGACTCCAACAAAAGGACACGTACAGTCGCATGTCTCCGTATTGCATTCCAAAATGTGAAGCACTTCTACACACGCGCTGCTCGCTAGCACTTATTAACATCTCTAGTAATGGCTTTCTCACCCGACCAGCTCCGAGCCGATGGCTGTGGTGGTGGTAGTAATTTACGCCGCAGGTTTCTGGATCTCAGTCGTGCTAAAAGTGACTCTCCGTATGAAGCACACACACACACGTAACACCGGTACCGGGTTTCATGGGGACCGGGACTGGATCCAAAAACCTGAGCGTCATCCTCTGAAGTGCTACATCACCCAAACAAATAAATAAATGAAGCCGTGCTCTCTTCATCTGCAGCTCAGTGGCGTAATTAAACCTGCCGATGGATATTGAATGATATCAGCTGTACGCTGCGGACGCTGCCGGCTCGACTGACGATTCAATACATTCAGGCCTCATTGTCCGTGCTTAGCAGACACTTTGTTTCCATCAGTCCCTCGTTTTCATATGTGTCCTAGTCTTTAAATAGTGAAGGTAATTAGCCAGTTTCATCATCATCAGCATCATTCAAATTTTCCAAAAACCAGACGATGCACTAAAAGCTGAGGTCAGCAACACTGGAGAAAGAAGAAGCTGGATTCTGAAAGTACCCAAGCAGAAAAACCCAAGAGCTTTCTGAAATGCATTACACACCCCATCTTTAAGATTTCAGAAATAAGAGATGATCTGCTGAAGGTGGGAAAGTGAACAAAATGACCACCTCTTCTCTATTCCCCAAGCTCTGCTTTTCCTTCCCCTCGATCCTCGCTCTAATAGTTTTTTTTCCCCCTCCCTCTCTCTTGCTTTTAGTTTTATATGACAAACCCCCTCAGTCTCTCCCCGCTCATAAAGCTTTTAAACATGGATAGCGCCTGCAGAGGGCACGGAGGCCCACGTGGGAGGAGAGAGTCGGTGACCTCAGGTGATTTTGAGCACCTGGCACTCAGAGGAGACGCTGCTCCGCTGTTTTCTTGCTCGGCTTTTAGGCCGACGCGAGCTGCAGCCCCACTTTCTCCGGTCTGCTGATGAATTCCTTTTCTTCTCGCCAGTTCCCAGATGTGCCTTTGATCACTGTGTCTATTTTTACTGTCTTTCATTGTCACTAAGAAGTAAGACTAGGACACACATAAAGAACAGTGTTTTGCCGTATTGGAAATCTGGAGGAGACGAGTGGATCTCAGACACAGATGTTTGACATCAGCGATGTAAATTAGCGACCGTATTCTCATTTAAACCTCGGAAATCATCGAGGTTGCACTCATTTGCAACGATGAGGAGGAACAGGCTTTGTCGCAGCAAAAGAGGGCAACGCACCGAGGTGAAGTGGTTTGACAGCATCATCGTGAATGTTTTAGGAGAAGTGGGAGCGTCAATGTTGAGAATGTGTTGCAGATAATTCATGTGTTTGGTGCACAGAAACTGAAGTCAGATTTCCCAAGTTCAGAATAAATCTGTGGGATTTGAAACACAGTGAGTTTGTTGGATCCTGTTCCAGTCCAGCATAGATGTTATAGAAAAAGGTGAACGTCCAATAAGGGATTTATTGATTTGTTTTTTATGATGCCTTTGTACCAACCAACTCTGTTACATAGAATACAATGGCGATTGGGATCTCCAGTCATAAATCTGAGGGCAGAATGAGACAATATTATCAATATGAATTGTAAACAGAACAGGGCCCATAATGGGTCCTTGTGGAACACCTTTTGTTTATGGTATAAAATCTGATTGGACATTTCTGGCTTGGATGCACTGAGATCTTTCAGAAACATAATCCTGAAACCATCAAATCCAAAATGACAAAGTAGAGAATGATTAACAGGCAGCAGCACAATGCTTCCTCTTGTGCATACAAGGAACAATATAATTCACAACTTCATTAGAAGCAGATATGGTTCGATGCGTAGGTCTGAAACCAGAATGGTGGGGACTGAGAACAGGATATTTTGAGAGAAATGCTTTGAGTAGGTTTGTCATCAGTCATTCCAGGATTTCTGCCAAGCAGAAAAGTTTGAATATTGGCCAATAATTGAGATTGCTGTTGCCTCCTCCCTCGTACAAAGGAAGCACATACAGACTTCCACATACTGGGATTTACACCAGTCGAAATGAGAAGATTAAATACGTGTTTATTTATATATATGCTGGGGTTGATTTCCTGAGAGCAATGGTTTGTAATGCATTAGGTTGTAATGCGACCATGCGAGCAGTATTAATAGGTGTGGGTTCTGTTTACACACCCTGACATAAATCAGCTAAGTGCTTATTAAAGGCAGATCTTTTTCTGCTCACAGAAAACACCGTTATTATATTTTACATGGGCAGGTAAAGAATTTGTGGTCTTACTTTTCATAGAACTAACTTCCATCCAGATTTCCGAGTGCAAAATGAACTAATTATAAATAACAAACTTGCTTTTGCTTTCCTTCCAGAGGCTTTGCAATAACTTCTCAGCTGCCTGAAGCCAAGCCAATGGGCTGGCTCCATGGAGCACCAAGCAGGAGACGGAAGCTCGGGGAAAACCAAGGGTTTGACCTATTCTGAGCTTTTTAAGGGGAACATGTTCATCCACGATGGCAAGGAAGTCATTTGAGAAGTAGTTTAATGCCATTTCAGCATCAGGGGTTTCAGAGGTAACATAAAAGTCACTATGATAAAGGTCATGGAAACAGCTTGTTACATTTTCTTTTGGGACAATAACTGGGCACTGATTCCAAGCTCCAAAACACAAGTGGCAACCTTTGCAGGACTTCTGTCCGTGAAGACAAGGCCTATTAATGTGGATCTATTATGTTTTGGGATCGGACCTGATGGAATCAAGTGTGAAAGGTTCAAAGGACTGCACGGTTCTGAGAAAGTGTTCGATAGCCAATCAAGATGAAAGACACCAGGGATTATTATTGAACGTACTGAGAGAGTAGGGGATCCAGTTGATACCTATAGATGCCAACCACCACAATGGAATCGCTAGAGCCACATTCAGTTGTCACGGCAACACGTTGAAAGCATTTAGATACAGTAATCACATACAGGGTTGTATGTGACAACATGTGACAGTACAATAGATTGTACCCGTACATTGGCAAATCAAACGTATGCATTCTTAAAGCCAGGTTGCTCTGGTAACCAGAATATGGTATTATGGTTTCAGACCCTGTGATACCAACGTGTTTAAATCTATTCTATTCTATCTTTCCCTTGCTGACACTAACTGGTGACGGTCTAAAGGCAGAGTGAGGAGGAGATTGTTTCCAGGTTTGGTGCCATGACTGACTGCTTGAAATGATGTAGATCTGTTGCCGAGGGGGGTTTGTTTGAAACCGGCTCCGTGTCGTTTCCGTCGGTGTCGGTGCCGACTCTGATGATAGAGTGGCCTTTCTGGATTGTTAGTGGAAATACGGAGGCGTCCACCATGTGAGCCTTCATCGCTTCCTGGCTGCTCAGCAGACAGCACATCACAGTGCAATGAAAGAGGCAAGCAAACAGCCGAACACAGCCTCTTTATGATTTCCATCACAGTCACGGCACGTTTACAAATCACAGGCTTGTTTTACATATCCTGGCGTGGAGACGTATGCGTCCGGGCGCTGCAGCGTTTTGGTGAAAGAATGCGACGACTCTTTGATTTTTCCAAAAACCCAACACGGCTTCATATTTTCCCAGGATGCATTTAGTCATAGCTCATTTGGTCTGAGGACACTTAACACGCTCAATTAGCCGGTCTGCTTTTTTTGCTGTCATTTATTTTAATAATGATCATTGTCTGCTTCATTCTTGAATAAAACAATCATGGATTACGGGGTGAAAAAACACCAGCTGATGATCGCTGCGTGATCACTTTCCAATAGGCCGCTCCCAGCGACGGTCTGCCTCCGGTCACGTGCCGACGAGCAACGATTTAGATGTCAAAGAGCGGCTCTGCTCACCACGCCGGCGTGCTAAAGCAGCATAGGAACATGTGAGCGGTCAAGCATGGCATTAGTTTCCCAAATTCCCTGAATTTGTTGGGCTTTAAAGGATTACCAGGGAGTACACAGCTCAGTGCTGCTCTACGATTTCCAGATTTGTACATTTGTAAGGGTTGATATTTACAGCCCCCCCTCTTAAATCCACGGCTGCCTTTTTTAAAGTCTGTTAATCTACTCAGGTTATGCATCAAGGGCAAAACCGCCACTCGCCAACATGTTGAACCCGGGAAAAATACAACACGGGATGGACAAACGAATCTGCTTGTAAAAAACAGAAAGGAAAGATTTGTAATATTCCTTCTGCTTTCTGTCCAGACCAAATAATACCTAAGATTAATAACACTCCATAGGTAACCATAGGTGATTTTTCTGAAAGGGGTAAGCAATCATTACATGACTCCGCTGCATGACACACTCATTTCTTTTATAGATCAAGATTATTCCCTTCATAATTCAACTTCGGAGGAAATGATAGTGTTTCCCCACTTGGTCATTGGCATAAACCCCCCCGCTCCCTGAGAAAATGTAAATAAACGCCATAAACGACTTAATGTACATCATCCTTCACAGCCACGCTCATAAATAAACTCGTGAAGCTTTATAATTCAACAGCGATCCATTAAATGCCTTCTCAAAGCTATCGCTCATTAACGGCTGCTGAAAAATTCATAGTGTTAGCATTTAAGCAGCAGTTAGCAATTAAGGGCAACAGGGACAGGCACTGCAAATGAGCCGGAGGCGATGAGCGCTGTGATATGTGGCTTCGGACTAATCGATGGATATTCTGTTTGTCTTCCTATGAAAATAAACAAATTATTTCTCATATTGACCGCGGCTTCCCATCGACAGATTTAGCGTTGTTCTTCGGCGAGTTTTATAGTTTGAGAGTTATTAGTGTGCTGTTGCTCAGGTCTGCTGGGTCATTAATGCCATCTTTATTACAGCGGATGAAAAAGCAGCTCTTTTCCCAAAACAGTTGTAATATTCCCTCATTTCACTGAGCTGTTATGTGGTTTATATTTGTATTATATCATTGTTTTCTCTCTCATTTGCATTTGTTATTTTCCGTGTGAGCAGCGATGCCCTATGATGAGAATGTAACAGTTTTAAAGTGACACGCAGCCTTCAGTTTAGATTCATGACGTTTTGGTAATAGCCTGTTGATTATGCTCATATTTTTTAACCTTCTTATGATCCTAAAAGCTTATTTCCTTTTCTCCACATGGAGTCTCATGAGCTCAGAGTCGTACAGAATAAGCTTTTCATATTTATTCACAACATTTAAATATAACACAAGGTATCTGTATAATTAGTACCCAATCACTATTGCAAAAATGAATTGCCAAATATTATAAATGCAAATTTCAAGAACATTTGCCACCTACTTAATGTTAAACTCATTTTATTTTGAAAAGAAACGTTGGCCGACGTTTGAACCTCCCATCTGCTGATAAATTTGCATGACCTTAGAAAACGTGATTATTTTATGTTTTTGTTGTTGTCTCTTTCTCTTCATGTCTTTTTTGCCCCCTCCAATAAACAGATGGCCTGTATGAACCTTGCTTATTGTTACCATAGTAACCACACCGTGTGGATGCTAGCTTCTCCCTCACGCAGGTTCTGGGTGGATATGAGGTCAGAGCAGGTTTATATGTTCAGGATATGTTCATATATTGCTTTGTGTGTGTGTGTGTGTGTGTGTGTGTGTGTGTGTGTGTGTGTGTGTGTGCGCATCAGTAGACATGTCGCTGCTGCTGCTGCTGTGCCTTTTATCGTGGCTGTCATGGCTGTCATTATCAGGCACATTTCATCCCCCCCCTGTTCATTTTAGCTGTGCCATTTCATTCCTCCCTCCCCAGATGGAGCGATAAGAGATTAAAAGTGTTTTTGACATGTAGATGATGGACGAGAGGAGTGAATAAGCCCCCGCAGGCTCACACACTTCAGACAGGGTCTCAAAGTAAAAACTGAACAGAAGTTACATCTTCCAGCGGAGATTAAAAGAAATTAAGAAATGCAACAAAAAAAAAGAAGAAGGATTTTCTACCTTGATGTTACGAGATCAAATAAAAAAGGAAGTTGTTTTTCAGAGATAATCTTGATGTTTTTATTGTATATTAAATTGCAACACGGCAGACAAACATCATACCTCCGTAAAGAAGATGGAGGCAATAACAGATAGCAGATAAATCCATATTGGTGTGGCTGACGTTTGACCCCGGTGGACTGGTCACTTTAGGTGAACTGAATACATCTCTGTTGTGACAAGATCTCTTATTAGTCAGTCCATTCAATATGTTTACTTATACTTTACAGCAGAAATGCACCGTCTCCTCACTATTCACATATCCAAACCTTTTACTGTCAACACGTAAGTGAAAAATCCATACGTTCACATCACATTAGTGTCGTCGGATTATTCACTTACGCCATTTCAGACACACGTCTTACGGCGTACGGCTCGAGATCTGGGAGCGATGATTTTAAGGAGAAGACTTGATGAACGTCGGCCGTTATAATAAAACATCAAAAGGATGAAATGTAACAGCTGTCAGACTACCACACCCATGTGTGTGTGTGTGTGTGTGTGTGTGAGTGAGTGTTGTAACCGCAATGTTAAAGTTCTGCTCTATTTTTCCTGGCGATCATGTCCTCTCACGGGGCCGTATTGTTTTGCTTGAATAGCCCTTTGTGTCTCCATCGCAATGTGAACAATCCATTACTTGGTCAAATACGTTTGTTTTAGTCGAGAAGACAAACATCCATATTTTATGATATTGTTTGTTTCCCCGTCTCTCCTGTGCTGAGGGCCGTGCCGGCTCGTATTCCTGCATTCGGATCATTCAGATTCAAGTGTGTGTTTTAGTTTTGGAGGTAATCTGGGCTTTAATGTGTCTGACTGATTAACCTGTTAAACTGCAGGCACGACCGCCTCGCAAAACTGACAAAAGGCGTCAATAATTCAGCATCTGAATGCTACAGACTGGAGATTAATGTTGCATTCTTTGTTGAGTTGTAGCTACTACACTACATAAACTCCCATATTGCACCGGGGACATCAGCTTTTATGACAAAATAACCCCCCGGAGCACCCAGGGCCTCAAAAAGTATGATTGGTTTGCAGGAGCCAAAGCAAAGACAATCATGAATAACATATTCAGACAAACAAAACATGTATAATATTCAACAATAACGCTTGGATTTTAGTAAGAAGCTGAGGAAATAAAGCCATGTGGGTCCGACTCAGCAGAGCTGTCGGATGGATCCTGACAGCGGCTCGATCGATAAGAACACTTCATTTGAATATCCGTCACTTAATCAATCAAGGTTTAATTCTTTTATTCACCCTGCATTCGCTACTTATTATCCAATCAGTTTAAATCTGAAAAAAAAGACAGCAGTTCCTTCAGTTTAAACCATGCAGTCAGCTTATCTTCTTTCACAACCGCTGGGGATTTCATGGCAAACTCAATTCTCCTTCCATTTCTGTCAAGCCGGTTGTAGCTTCACGTTCTTCTCCCAAAAAAAAGCACTTCAAGTGTGCCAAATTTGTAAGTAGTTTGATTCAATAAAGCTTTTTTTTTTTCAATTAGTGTCTCCTGCTGGAATTAGCAAAGACTTCTAATGTAATACAGTTCCAGACGTGTAAATATGTCATCACTTTAATTTCTTTCAGAACAGGAACAGAAGGTTCACGTTACATTGGCCTTTTTCCGCGCTCTGCAAATTGTACAAATTTCATTCACCTTTCCTGTGTCTATATTAGCGCTGTTAGCATTATATTTTAAACTCGAGCAAAAGGTTAATCGAGTGCAGAGGAAAGAACAAGCGCCGGGTGAAGGCGAACGCCGCCGGCGCCTGGCTCCCGTGTTGATCCCTGAAAACAAGGTTCATCCTATTTCTGCTAAAGCCAATGAAAAAGTAGGTGTGTTGGAAAAGATGTGAGGTCAGTTGTTTGCTGCTGTTATTGAGCATTATGTGACACAATTTGGGGTTTTATCCCCTTTAAGTTATCCTGCAGTTGTTTGTGCAGGAAGACCAGCGAGGCAAGTAATTGGAACTGCAGGTTAATTTGAATAGGGAATAGAAAGTCTTTCTTTATCGTCCAACCTTACAGAGGCCCTGTGTTGTAAACATGAAAGGCTTCAACAAGTGATTGCTAGAGAAGGGCCCGGGGTCACGGCCCGCTTGCCCTTCCTGCAATATGTACACCCGCAGATCCCAGGAAGGCACCGTGCGGAAAACTTGACAATCGTTGGAAGAAGCAAAAGGTCAGAGGCTTTGATGCGAGCTAACTGATGTCATGTGCCAGGTCTGCCGAGCTGCCGAGCTGCCATGCCAAGCCGCTCAGCCTCCCCAAGAACTTTGACTCTACAACAGACTAATTGCTGTGAAAAGTGACCTGATAACCTAACGTCTTCCCGTATCAGTCCGTGGCATATTTATCTTTAATTGGCTGCAGAGATTTTTTAAGGCTCCTGATCCGTCCTTTATATTTCAGATGACATTTTATTGCTTTGACTGACATTTTTTTCTATTCACAAGATCTCACACGACCCCTCCTATCAAGACAGCTATCGAAACACTCCTGCCTATGCGGGTAATAGCCTCGCCATCCCTTTGTGCAACCTTTGAAATGGGCTCTACTCCGGAGGAATGACAGCCGATTAGACGAGATTTATTCCAATGTTAAAGTACAACAAGTAGTTCACGGCAGTGCAAGGGGAGAATGGAAACGCAGGAGGAGAGTGAGCATTTGTCTGTGTCTTGGCAGATTTAAAAATACTCCGGGATTTGGCGATTGTTATGCAGAATGGAAGGAGGCTATTTCAGACGCTCTTCATGTGGAAGGAGAGCCATGTCCTATAGAAATGCGAGTTGGTTGATCGGTCTCTGCTGACTCTCGTTGTAATGACTATGAGACTGATGTGCAGCAGATCTGCTGAAATCACATGGCGTAGGAAGGGAAGTGCTGTTAATGACAAGCGAAACAAACTTCTGTGGGCTGTGTCCAAAAATCACTCACTGCTCACTATAAGCACATCATTTTGTAGTGCTTTCTGGATGTACAGTGAGAATTATGATGCCATAGTGGAAACATAGTGAGTAACCATGGTAACCACCCAAATACAACGTATTTTACCATCTCAAAGGGGAAATGTTAGAGTGGAACAACCCAACGCAAACGGCCACAAAGGACTTTTACAATGGCAGCGTAAATCGCCTCTGTTTTAACCTTTCACAATAAAAGCCCCAGACACATACTAGGGGCATGCTAGGAAACTAGTGCTTAAATTTACGCAAATTGCATGTCAGTATTTATTATAGGTGTTCAATTAAACAACAGCTATGATGTCATTAACAGCGTAGAGAAAATGACCTGAGTTTCCACATCTTACTTGATGTGTTGTACTGAAAAATGTTTTCCTTTTCATGCTAAGCTACGCTATCTCTAAAGATGAAGAGATGGGTATCAATTTCAGTGTATTTCCAGAAATGTTGATGTATAATTTTGACCAGCTCATTATTTGTTAAATATATTGCGACACGTGAACGGACTCAAACATAATGCTGTTTATATTCATGCTGTTATGTCACTTTTTAATCAGGTTAAAATCTTAAAAAAAAAGGAAGAACACCATTTCAACGGTTAAAGCTCAGGATTAACTGTTGGTTCTCGGCGGAGATGACACAGCTAAATGATTTTGACACAGATAATGAAAACAGTAAAACGCCACGGATTTAAGTGTCAGCACAGCTGTTAATTATTGTTTTCTCCAAGGCGTTGCCCCTGGGGTGGTATTGAAGAAGACTAGCGTCAGCATGTTTAGGACAGCTTATGTTAATTGAAACAAAACAGTGACAACTAGCTTCGTGCTACTTCCGTGCCAACAACTGTGAGTGTCTTGGCGAGTGATGTATTGAATTCAAATCAAAACTTGGAGGTCACTAGAACGACTTCATCAACATGTTTGGCAAAGTGTGGTTTGGTTGAAGCACATGGTTCATTGTGCTTACATTAAGGTGATGCGACTGTGAAGAAGAAGAAGCTTTGAGAATGAATTGAACAGATTTTTTGTTGTTTGTTTGGGACCATTGTGGATGTGTTTGAGGGGGGTCGCTGTCCTTTATGAAAAACTACCAGCTGTGGGTCAGGAGGGTCTAACTGGTCTCTTTTGTGTTCCTTGTGCTACTGCAAAAGGGACGACAATGACGCACCCTGACGGGTGTTCAATGCCACCTCAACAATAAGTATTGCAGCCATGTGCTTTTGTCACAGTCGGGCCAAACGGCAGCCAGACGAGCGCTCAGTCACTGAGCTGGCGGGGTTGAGGTGGAGGATCGTCTGGGGCCGATGTGCCCGCTTAGAAAGATGGCAAGAAAGGGCGTCATCAAAACATGAGTGAAAAGCCTTGTGGAGCATTTGAAACATGTAATTACGCGGGAGGAAGGAGGTTCTGTTGTGTTCACTAACGGAGGGAAGTCATTCAGGATAACATATAATTATGTAACTGATTTCTGCTGAGTCATGCCCTCAAATAGTGATCAACCCATCGTAGTTTAACAAGGCACAGCAGGCAGCTTTACATTGTTTTATCCAAAAACATAAAAGGGCGAGGCCTTTTGTTTTAGTACGACCTTTGTGCAGCAGGAGGAAATGAGTCAGCATTTTTGCACCTTCCCTCTTCTTGAAGGCGGTTTTGAATGTTTATCTGATTAGATGCCTGAAATAAGGTATCTGGTTAAGACAAGCAGAGGAATTTGTAAAGTTTGTTTTACAACATAAAATACGTCAGTAAATAGCTGACTCGTGAATTTTTCGAAGGACGCCTCTTCACAAGGCGAGACCATAGAGGCTGCTGGGAGCTTTAAACGTCATCACACATAGTTCTCATACTAGTTCCCAGCTTTTACGTTTCTTTAAAAAGGCTAAGTGAGACTACGTCGTCTATCATTAGCTTTTTACATCTGGTGATTGCATTTACATTTGTGAATAAAACATCATAAACTTGCCTTGCCAGAGACCTTATTTTCTGCAATAATCCAAAATAATAATCCTGTTAGCTTTTTGTCGAGGGAACGAGTGCAACGAGAACTTCTGGGTTACGTGGACAATCAGCGGTAGTCTATTAGCACAATATCATGTATGTAACCATATGTTAAACATTCGACTATCTCAATATAAACTGTGCAGCGTATACATACAGCAGAGCTCCTTTAGATTAGTTTTTTTTTTTACTTGCCTGTGTTTCTCTATCAGATTACACCGAACATCTGCTCTGAGAATAACAGGGAAATATCTCGGGTGCACTAAGTTGCTAATACTAATCAAATCAACATAATAAGTGTCTGATTTGATTACCGGCATGTCAGGGACATCAAAAAGCACAGTCTAGATTGAAGAATTAACCTTTAAGGTGCACAAACACACTACTTAGACGTTTTAATTACCTGCGAGTACTTACAGAATGTCAGAAAAGTCTTTCCCCCGCATCAACACCTCGTCCCTTTAAAGGCCTCTTGGGTTTGCTAGTGCCTTCACTTTTTGAAATGAATAGGGATCACAACTATTCAGAGTAGTCGTCTTGGTAAATAAGTCAAACCGCACATTTTCTCTGCCTTTGAGCACTTAAGCAACATGAATAATTACAGGCCTTATTGGGAATGTCTGACAACGTGGTCATGAGATTGGCTGAGTTTGTCACAAGCTGCGCATTAAGTCATCATGAATAAGGAGCTGGTATCTTTATCAATAAAACACATCTTTCTCTCAGCCCTTTGTCATTCTGTCCCAGAAACGTCTGGAGCAGCTGTGTGGAGACCTTTGTTCCCTCGTCTTCGCTACCAGCTTGGGACAAAGATGGGCTGAAGAGATGCAATGACACGCTGTCATGCCTCCTCCTTTCATGTCTTAGGGGATCACTACAGTCTAATTCCGCCTTCTCTCTATTAGCAGAGGTTTAGTTTTCAACACATCTTGTGATTAAAGGTTCTCTGGCTCTGATTGGACCTTGTATCCAGGAAGCGGTGAGATAAACAACGCTTGTTTGAGATACGGCTCGACGTTGGTTTATGATCATTCAATGTAGAGAAGAAGATACTGGTCAGAGAACAACTTCTCAACATGTCCCAGTATGAATATGAGGAAGACGAACTTGGAGAAGTTGAGTTGTATCAGTACGAGCCGGATATTCACACAAGTCCGAGGTGTAACTTTCAGCCAATCCTTTATACGTTGGTTTATGATCATTTAATGTAGAGACGAAGATACTGGTCAGAGAACAACTTCTCAACAGTATGAATATGAGGAAGATGAACTGGGAGAAGTCGAGTTGTATCAGTACGAGCCGGATAGCTTTTTACACAGGTGATTTGGCGTTTCTCTGTGTATCACTCCATAAAGCAGAAAATGCTGTCATTTTGTTATGAATCAAATGTTGTATAAATCATGGCTATGAATAAAATATGAACAAACCGCTCTGGAGAAACCATCAGAATATAAATAGGATTGAACCTGGAAAGTCCTCTTCAGTAGCACTTACGAACAGCAGAGCCTGAGAAAACAGATATTGAAAACAACAGCTACAACTAAATGTGTAATTTGTATATATATTTGTTTTTAATTAGTCTGAAAGAAGACATATTATAGCCCCAAATTGTTAAGCGTGAAAAGCATTGTTTTTGCCTGTAATACCAAACAAATATAAAGAGGGGGGAAGCATTGCATGAATGCACATGAGGCTTATCTTTCCACCGCTGACAGGCCGGAGGCTGGTCACTTCAGGGTTTTTGTTTGACATGTCCGTATCTTTAGCTCTGAGAGAAATAATGAACATCCAGAAGGAGAATAAAGCATCTTTTAATAGCCTGCCATCTCGCTGAGGTAAAAGTCAATGTGGAGACCATTTATAACGAGGCAATCATCAGGTGGACTTCGTGATAATATTGTTTCTGGTAATATGGCCTGAAATTCTCCTGGCTCACTGTCAGACCCCCCCCCCCTCCTTTATCCCAGACAAACAGCACAACTCTCCCTGAGCATCTCACAAACAGAAAAAAACAACATTACATTGACACGATTCATTCTCCGCAGGCTGCCGAGGCCGTGAAGCCGAGTTTGACTCGCGATGTGATCGTGTGAACAAGCGAGTGGAGGATTAATTGAGGGGAAAATTCTTTCCGTCAGGCTTTCAAACCGCTATGCGCCGATATAAAAACTGTCCATTAAAAACATTAATAGCTCGACACCCGTTGCAGCTCATCTGAGATTATCCACTCTCGGTTTCGTCATTCCTTCAAGACACGAGTGGTGGGAGGCCAACAGTTTGATGTTTTCCAGTTCAACCCATGAGGCATAAATCCTCGTCGCGTGGACGATGGCGGCGGTGCGTCACGATAATCACAACAAACATCTGCTCAGAGGAACGGCAGGAACTGACACAAATGATTAAACTGTGAATGCGTTTCTGCTGAAACAGAAGAAAAACAAGCAGAATGCGGCGTGAAGAACATTTCATAAATAAAGCCTGTTGCCCGGTTATTAGAAAGCTACGAGGAAGAGTACACTCATGTGTGACTGTTGACCCTTTCGTTTCACAGTTTAACACGTGTGGTTTAGAAAGCCAGAGGTTTTAGTCTGCTGGTTTTGGGGATCTGGTTCCAGCGTGAGTGAGGTCCACCACTGATGTTGGGTGAGGAGGTCTCACAGTCGGTGTTCATCACAAAGGTGTTGGATGTCATGGAAACAGGAAAAGTTTCTTCTTCTTGGTCCCCACAGAATTACAAAGAGTAAACGTGTTGTTTCAGTCCGGCTTTTATGTTGGGGTGTTGTGTCAATGTTGGTTTTATTGGCAAATATTTTCTGTTATGATCTTCATGTGACATCTTTTCATTTATGTTTTGAGCTGAAAACTTTGTTTATTCTATGAAGCACTACATATTTGCATGAAAACAAGTGAACATTTATTTTTTTCATTATCATCACGACAGCATCATATATTACGGTGTAACGATACATTTATTTTTCCTTCATGAAGGAACAATAAACCCAAATTACAGGAAACCAGAGTATTTCAGAAGAGGATGAAGGATAAATAAATATACAAAACACCAAACTTTTTGAAACAGAAGGATGAATATGGATTGTGCTCAAGTTTTTATGTGCAGAAAGTCAAACACTCGTCGTTTACTTGAAGGCATTACTGTCGCTGAGGAAATACACGGCGTGTGATGTAAATGTTTGTATTCTCAAAATAAAGAGTCACAGTCAGGTGGAATAAAACACACAGCAAATGAAAGAGCAGCAGTATTTTCCTTCCCTTTAGCTGTACACCGGGGCCACATTCACACTCACATTTCTGACTGCTGGAGATAATCATACATCACTCGCAGAAACACTTTCCCTTTAACGTGTTTCTGGCATTTCAGCGAGCCGAGGAAGTCACCGGAAAGGGCCGTTGGCGGCGCGGTTTTGTGCTTCCCCTTGCACATTTATCGCCTAAACAGATGATTATTGAAGAACATGTGGACAACATTGTGTTGTGAGTTATATCTGAACTTCCATTACCACATTATAAGACGTGTCTGCTATCAGGGAGCTGCAAAGTCCACCTGCTCACTGCTTTTAAAGGAGAACCAGCCCTCTATACCCTGCCATCATGAGAGTATATCGCTTGTATGTGCAAGAGTCTTTAGGCAATTAATTCACAGCATAACTTTACACACCCCGGTGTCCAATTTGATTCATGAGAGCGGATTGATGGTGAAGCGACATCCTTCAAATGACCGGAGTGTTTCTTTTATGCGCCGTTAAGAGGAGGGTTGGCGTTTCGCTGAGGAGGAACGCGGTGAGTTTAAGGATTGGTCAGCTTCAAAGACTTGTTTTTTCTTCTCTCGGATGATAAATCAGTAAAGAGCTCACAGTGGTTAATGATGTATGGTACCACAGAACTCCTCACAGCGCCTGGCTGAAGGACACCTGGTCCACCGGCAGAGATGAAACAGTTTAAAGTCCGGTTGCTTGTCTGCCAGGAGGGTCTTTTGGTCCGGTTTTAAGGCAACGCTAACATCGGAAACATCACATTCTCTTAAATTATCTCCCTTAATGAGGAGCAATGAGGGAGTGGAAGTAGGGAGGGGACAGTTAGCAGCATGTAGGCAGTGTTCTCAATTATACATTATATGATAATAAGTGTATAAATAGCTGGTCATATACATGCATCGAAAATTAGGGAATAATAATGCAACAAAAAATGATGTTAAGGGATGTAATTAGACATTAGGGGCTACAACACATAACCTGGGATTCCTCATTATTATAATCAGTGGAACACCTTCAGCGTGTCCTGCTTTACAGTGGGAAGAAGCATGGGAAAAAAGCCGCAATGCAGTTTGCTCTCCCAAATCATCTGATCACTGTGCTTAATTGAATACTGATGTGGAAAGCAGACAGCCCGAGATAGCGCTGAGGTTTTCCGGCAGTAATTAAAACACGCTTCCTCGGCCCGTATGGAACCTTAGCGTTAGCTCGTCCGTCCTCCGTGGCCCAGCCGTCTACCTGCTTTAAAGGGTTGCTTATTGATGAGGGACGTTCATGGTCAGCAGGAAACGTGTAGAGCTCTGCAGTGCGGAAAGTTCATCCAGTGTTGTAATTAAGTAGGGGAGATTTAAGGTCAGAGCTCCTCCCCCTTCTGGCTACAAGCAGCAATCACACGCTAAAAAAAACGTACACGGATTTCTTTGCTAGGCGGCACAGAAAACAAACAGTTCATTTACATTTTAACACACGCGGGACAAGAACAACAGGAAGTTGGACCCAACAGAGCGTGGAGTCGAACACATTGCTTTGCGAATATGCATTTATCAGTTAATAAGTACACGGGGACGGCGTGGTGCACCGTTTGCCTCGCGGTGCATTATCCAGTCAGCAAGTTCTCTGGCAGAGATGCGGGCCAAGTAAACCGCCGAGCCATGGCACCGATTCTGGTAGGGGGACGATGTACAAAACCCTGAAAATGCCGTTACCACAAGCCTTTATTTTTTTTAGGATTCGATTTCATCCCCCGACCAGAGGAAGCTGGTAGGAGATACTGTTTATGTTTATGTGCAGCGAGGCGACCGGTGTCGAGAAGTGATTTCCTCACCAGCCACCATATGTTACCCCATAGCGTCCGCGGTGCCGGGCTGACTTTCTACTATATGACCCGCAGCTGCTTATCTGGGCTTCTTGAACGCCTCTGGGCCTCTAAAGGAACGGTGACGCACACATGGCGATGGCCCACATGTGTTAAAACAAACCGTTTCCCAGCCAGTAAGCTGTCTCATGTGGCACAACATGCTACGGTTTGGACCCTGGATCGTGTCTGGTCTCATCCGTCACACAAAAAAACCACCACGCCGGCTTGTTTTAGTTTTATTTCTCTCGCTTGCCGACGGAGGAAATGTGACCTTGTGATGCTCAGAGCGGTTTGTGGGAGCGATCGTGTGTGACTTCAGCTAAGGAGTTAATCACTGGATGTGTTTTTTTTTTTAAATCCACCCATGCCCCGTCCCAAATGGGCCACGCAGAATACCAAAACATAAACCGTCATACTCACAAAACCATGTTATTATGCAAATCCCAAGAACGCACGTCGGACATTTAAATAATGGACAGTTTTCCCCGTTTTAAAAATAGTAGAAACAATGAAACCAACATCAGAGGATATTTAAAAACAACATAATTCATTAAAGTTATTTTGTGCTCCAACTACATGATAATTAAAACTGCAGGGTTTTTTGTTGTCTTTGCACTTGTCCAGTTGACACGGCAGTGAAGTGGCTGAAAACCTCCCAACGGAGCAGCTTCTGTTTGTGTGTTTAAGGCGGCGGACATCTTTTTGTGTCTAACACCCTTGTCTTTTAAATTAAATTGCAAATTGCTGTGTGACACTGAAGCACTCAGTCATTCCATGAAATTACTTTGAGAAACCATTTGGGTGAAGATGACTTGACTTAATTCACTGAATGTTGGTTTGGTTCCTGGGTTTACTTTTATCGTTGCCATTTATTCAAAGAAGTATTAAGTATTTTGTGACAATTCAAATTGGAATACATTCAAAAGTGTGATAATTAGAATTTAGAAAAAAAACGTCTTGCTGTGCAGTTTGAATGAAAAGTACGAGATTATTTTTCTCATGCTTTTGTGAAATAGATTTTATTCAGGTTACGTATTGCTGCTTAATTGAATTGCAAGTGATCGTCCGTATACTCCCAAAATAGTGCAAGGAACATGTGGGGACAACAATAGATAAAAGCCTTTGGAGATTAAGCTTTAATATTCAGTTTATTCCATCTAAACATTTGACACATTTCTCTTTAAGCTCTCCCTTTGGCAGCCTGGATTACACAAGTTAATCTGTGCAGGCTATCTCTAAAACATTATCCTGCGTTTGTGTCGAGGTGTGTTTACGGCTTCACGTGTCAAACCACCACTGCTGGGGAGGAGTGCTCAAAGAAGCTGCTCAGAAAGGGCTGAGGGCTACGCCGGGATCCATTCAAGGATTACATCCTCGTATCGCCTCCCATCTTCAGTATTGAAAACCATGCGAGATGTTCACTGGGTTGCAACAGCCATTTCACAGCCGAGGTGTTCATTTTCTCACCGATAAAAGGCTATCTTCCCGTTAGTTTGGGGCTGGAAACCGCGGGAACAATGTGAAACAGACGTAATAAACAGTTTAGAGGTCCTGCTGAGGGATTTGGTTGGCATTCTCCCCAATATTATGGAAGTTCTCATACCATTGTTTTTCTTCCTAATGCTGATTTTGATACCTGGACTTGCAGATCAGCTGATATGAAGTCCTAGAAACTCCGAAACCCGAAACTCCACTTGGATGCATCATAATGCAACTTCCGTTAGCCTTAGCCGTTAGCTTCGTTTTTAAACCAAGACTATGAGCTTATTTCATAGATAATCCGTATTGTCTTTTAGTTCATGGAACGGTGCTTATGGTGGTTGACTGCAAATACAAAGACATTTAATTGATTGGTCGTTAAGTCAGCAGTCTCATGTTTTCCACTTTGTCAGTCGGGTCCTCTTCGTAGCGGCGCTAATCCCCTTTTGCAGGTATGGAACTCCAGCAGGAGAAGCAGCCCGTTGTGATTAAGGTGTTAGATTAAATCTTACAGCGATTAAATAACCAACCGTTATATGACTGTGGCAAATTAATTTCCCCTGTGTCATGTCAGCACGGCTAACACAGTGTATCTATAGAGCCAACCGTGAGCAGATATTAGCTGTAGGCCTGAAATATCCAACCTCCTGCCTGGCCTCCGCACCCTAAAAGAGCTTTTCCTCATACTACAATAGGAAACACTCGGCTTCTACAGTTAGTGAACTTCCCATCGTAAATACACCCGTCACTCAGCACATTTGAGTGATGTAAGTGTGGCAGCTGGGGCTGTTAAGCTCGTGTCAAATGAAAGCACGCTTTAGGCACCGCGGCCTGGTCCGAGCCGCCATTAAGATTGTAAGCGAACAGAAAATCCATCATGAAAACAAGCTTTGGTGTTCGTGCACATATGATACCGAGAGATAAACATCTTATAAATGGCAGCCGTTCACATGGCAGGTGTACTTTTTTAGCTGGCTTTTTTTTTTCTCCCACTAGACCATCTGAATTGAGCAATCTCTGCCAGCTAAAGCACAATTTGGATTAGCAAAAGCCCCACTGATAGGTCAGCTTAGCCCGTAATGGAGCAGCTTAGGCCTTGTCTGCATGATTATAACATTCTTAGCAGCCTATTTCCATGCATCCAGATGTTACAGCAAACATCTCTGCCTCCCTTTTAAAGGCCGACACAAATTTAGATCACAGGGACACGAAATGATGCACTTAAATGCATACAAAAATATTTCTATATGATGCCTTTTGACAAGAGATCTAATTGTAACTGTACCGCTGATCTGATGAACGTCTTAATCTGCTTTTGTAGCTTCAAGCAACGCTCATTCATTTGCCACATTCAATTTATGGCACGAGTTATTATCTCGGACGTGGTTTTTGCTGAATCAAAGCGTCATAATGTCAACATTTTTCACCGCTTTAGACACACCAGACATTTTCAGCTGTGACCCTCCACTGGCACTGTAACGCTGGCATATGAGGAATGTCTTTTTAGTTAATTGACATTTAGCAGCTCAGTCGTTTTGTTCGCACTTTGCTTTTGAATTGTCATAAATCCTCGTCCAGGCGCTATATTTCTCGAACCTTTCACTTGTGAATTATTTTCAGCAGCTCCAGTCTGTGGCTGCGCTTTAAATAAGAGCTCCCTCTAGACTGTTCCAGCTGCTCTGATAAAACAGTCTGATGATAAAGTGAATTATCCCCCACGTCAGAGATACTAGTGTGTGTGTGTGTGTGTGTGTGTGTGTGTGTGTGTGTGTGTGTGTGTGTGTGTGTGTTTAAACCTTGGTGTGCACCAACGATTCAAGGGTGTATTGTTAAATGTACAATGATTCTCAGCACAATCTATAAAAATGCCAAGGCGGGGTTAGAGGTGTTGCAGGTAGTGGTGTTGTCAATGACAACGACATTTGTTGAAAAGGAGATTTTTTATTTTCCTCTTGCAAATGACAATGTGTGAATGACGACGGCGTATTAGCGTCACTGTACGAAGAAAAAAACAGAGCCGAGAGAGGGGGGCAATATTCAGAGAAAAAAATGGCAAATTTCCCACTTTATATATAAACAAGTTGCTTGGTTCCGCTAACACTTGATGTTTGCTTTTGCTATGACAACAAGTGAAAGCTACAGCTAGCATATAAATAAAACCCAACAATAACCATCAACATCACCACCCTGAGGACCCTAACAAGGCGTCGTCACACGTTGTGATGGATTAATTGGAAAAAAAATGCGTACATTCATGGGAAGGTTGTTAGCATCGTAATAAACTCACAAATTTGCCACTTTTTTATCAGAATATTGAGCTCAGAACATCGCCTCCATTTCTTTCTTTTTTTTTTCTCCAGTCCTAATACGTTGTCGTAGAATGCTTCATTATTTTCAACTGGCTTAACGCGTCTCACCCACGTTAGAGGGCTGATTACACTATGCACTTCTCATTAGACAATAGCTCATTGTTTATGGGTTCATTTCTTACTTTTATAGACACCGAGAGTTTTTTTGCCCCCGACCATTAAAGTGAAAGCAGCTGAGCGGCAGGCGCTGGCGGTGACTTCTCCAGCAGATTGCTGCAGGGCAGCTCACAGCTGTATGAAGGCACAACACCCGCGAGGCAATGAGATAAATATTGTGCTTGTACATGCACAATGTAATTGTACGGCCTCTAAACACTGGGTTTATCCTTTTAAGGTCACGGGGATAAAAATTCTGGGCATGCATACATCTTCTTGTTTGGTTGATTGGTGTCGTGTTCTGCTACGTTTCTATATAATTAGACTTTTTAAGGGATACATCTAAGCAGCTGATTAAGGTCGTATTTCTAATTTCTAAAGGGTGAGATTCTTTTTTTCTTTGTTTCTGACACCATTAACATTCTTAATGCCATTGAACTTTTATAATGACACAAAGAAGAATGGGGAATACGATTGTAAGTACTTTAGACCAGACATGATATTTTCATATCGTTAGATATTCGAGCCCCTGATCACATTTGCTGCTCCTGTTGTTCAGGAAGGACGAATGTTTAATGTTGAGTTGGATGAGTTCATTTGATTCCAATCCTCCACAGGGCTCTCAACGTGGTGACGGCTGTGCTGGGGGTTAGCAGCTAACAGTGCTGGCAGAGCTAGTTTACCTGAAGGGGCACAGAGAAGCTCAGATAACAACACACACAGAGGGAAAGTGCTCTGAATGCCATATAGAGAAGTTTTACAGATGATTTAGGAAAGTCTTTCTAACATCGGATAACTTCCCCATTTTTGCTCCTCTATCACTTCAAACCAACATTAATATTTTACAGCGAGTACCAGGGTGGGCCCACCTGCCCGGATGACCTCTCACTGCAGCTGAAAGGAATTTAACTTGTGCCACAGTGTTTGATTGGTATTTAAAGGTGCCTTTGTGACTACCCACCACATCATGTCTATTAAACATGAGTGAGATCTTTGTGCAGAGAAACAGAAGCACGGAGCCGGTTCATATCTCATCTCGGTAATAGATGTGCTCCTCTCTGCTTTTGAACGGTTGTTTTTCCAAATGCAAAGACGACTCACGTCCTCAAGCCCATATGTGTGAGATATTACACCGCACATGTATCCGGGGCCAAGGTGATATTTAAAAGGCTTAACACATAGCTCCGCTGCTCGGCGAGAATGTCATTACCAGGAATAACAGTCTGACGATTTACTGACAGCCACGTTTAAAATGATATACGGTGTTTACAAAGAGCTATCAGCGCAGGATCATAAATATTATGGTGATCTGAAATCACAAGCAGCAGGCTTCCACACTACACCCACTACACCCATCTCACCTCCTCCAGAGGGGAAATCATTTCCGTTTGTCACATTTAGTTGCTGACCAGTTGCAGCTGGAAATTGCTGACCTGACACTTCACATATACGTTTGGATTTTTTTTTTTAAACTCATTTTAAAGCGCTATTTAAATAGTGAGATCAATACACATTCAATGGCTCACCAGTATCAATGTGCTGCTGCAGATATGGCTATTAGAACAAGGGGTCAAACGGGAGTCACAAGGCATCACTGCTGCTGCTGCTGCTGCTGCTGCAGAGAAAATTACAATTCAATGACAATTTCTCTTCAGTTATGACTCCGCTGCCGTGAAAGGAATTCATTTTTTTGGGACTGGAAAAGAGGAGAATGTGACAGACTGTAGATATAAGCCTTGTGTGTTAATGGTAAGGTGACACGTCATCACACAATCATCAACTGTTTTTTCGTTTTTGCTACCTTTTTCAAATAATCTGATGAAAACGTGACCTCGTCTTCCTCGGCTCAGGATGGAGGTTGGAAATTCATCTGCTGAGGAAGTCAAAGGAAACCGGCAGCATGAAGAATCCATACAGACGGACTCTTGAATCGTATTGTGTTCCCTTTTAGTGGGAGTTCCACTTGGCTAAGCTAACCCCCCTCTTCTGTGGATCAATTCATACATATTTCAGGGCTGCGGATGAAATGTGACTTTGTCATCTTCATTTCCTCGCTCATTTTAATTCATGACAAAGTACGAGACTCCCACACCATTTATCCCTGTGAGTTTCCTGCCGAGCTTGAGGAATGGTGGAGCTGTGCCGGCTCTGTAACTTGATAAAAAGGCATGTTTACAACTAATAAAAAAACAATAAAGACGTCCTTCTATATTGTGATGTATGACTTCATGATGATAAAAACAACACATTTGAACAGATTGAATTTAATGTGGAACAAGAAGGCGGTTCATACATTTCCACCCCGATAACAACCATAGCTTGTAGAAGTGGGAGAAGTGCCCGAGAATCATCCAGCGTTCTCACTCCCAGGGAGTCAAACAGGCAGCTTGGTCAGTGCTCCTCTGTGTCCGACGATAGCGTTGCCATGGAGACACTGCTATAACTTGTGTATGCGACGCAGCAAGCTTTCAACAAACTTAAACAGACTCGCGTCCTTATTACTCAGTCGGCGCAACTAATGGAGAATAAAGTGGGTCCACACAGGTGTGGGGGGGTCAAACAAATAGAGGACTTTGGTCCAGGTGACTTCTGTTCATGTCCCTTGCAAAACCAGTACTTAGTCATGTGACGTGACCCGTGTAACCCAACTTCCGAAGACAGGAAGTTTATTTTGAAAAGACATGGTATAACAAGCGCATAGTGATGATTCACCTGAGGTCATATAGAAGCTTAGTGCTGCTGATCTATTTGTGGGATTTTGGGGGAATTGAGGGATTGCGGTGAGAAAGTGTTGCATCATCAGCAAAAGTGCTTGTGTGGCTGCCGATTGAGCTAACAATACTCCCAAAAGCATATATTAATCAAAAGGAATATTCATAGTTTGTCACAGTTTTAGATTTGTGGAGTTATTGTTTACCTGCAGCAGACTTTGCATTGTTATTCACACACTGTTGGAAGGCAACAAAAGCATTTAAGGAACACATAAGGACAAGTAAACAGTCGACTCAGAGCCGGGCGTCCCTCAGGGAACAGTGTAAATACCTAAAAGGTTGATTAAATATGTAGAACCAGCCGTGGTACTGCCGACATTTCCAGCAAGTTTTATGACACACATTACCCTTTTTTTTTTTCGCAATATGAGAAATGGCAAATGTAACAAGTCCCTGATGTTCCCTGATGTTCATCCTGACATTTTGTGAGTTACCTTTAATATCTAGAGAAATGGAGAAAACTTCTGTCTGTATTACTGGATGTGTGCTCTCATGTCTGGGGTTGAGTTTGTGCAGCCTCCTCCTCCTCCTCCCTCCGCAGTGTCGCGCTGACCTACAGCTTCATAATGAATTGGAGAAAGAAATGGAGGGAAAAATGTAACCATGATAAGTGATTTCCTCAAACTGTTCGGATGTTTAATGGATCGAGCTGCCGGAAAGAATAACCACTTGGATGTAAAAAAGGAAAAAGACAGACAACCTTTTGCCTCCTGGATACTAAGTTCAACACACATCAGAGCATCACACACACAGAATCAGGTATCCGACAGCCTATAGTATATCACATTAACCAACATGGGGGGGGGGGGGGGGGGGTGCTCTCTGTTGCATGGACCGAACTCAGACACAGATGCTGTTTAATTTGGTGTCTTTAATGACCGGTTTATTCCATTTGTTTCTGATGATGGCTTCAGCCATATGGCTCCGTCCTGATGGAGAGCAGGTTTTATCTTCAACGTGTTTATTCCACAGTAAATTGATGCCCTTCAATCTTGTCATCTTGTCAGATGCTGCATCCCTGCAGGCTCGGTGTGTGTGTGTTCGTGTGTGTGTGTGTGTGTGTGTGTGTGTGTGTGTGTGTGTGTGTGTGTGTGTGTGTTTTCAGATCACACTTGGTCATTTTACTGCTGTTGATGAAGCTGCTTAATTCAAACACTCCTTTCTGAAACCTGGAGAACATATCGTGTACTGAGGGGCGATGCGGCAGGACTCATGTTTCATGTTGCAGACTTTCCTCCGTAGTCAACTTCAGTGAGATGATTGGATCCCCGACAATGTTGGGCATTTTTTTTTTCCTCAGACAAGGAAATCTATCATGTTCAAACTGTCATATTAATTGGTTCTGCTTAACTGAACCGGATCTGCAACATTTCCAGGATGTAAATTTTAGCCTTTGACTCGGACGTATTCAGGTGTGACTTCCAATTACAGTTGGCCGTTTTTCTGCTTTTCTTTGAGCTTAAGAGGATGTGTGGGATAAAATAAAGGATGCAACGTGAACAAAGGTACCAAATACGTCGATGTGTTGTGCTGCAACAAGCAGGGTCCAAACTTGGCTTTCTTGTAATACCACTTGGACCCCGAGGGTCAAACTTTAACATCACTAACTGGATATTTAAAATAAATTAAGAAGAACACAGACATCGGATGCCATTGTGGATTGACTGGCCTGTTGGTATTGTGATCCCGTGCACGTACAGATGTTATGTTCTATAGTCGTCGTCTCTCTGTGTTCCAACTAAATCAATAAGTCACACTGACGTTTCTTCCATGGAGGCTTGCTGCCGCTGCAGACCTGGGACCAGCACATCACCACGGCTTGTTTTTCCACCGGCGACATCGATAACATTGAATATTGAGGGCAATTGTGATCAGTTGAATGAGCTCATCCAAAATAAGGGAAAATAAACAAAACGGTAAAAGAAGAGAAAATCTTTTTTTCCCAGCGCCATTATGTAAACATTTTATTTTGTACTGTATGTTTCTGCTTGTGAGGAGCCGTTTATAGCCAGTGTGTGATGTGAGATACGATCGCTTCCATCTCCTCTCTGGACTTTAATCCAGTAAAAAATAATTTTGCAGCACACACACACAGTAATGGACTAATGATGCTACAGCATCGCAAACATCCCCGTCGTTTCCTCTCGTCACCGCGTCGCTGTATTTCATGTTTTGTGTCCAAAGGGGATCCGAACACGGCGTCAGATCTCCCGGTGATGTGGGAAGAGAGAGAGAGAGAGAGAGAGCGGTACCTGGCTCGCCCACTGTCGGAAGTGGGGCGGTCTTTGGGGGAATCTCAGGAAGAGAGTCGGGAATCAGGTTTTGATCAGGACCAGCTGTCACTTCTGTCCTCCGTGATTCTGGAGGCCGTCCTGCAGAAGGATGACGGGCGTATTTAGAGCTGCGTTGGAGTTCATTAGTCTCACTCTGGTATTGTTCCCACGGTTCCACAGAGACGGAAACTAAGTGAGCAGACTAACTTCACTCACGAGAGAAGAACAATTACATTTTGGGTATATTTATTCCACGACAGGTAAACTCGTTTTTAATCTCGCCAGGCTCAAACATGTAGTTCCTGAGGAGGGGAAATGTGTCTGTGAGGGATGGACTCATAGATACCGTATGTAGTCTGTAGGGGTGGCTAAAAATATCGATACGGCAATATATCGCGATTCTTTGCCGCCCAATATCCTTTTTCATTTTATTTTCAATATTTATTCCAGTGAATTTCATGGGAATTAATAAAACGGAGAGGCTGTTTTGAATGAAATAGTTTTGACTCAGTTTGTCCTCTGATCAACATCCTCTGATTATTTATTTATATCGCAATATCATGATATCGTGATACGTATTGTGAACAAAGTATCGTGATACATATCTTATCGTGACTAAAGTATCGTGACACGTATCGTACCGTGAGGTTCTTGCCAATACTTATCATGATATCGTGATACGTATTGTGAACAAAGTATCGTGATACATATCGTTTCGTGACTAAAGTATCGTGATACGTATCGTACCGTGAGGTTCTTGCCAATACTCACCCCTAGTAGTCTGTGATCCATCAAGGTAACAGACCACGGAGGTGAAGCAACTGACAGCAGTAAACGTGTGTTTAATAGTTTGAGGAGATTGGCTTAACAAGTATCTCATCTGAAGTATCTTAACTGTTGACTAAATAAGCAAAATAGTAAGTCAATCATTCATCAGTATTATTGTTGATGGAGTTTTTTATTTACGTGCGTTGATTGACAGATTGACCTACACCAAGTGACATCACCTTGGTCCAGTTAAGCCCACCTACTTCCACCAGTGTGAAGTGCCGAGTGCAAATAAATAAAGAAAGAAATAACGCTGACAGAGAAAATATATTTTTAGGGCCTCAAAAGCCCTCAAAATATCAGCCGCCTCCGTACTTCCGTTCCTCCTGAAGTCACGTTATTATGGTACGGATGTTTGTCATACTGCTGCTTTAAGAGACTATATATGAATGAATATGAATCGATATTCATAGGTTTCACTGCAAATGCATGGAGGAGACGTAGTTCTACATACAAGGAAACATTCATGTTAAAAACCAACCCAACAATTTAACCTACGGTAGGTCTGTTACATAACGACACCCGGCGGATTGCTTCGAGTCTTCCCACCCCTCGCAGGTGGGAAAGGTCAGATTCACGCTGAGGAAAACAAAAACAAACCCTCCACCATTACTTCAGCCTGATCTGGTTACTGACAATGGCAGCGCACTGTTGTGTAGTGTTTGTTTTTTCCTCCTTAAAGCTGCACCTTCACCGTGACAACACAATACCTCCCACTCCATAGCAGACCCAGCAGACCCTCTGATCCGGCCTGTAGGCTGCTGCTGCTTCTTCTCTGTGTGCCAAACATGTACGCATCCACTTGTTGAGAGCCGAGTGAACAATGACTCATTTGACCGCCGCTTTTTTTTATTTTTTATTACCCTCTCTCTCTCCACCTCCCAGTAAACCAACGTCTTTGTTCTTTGTGCTGCTGTAATCACAAACATGTCACTCAGGGTGTAATAATAAGATTATTCATTGCAAACTGACCACAGTATCTCTCACTTCAAATGTCCTGGCTGACTGTTGTTGATGAATAGCCGCTTTGCACCCCGGACTCATATCTGAAATCGGACTCAGGGTATTACCTGAATACAAATGTCTTTCATTATCCGTCCTATTGTCTGCCTTCGCTCACGGTTAAGGTGCTGCTCTGCTCACAAAATGCCAGATTCTTTTTTTTGCTTGTACGTAGAATTGACTTTCATCCGCCATCATCTTTTATAAAACAGAATGTTTCTCCTGCAAAGGGCAAAGACTCTGCCGATATTGACACATTTCACACCTCAATATGATTATTTTTATAGGAATCATTTAGTGGATCACAGTCATTCAAAATGTCCTCTCCCCGACGACTCGGGAGCTTATTACGAGTGGCCTCCTTTGGAATAATTGATCGTATCTGACGTGACATGGAGGAAGCTCCACCGATTGATACTGCAGCCGAACCCTGATCAATCCAAACGAGAGAAGGGGGGGAATGAGAGAGTTTATTAGAAACAACTCTCTCCTCTGGAGGAACCCTCTTCCTCCAGAAACAGCTTGCACCTATTAGTATCTGGGAATGTAAATTAGCCTGATCCCTCACCTCATCATGCCTGGAAATATCCCCCGTCCGCCAGTCTGAAGGAAACATAATGAAACATTGAGTTGAATGCCGGGCCATGTTCCAGAGCATCTTTTTTGCGGTGGGCGTTAAGGCATGCAGAGTTGTGATTATCTAGCCAAGATAAGTTTCTGTCTTAAGATTTGCTGTGATTCGGTTTTCTGCACGAATCAGCGTCCGGCGTCCTCCGGATCGGGATTTCACCTGGAATAGATTTCCTTCCTACGCCGTAGTACACAACCTCAGATTTTCTGCTTTCATTATGTATCTGTCTGCATGAACTTTTACCTCCGTTTAATGAATCTGGTTGCAAGCCATTTTCCCCGCAGTAACGTAATGAGACAACATTCATCTGTTTTCCAGGGAAATTTAATGACTCAATTATTTTCTGTTCAGTGAGGAATCAAAGAATCATATTCTGCATGAGCTGCTATTAGTGGGTCTGTATTATTGACTTGCATCGCTCATAGCAACAGAGGTAATTCCCTTGCATGCCGTTAAAAGTTACTCCGAGTAGGAGCCTTTATCGTCACCCTGCTGGGTTCTTTATGTAAATAAAGCTTTTTCACGTGTGTTGAAACGCAGGAAATGAAATGCTACGCGGCGCGGCCTCGGTCAGAGGCAGTAAACAGCAGATGGTCGGCGGGCTCCTCTTTAGCGCTATGGATTTTATTTACCTGCCCACCTGAATGACCCGTTTGGAGCTCTGCAGCTGACGTGCATAATAAAAACAGCCAGAGTGAAGAGTTTGCTCTTGTTTACTCCCCGTTCCACTAGACTGCAAGGCCAGAGGAGTCATTCGCTGCCGCGCGGAGAAATTAGCTTGTTTATCAGCGCTTTTTTTGATTTCCGTCCCGCCTCATCGTCCCGCTGACATTTTCGACGGACATGATCCATGACTGATTCCCAATCAAAGCGGAGTCTCGGTAACACAACAAATATTCCGGCTCGTAGCAGGCTCCGTAGTTTCCGTAATTAGATGCGTGATGATTAGCGTCGAGCCCATGAGGACAATAGCTTGTTATGGGCACGCCTTCAAAATAAAGGTAACCTTGAACGTTGTACATCTGTCCCGTCAATTGGTTATGCTCCAAAGATGCACGGCACATTAGCGGGGAGACAGCTCGGGTCCATACATGTCAGATGTTTCAAGGTGATTTGCTGTGGTATATCTGAGCTTTTTTATATATCATATATGCATGCACGGTAATGCTGCACCCTCGGACCACCTCCTGCACCTCAGAGTCGAGTTAAATGGCAGAAGGAGTCCTTGAGAAGGTTATAAAAAATCTTTAGCCATTCATTACTGTGAGGAAGGAAGTGTGGAAAATGATGGAATATAATGAAAACTAATACTCTTTCTGGTCACCATGCTATCAGTTGATATGTTTAATATCCCATTACGGAGCCCAGAAGTAACCACAGTTCTATTCTGTCAAGAGACAAACATAATCCAGAGGGAAATTACCCATCAGGAAGGCAATACTGTTACTGAGATGCAATTACCAGGCCACTTGTGAGACTTTTCAGCCCGGCATCCATGGGTGCACGTGTGTCAGGCGTGTGAGGCCGGTCGATATGTGCATAACGCCTCTTATGTTTTGCACAGTAAATTGGATTCTTTGCTGGAGAACTGTTAATTCAGAATGTGTCCAAGATGCAAATGATTGATGTGACTTCATGGTTACAGCTGTAGGTTTGAGGCGCAGGGCGGCCTAATGGAGGGAAAGATGCAAGGAGGAAGTTATTATGGAGAAATTTATGCACCGACTGTTAGTCTCCAGATGGAATAATTTGGATTTTTTTTTTGGGGTGGTTGGCTGTTTATACATTAATTTTTTTCCAAGCAAACACAACTTAATTTGGGGAGGAAAGGAAAACAGTGTGCATGTTCTGATTCAGTTTCACTTTATTATTATTATATCGTGGAGCTCCTGTGCTCGTGTTGGGGAAGTAGTGAAATATACAGCGTGTCTCACCGAGGATTTAATGTACCAATTTAGCGCTGAATCACATAGCCCACAAACAAAGAAAACAGCAAGCGTTGGAACGAACATCAGTGTAAACATTTGATAAGGATTTTGCTCCAGGCGAACGCTATGCTTTATTATTGAAACTAAAATAGAAAGTGTGGCTTCCGTGCGTGCGATGATGCATTCGGCGTCGGATCCTGCAACTCATCCTCCACGCGGAGGAGACTTCATGATGTTTGTGTCGATGGCGTACGGCTTTATCCCCGAGATGAAGTCGGGGAACATTCCTATTGTGCTACAAATTATCACCTTGGATCTGATAATTAATCACAGCTGCCTTTCAATGAGCATCCCCTAACCTTAAACGCAGAGAGAGGAGAAGAAGCAGCCTTCACCCGTGCATGTGCAGAAGAAACTGACTGTTCAGAGTGTGAGCCTTGCATGCATAATAAATGTATGACAAAACAATACCCCAGGCACCCCGGTATTAATGATATGCAGCAAACTCATTATTAAAGTTCCAAAACAGCTCCTGGAGTAACACAGATGGAGTCAATTAAGCAATGAGCATACTTGCTTGCCTGCCGTTTCATCTTCTCTTCTTTTATCTCTTGCATATTACTCCATGGATGTAATTAGCTGTATGCCCCCCCCCCCCCTCCTCGAAACATAATGTCCAGTGTTAATAACCGTTATTTTCACTTGTAATTTCAGATAATGCACTGCTTAATAAATGTACCACATTTGCCTGCGGTGTGTCCTCGGGTGTTTTGCATCGTGAGGTGTGGAGAACAATGCTAAGCTCTTCTCTCTCTGTTTGGGTTCTCAGAGACCTGATGCCCTCGACGCTGGAAGGCCAGATCACCATGGAGAAGACGCCCAGCTACTTTGTGACGAACCATGCCCCGAAGCGCATCCACTCCATGGCCAGGGACATCAAGCTTATTATCGTGGTGCGTAATCCCGTCACCAGAGCCATTTCAGACTATACGCAGACTTTATCCAAGAAGCCCGAGATCCCCACCTTCGAGGTTCTGGCTTTTAAGAACCGGACGCTGGGTCTCATAGACGCCTCGTGGAGCGCGCTGCGGATCGGAATATATGCGCTCCACCTGGAGAGCTGGATGCAGTATTTCCCCCTCTCCCAAATGCACTTCGTCAGCGGGGAGAGGCTGATCGTGGACCCCGCGGGCGAGATGGCCAAAGTGCAGGACTTCCTGGGACTGAAGCGCATCGTCACGGACAAACACTTTTACTTCAACAAGACGAAGGGCTTCCCGTGTCTGAAGAAGCCGGAGGACAGCAGCACTCCCCGGTGCCTCGGCAAGTCGAAAGGGAGAACTCACCCCAAAATCGACCCGGACGTGATTCGGCGGCTGCACAAGTTCTACAAACCCTTTAACATGATGTTCTACCAAATGACGGGACAGAACTTTGAGTGGGAGCTGGGGGAGGACAGCGAACCCCGCAGCTCTCAGGACTAGCAGACTGCGGCATCGGGCCACGACGCAGCCACACCACCAGCCTTCTCCGATTACAAAAAAACTAACTCCTGTCGTCTTCGCTTCGTCTTCAGAGGGAGTGCGTGAGCACGCCAACCACGGCCGTCGTTGCAGTGTCTGTATCCATTAGCAAGTTTACTGACATGCTTTTATCTCTGTCTCTCTCCCCCTTCAATACTAATGTCGTTGACGATGATAGCAAATCATTATTGTACATACTAAAAACATAAAATATATTTATATTTGTGAAAAGGAGATGATTTATTCCTTTTTGTTTTTAAAAAGCATAGAGGTGATATAAAGAAAAAAAATCATGTTGACTATGGCAATGCATGCGATAAGTTAAGTGTCCTTACCTCATGAGCCCTAAGGCTAAATCTGCCTGTTTCTTCTCCCTTTACTTTCCTGCCGTTTGTTGCCCTCACGCCCACTCACCAGCCTTCACTACAAACACTCATTCTATTTCAATGGCTGAGGCCATGAAGTGCTCTGTATTGGGGGGGGGTTTTCCCACACTGTCCTGCTGCTTGAGGAGAGAAAAGAGAAGAAAAAAAATGATAGACACATCGTACAATAATCCTCTGACATGCGCTCATCTTTTTCACTGAATGGAGACAATCCTGTTTTTTGCAAGTTTACCAAAGTGTTAATTTTCCTCAGCGTCAGTGTTCTCATTAATTGCACACACATTCAACGACACAGCTGATGTACGGCGGCCATCATTCAATTATTGGACTGTTTCACCAGCGTAGTTGAGCATTTGCATACTGATGGCCGTGCAGTAGATTTGGGGCGTAATTACAAATACTGGCTGTGGATCAAACCATTCTGCATTTTGACTAAAAAAAAAAAAACATCAGTCGACCTCCTGTTTGCCTCCTGACCCTCCTCGTGTCGGAGGAGGCGGAGCACAAGTTTGTTAACAAACATCTGCCGCCGCTCTTCTGTCGTTAGAGATTAACGGCGTGTTTAAATCAGCCGCTGGAACAATGTCAATGTCAGAGAGAGATTCTACATACATGCCCAGGTAAATAAGCCATTACTGTATGTACTTAACGTGAATGAGATGATGTGTGGCAGGGAAATGTGCTGTAATCAGAGGTTAGACTCACCGAGCCGATGCTTTGAAAACAACAGGGTTTTTGCTGTGAACTGCTCCTTTACATTGACCCGTCACATTCTCATCCCTCTGTTTTTTGGTTTGTTTTGCATAACTTGCAGTGCGTCTGTCTGTTGTCTCTGGACTTTTCATCAATTGAGACAATCAATACAGTCAATGAGTCAATAAATACAGTCTGCTACACATCACCGGCTGCTGCAGCTGATGCATTGCTCTGTTAATCCTCCGACCGCGGACGCTCGGATTGGTTCTCTCCCTCGGCAGACCTCTCCGTCACCCTGGGGAGGCCGGCAACCAGCAGCTACTTACACGGAGCGATTGATTCAATCAAAGTAAGCGCTATACGAGCCTTTTGTAGCGCCGAGCCTGAACACTTTCCTCTGAGTCTCACCGTCCCGGAGTCACCGCTTCCACTTGGAGGCTGTTTTTCTGTGCAGCCACCCCCCCCCCCCCCCTCGGTGTTTCCTTCCCAATCTGTCTGGCTCTCTGCACTTTTACCTCCTCTCTCATTCTCTCACTCAAAAAAAAATCAGCTTAGCACTCTATAAAGAAAAGATACCTACAAGCAAAAACATGCTAATCATACATAAAAAAAAAAAGCAGATCACTTTTCCTGAACAGCTGTTGTGAGGCTCAAAGGGGGTGGCTCCGGCCGCCGCCATCTTGGTTGCGATGACATCATGAATTAAATGGGTGGAGCTTTGGTGGAGTTAGGCCTGGGTGATGCAGCAGAGGAGAACTCGCCCCCCCTCTACAGCTAGCGTGGACGGGGATATTCGCTCTATTAATTGAAACACTTTTCCAGGCTGTAAACATGTTTACTTCTGCAGTGAAACTGGGCATTTCAAAACGGCGGGTCTACGGGGGATTCTTCCACTTTTAGAGCTGTACTTTCTGGCACTTCTGCCGTTGGCCACACTTTTTCCAGCACCCGAGGCTGCTGCTTAGATTCAACAAGCCGTTCACATTTGGCTCTCCTCCCCGTGTCACCCACAGGCTAATCAGAGCGTACCAACCCCCCGACCCCAATCAGCCAATCAGAGCAGACGGGGCTTTAATTGACACATAGGTACAATTAAACATTTAAAGCCAAAAACATGTTCAAGCGTTTTAAATTCATGTTTTTTTAGAAACACATTTAATCCACCTTTCCAAACGAGACCGTCCCGCCTCCTCGGTGAGACAGAAACCCACAGAAGAGGACTCCATCTTCCCCATCTATGAATATGAACTCCTGTCATTTGCATTTCTAGGCTCCCACACACGAGGGAATTCCTCAGCGAAGTTAAAAACTTGGATGGAGTCGCTCATTAACAGAAACACACACACACACACACACACACACCTTTTCTCTTTTCTTTTGTACCTCTTGCTAGCTTTAGTCTCAGGCGGAGAGCTGTGATACATCCTGAGAGAGCTGCAGTGCATGAAAGGCATGCTAAGCTGCCCTTCATGTGTTGCTCCCGGTGGGGGTCACGCTGCGCTACTCGCTTCCTCGCCGTCGCGTAAAAGACGACTGTGATGATCGAGGAGCTTCGCCCGCTGCGAGTGCCTCCGTTTCAAAAAAAAAAAAAAAGTACAAAATTCACGTTTGTCAGTCATTACTTATAATTTGGCAGAGAGCTGGAACGGTAATTTTAAATTCCACCTGTTTAGCACCTTGAAATGACTCTCTGTGTGCATTTACTGTGTGTTGAAAGTGAATCCGTGTGTGAGAGGTGCTTTAAAGTGTTTACTTTTTAATCTGTGATTATATAACGCTGGGAAAAAAAAGAGCTCAGCCTGAATCAAACTGTTGATTCTGGCTGCAGGAACATGTTTGTAGAAGCAGTTGTGACAGACTCGGAGATGTAAGGGAGCTTGGCAGGAACACACAAGGCAATCTGGCAGAGGCCACGTGGAAGTGTTTAAATACTGACGAGCTGCAGGTGAGGAGGACACCAGGTGAAGGGAACGAGGTGATTACAGGCTGAGGACGTGACCTGAAGCACCAGCAGAGTGATAATGAACTACCAGTGAAATGAAAAGTGCATTTATTGGTCATTTATCTTTTGTTTTATGCAAACTATATGTAAAAAACAAAAAAACTGTTTTGGAGTAGATTGTTTTTCCATTGAGATCATCGTGAAATTTCTGTCTTTTTATTCCGTAAAATGGTTTCAAATGTTTGATGACTCATCAAAAAAACAACATTTTGTGTGTCCGGCTCATATAAAACCCCATTTGTGCATCATTGTTAGCTAATGGATAAGGAGAACGTTCCCTTCCTTCCCTCCCTCGTCCTCCATCTGACAACGGGGAGGTGTGTGTGTGTGTGTGTGTGTGTGTGTGTGTGCGTGTGTGTGTGTGTGTGTGTGTGTGTGTGTGTGTGTGTGTGTGTGTGTGTGTGTGTGTGTTTGGGTGTGTGTGTGCGTGTGCGTGTGTGTGTGTGTGTGTTTGGGTGTGTGTGTGTGTGTGTGTGTGTGTGTGTGCGTGTGCGTGTGCGTGTGTGTGTGTTTGGGTGTGTGTGTGTGTGTGTGTGTGTGTGTGTGTGTGTGTGTGTGTGTGTGTGGAGCCAACAATCAGATCCAGTCAGATACAAAGGGTTTAAATCCCTGTTGTAACTGCACGGCGCTCAACTATTCTGTTTCACTGTGGAACACGTTGTCGTATAAAATCACCAACTTCTCCGAGTTCACACTGCCGGCGTACGAATCCCATTTTATTTGTCGGATCTTTTAATTTCTGGAAATCCGAAAAGACGGAAAAAAGGTTTGAAATCAACGCAGCCTGTAATCTTCTCCCTCCTCCACCTGGTCCTCACCAGACCAGACCTCTCAGACCAGACCAGACCAGACCAGACCACTCAGACCAGACCAGTCAGACCAGACCACTCAGACCAGACCAGACCACTCAGACCGGACCAGACCAGACCACTCAGACCAGACCACTCAGACCGGACCAGACCACCCAGACCAGACCACACCAGACCAGACCACTCAGACCAGACCACTCAGACCGGACCAGACCACCCAGACCAGACCACACCAGACCAGACCACTCAGACCAGACCAGACCAGACCACCCAGACCAGACCACACCAGACCAGACCACTCAGACCAGACCAGACCAGACCACTCAGACCAGACCAGCCCAGACCACTCAGACCAGTCCAGACCACTGAGACCAGACCAAACCAGACCAGACCAGACCAGACCACTCAGACCAGACCAGACCAGACCAGACCACTCAGACCAGACCAGCCCACTTCCACGCGGTCTCGTTGAGATTGTCTGGTTTAACAGCCGAGGCGTCTCAACAGTTGGGAATCGTTCCAAAACAAATAACCACAAAATGAAATAAGCCTGAAATGAGATGCAACTGTACACTCTCCCAGCGCTCGTCTTCCTCATCCGTAATGAAATCACTCATTTTCTTTTCTTTTTTTTTTTCTCTCCATACTGCATTTATCTGCATGGAAACGTTCCCATGGCGGCTCACTCCCTCGTTCCCATTCAGCTGCCAGCAACGCACCGCAATCTTATTGATCAGCGAATTAAGGATTAAGCTCAATCCCCCCGCCTCGCACTCTGCACTCATCTTCCTCTACGTTCTTTTTTTTTTTCAATAAATATCTGTGTTCAGGTGGAAAAGGGTGAAGCGTGGTCACAAAGTGAGGACAATGCATTCGCCGGTTGCCAAGGACAACCTGTACGTCGGTGACTGAACATATTGAGATTCACAACCGAACCGTAAACATCCGTCTCCCCCGTTCTCTTCATTTCCTCACAGCTGAGTTTCTCATGAAGCGTGGACATTTATTTTTAAGTGTTTCAGAGCTGAAACTAGTGTGGAAGTTGCTTCATTACAAAGTCCATAACAAGAAGACTGAAATTGTTTATCAGGTCAACACATCCTGTCATTTTCCACAGACCAGAGTCCAGAAGTAATCATTTCATCTGCTGCTGCTTCCTGAATCAGGAACGTGCTCTTCAACCACCTCCGGAGAGGAAAAGCATCCTCTCGTCTAAATCTTCACTCCAAAGCTTGTTGGGGTGATTTTTCCATCTCCGATTCCTGCCGATTCTCACGCTCCGGCCTGCGTGAGGTCTTTAAGGGGACCAAGATTTGAGTCATCTTTGGGTTTTGGCTGCAGTCTGGAAGCTCCGAGGAGTTAACACCGGAGTTGGAGGAGTCCAGTTTCCACGTTACAGATGTCAATGTGACCTCACAGGTGACCTCTTTACAGCTCATTGAGTGTTGGTACGCAACAATTTAACATTCATCAAAAAGACCCACTCATTTAGTTTTTTAGAAAAACAACATGTCAATTAGTATGCATCACAAACGTCTTATAAACACGAAATATAAACAAGAACATGAGCATTCTTCATTCGGTTTCGTAAGTGAGTTATTTCTGCAGAACACATTTGTGCAAAACAATAAGCTAGTAAGTAAAAACGTGTGCACGTCCATGCAAATGTTATTACACGCGATTAGATCAAATCAGAGTTCTGCTTCGTAAACTGTCAACACATTGTTAAATTTAACGGTAACATCTACTCCTTTAAGAATTAATTTCTGATTCCTCACAGCTCATGAAGCAAAATAACTCATTTCGTTCGAATTCACTTTCGCTTCCATGTAAAGTGAATCAACGTTTTGTTTTCCAGATAATTCTCCTCTGCCTTTAACTGCTCAGTCATTAAATCACAGTTCTGAGTGAACTTAGTTTATTTTTACTTAAGTATTTTGCAAAGTGCAAATTTGGATGATGTTGGAACCAAACAGAAAGTGTTCACAGCTACTGAGAGCAGATCAGGCTGCTGAAAGGTCAGCACACTGACAGAAGGTTCGCTTTCTGTTAGCAGAAAACTATTTTTACCCTCCTTGTGTTGTTGATTTATTCCCTTTTCTGTGTTCTCTTAATTAATGAGCTGATGTGTGTTCAGTGGAAGTATTGTGGGATGTTAAAAAGGCCCACTTGATTGAAGATACGCTTCAAAAGCTAAAAAGAAAGAAATATGCCACGCAGCATCATCTTCTCACCAATTAAACACTAATCACTGAAAGATAAACCTGTTGATAATGCCGACCAATAATTGAGGCATACATAATTAATGTATGTTTAATGAAATCGGCAGAAAATCGCATCGGCTCCTCGAACTGTGCCGTGATAATGTGCAGTAATCCCAGTGAATGATATTAACCCAGTAGTCCCCATTATGCGCCTCCATTAATACTCACAACAACAACAACAACAACAACAACAACACACACACACACTGATTCTGGGAGTTGAGTTCTCATACGTGACCAACACTGTGCTTCATATTTAGCATCAGTTTTGTTCCCGTCAGCAACGTTCGGTGTCGGTAACTGCTGGTTTCCTGTGTCGCGTCTTTTCAAAATAAAATGCCAAACAACTAAACAAGAAGTTGAGCCAACAAAACCAGGTTAGGTTTAGGAACACAGCATGATTGCGTTACTTGACTGACAAGTTAACAATCAGGTGACTAGTGAGCAGCTTGGAGGGTTTAGTGTGCTCTGTTTATTTCATGGTCTCTGTGATCCCTTTCCAGGCTTCCTTATAATTAGATCCCCCTATGATGTCCTAGTCGCATAGGACTAGTATCACCTGGGTACTTCAAGTAGTCCGTGATCCTATTCCATGTGGATCATCTGCCATGTCCTTAATTTGCAAAGTAAAACATTTCACTGCAGATTATATTTCCCCAAACACAAAGGTCATGAAGAAGAATATTAGTTCTGTGCAAACCGCCATCTTGGTGATTCTAGTTTTGGCAGCAATTTGGGTGCAAATTGGATCGCATCTGGTTCTCAGAGCAACAGGTCTTTGTGAATATGATATTAACATAAATGTCTGTATACACTTTCAAGCTCATTAACTTCACTTTAAGTTCACTTGCTGCCTTGAAATCGCAAGTTAACTCAACTTGAAGACCTTTTGTTTCAGCTCAGAAATTAAAGTACATTTATTTGAATTAACTACAATGCTCTAGTTGATTGAACTATTAATCATTAGTTATTTCTACTTCATACTAGGAGTTAAACAAATAATACATTTATATTATCAATGCAAGAAAACGTCCCTTTCTTAGTCACAGAAACACATATTTCTGTAATATTGTACATCATCACCATGTCAAGTTAAAGTAACTTGACTATGTTTATGTGACTCACCATTTCAAGTTGAAAGGATTTATATTCCAAATTTGTTTCGACTGACATCTATCAGTTAACTTGACTGATAATTTCAGAGTTTGCTTGTTTTCTTCTAACAGAATTATTGCAGCTTATTGTTTGTTCAAAATGTGAAACACATTATACATGAGCTCAGACATTTGGTGTTAGTACACTAATACAAAAAAGAAGAAGAAGAAGAATATCCCCATATCCTTATGAGGCGTGTTGTAAAGAGATAGAGCAGAATCTTTGTGAATATTGCAGAAGTGAGCTTTTAAAAGTCATTTTCTATTTGTTTATTTTAGTTGTGATAATGGCGAGCCCTCAGCAGGCAGCGTGAGTCGGCCCGAGGCAAGCCGTCATAGTTGGATTCAGTGGTATTCTTATCCAGGAGCCAAGTCGCCGTGTTAATGAACCCGCTCTGAAGTTCTGCTCAGAGTTGGCTGAAGAACAGCTTTATATTTATGAGCCGCGGTGCCAGAGGACAAACAAGCAAACATCAGTGTCATGAAAAATATCGCATTCTGAAGACGCTGCGCTCGTTATTCAGGGAAGAAGTTAAAGTCTGCATTGATAGTATATATGTGTATATGTGTGTTCACAAACAATGTCAGTATGATGAGTTGTATCGGGGCTGAACTGTCAGGATCAGTAGCGTCGCCCGGGAGGAAAAATATGGGGCATTTCCTCCAAGAAATTAGGATATTAGGATATCAGACATTTGCTAAAAACTGGATTTGCATAACTGGAGTCATTTGGAGTTTGTTAAAAGAAAGAAAACAAATGGTGAAATGAGCCAGATGTAATATTAGTGTTGTGTGTCAGACAGACAAAGATTTGAGCTTTAATGGCACAAAAGCAGAAAAACAGTTGATTTTAACGATGATTGTGTTGTGAAAATGAACAATTTCATGATGTGGAAGTAAGACAGTGATACTAAGGAAGGTGCAGACTGAGGCAGGCCGGCTTCATATCGGCTCCAAGTTAGAGCTTTGTTGCACATTAAGTGCAGATATTGTTATTATAGTGATTTAAGAAGCAGTTTCTATCTCCAAACAAGTGGATACTTCAGTTCATATCAACATCCACACAGTATAGTTTGGAGAAAGACGGATTCACTTAATGTGAAACAAACAAGAATGCACACGACCTCCGCTTGACCTTTTTTTTCCCGCTCCCCCCTTTTGATACGTCGCTTTTTGTTTCTTCAAAAGCCCGTTTATTGTGTTTTCTCACTCCTCTTTGCTCCTCGCTGCTGTTCCCCGACACTCGGTGACATCCTTCACATAGAAGCTGACAGCTGGATGACACTCAGCAGCTCCACACTACGATGTAGACGCAGCACTACGACAATTTCACAACACTCGAAACACTAAAAAGGAAATGATCCTTATGTTTCACCATGTTCACCTGTAGGGGATTCTAAATGTATTGAATTGAACATATCCTATGTCATATCTATATCTGAAGATGGAGTTTGTTCATTTATCATTCATTAGTCGTGGCAACAGTAGACTTCTTTAATAGTAGATTTATGAATGTCATTTCTGATTTATGGATACAAATGAAGATATATCTTAAAAACCTTTTAATTTAGGTAATCAAGTGGTACACCTTCTATCCTATTCACAGATTATAACTAAGGAGTACCAATAGTTCTTTCCAGGAAAATGATTAGAAAATGAAAATGAAATAAAAATGAAGCATCACCAATGTATTTTCCAAGATGACGGTCTTAATTGTCGTGGCCTAAAAGTAATTAAATTTAATGGAAACTTCCCAGGGTTGTTAAACTCCAAATTAGGCTGATCACAGAGAGCTGGAGGTAACCAGCTGACTCTCCTACAAACACTTAGTTTATGTTTCTAATCTCCAGAAAAATCTCACTCCGGCGTCGGGCTGCTTCTAATGTGGGATTTCACTTCTGTTGCAGATTCACTCTGACTGGTTAACTTTGAAGTGCTGCTCAAATGAAGAATTGAAAGATGAATCAGCGCATCTCTGGAGTCTTCTCTAAGTACTGTCTGACTCCCTGCCAATTAATAACCCAGCACAATTTTCTGCGGAGACAGATTTCATGTGTGTGAATCACTCCCAAAATCACTGTGGGGACCTGCTGATGCTTTAGCTCCTCCAGTCTGGAAACGAGGCTCTGCAGCGAGACCAGAACTTTTCAAATCTTTGGGAGACATTTTATTTTAAAATAGTGGAATAGATGTTTTATTGAAAGAGGTCAGATCAATACCCTTAAGTATGGAACACATTTCTTATTAATGCTATTTAATTGCATGAAGTCTAAACTAGTGTGAAGGACGTTCATTGGCTGTGACCTCCAGCAGTCGGGGTCGCTCGGCTCAGGTCGGGGCTTCAACGCATGCATTATTTCTCCCGTCGATACGTCCACCTTCGCCTCTCTGAAAGAAGACTAATTTCATTACCGATGCACGCAGGTAATGATCTCATTAATTCACCGTTGATTCATTTTCAGCCGAGTGGATATTAACCTTTTGCCAGTAATCATTAATTTTCCATGGGAGAGGTGTGGTGTGTTGTGATTGGAGCTACGTAAACAAAACCATTAATAGGCTCGCCGACATTAGAGGTCCTTCATGATGTCCAGCTGACTTCTTCCACTCCGATGATCGATTCATCGACGCCCTCCCTCCCGAACACCGACGGGGCCTCCTCGCCGCAATCTGTCGCCTTAGCACGGAGCCCGTTTGGCCCCAGAAGTGAGGATGTGTTGTTTTGTGTACTCATGCATGTATTTCGGGGACAATTATCATGCTCTGAATACTCATACTGCAGCACAGCACCTGGCCACTCCGTCCCTGTTTGCTTCAGAATAAAAGCATTGACATTTAAGGGCGCCATTATTAATCATTTCAAAGTTTAAAAAATGTTTATTAACTTTTATAAATGTATAAAAGATATTTTTACAGTACGTAGACATACAGACTTATATTCAGCCTCTAGACCCAGCTGGTATAATTGTGATTTATTTTCTCCCATTACTTCTAATTAGAATGATTATAAGGGCCGATCATTCAAACTCCACTGAAGAAGCCAAATGTTCACAGAAAAGCTCACACTGTGCAGCTGTTCTTGGAACCCGACCCACATCTGGGTTGAACCCCCCCCCCCCCCCCCCAACTTTCAATTTCCTGTTTTTGCTTGCAGTCCTCCTCACATGAGCCTCACTTCAGCTGATGGGCCTCCACATGACAACATCATCACACTCATTCATGTTTCCGGCCGCTCTGAAAAGGCTCCTGCAGTCGTCCGGTGAATCAGGCAGCAAACAGGGAGACCTACAGAAACCACACAAGTGGGGAAATATGTATTCAGATTGGTCCGGCCCGGTGTGGTGCAATAAGAAACGCTGAATGCAACGTGTTGATTGTATGTGGAGGAGTTGAGGATGTTTGAAAAGGACACAGCAGGAAGAAGAATCGTCATATTCATGCTTCAAACTAACTTCTGAAGAGATGTTGTCATTTCCAGCACAGGGAAGCAGCGAATGGACTCACGCCCACCTTTTATTTTGTAAAAGAAAACGCAGCGAGATGACTAAACGTGTCACGATGAGCCCCACGACTCGCGTGGACGGCGTCTGCTCGTCTCGTCCCTCTGTGTGTGTGGTGGCGTACGGAAGCTGGATTCTGATGACTGTGAATGTGGACCGTATGGACCGTACGGTGGCGGTGGAGGGGGAATGGTGTACTTTGCGTGGAGAGAAGAAAGCAGTGAGTGTGTTGCTTTGCAGCGAGACTGAACGGAGGAGGGAGCGTTCACACTTCAGGGAGACCAGGAGCCCACTGTCTGGCACTAATGAGAGCATTTGGTGTGGGGGAAAGTGCCAAAGTGGGAGCATTCATTTTCCAAGTTATATCCCAAAAATATGAAATATTTCAGAAAACAGTATATGCATTCAGTAGTTTATTCTGTTGTATGAAATGTACCTTCAGTCAAATCTTCCAGCTGCATCCTCTTCCACCTCGTCACTGGTTTACATTTCCCCGTCAACATGGATTTCTCTCCTCTAAATGGGACTAAATGATGGAGCGTCCACCGCTGCACCGTCACCACCTCCGTCAGCCGGCAGGTAAAGTTTGAGCGATGAAGAGCAGGATCAAGATTTTTCCATCCAGCTGCACTGATGACGGAACGTATCCCTCCACCTTCAACCAGGACTCATTACACCTTCTATCATCGAAACGTAGTCCATGAAGTCTTAATTATTCTCTTACTTCTATCGTGGACCCTCGACTGACTACTTCCAATGTTTGACCAGATTTGGAGGTTTTTAAAAAACAGCAAATATATTTTTTAAAATGTGGAAAAAAGAAAAGAAAAGAACCAATCCTGTCTTTCTACAAACACTAACCATGAGATTGCAAATGTAAAAGTACAAAATGCTGCGTTCACTAAACATGCACAGATGCATTCATGTGCACATGTATTTTTGATTCTTGCATTAACCCATTTCTTTAACGTTTATTCTCTCTCAGCTTCAATAACACTCAAACCCCCTCCTTTACTTAACTTTAGGTCTCAGCGGTAAAATGTACCTTAAATTAAAAAGAAATAATAATTAAAAATTGGATTTCTGGAACAACATGCAGCTAACAATTGCTCCGATTAAATCTTTTCGTGTGTTGCAATGTGTCAATATGCTTGTGCGCGGTGGGCCGAGTCTGTTGCAACCATTGCATCCCGATGCTGACGACGCATAAATGATGCAAGACTCAAAGTCATGGCAGGTTCTCGCCTCCAGCGATCCGACTCCTGAGCAAAAACAGAGCAGACCGGTGCTAAAGTGAAAACTATGGTCAGTGCATGAAAACATCATTAGTCTCCTGCAGAACCAGGGCACATTGATTTCACTGTGAAGCATCATGTGTTGCAGTAGAGACGTTAACAGTGACGGCATACAAAGAAGGAAAACGAGGAAAAAGATATCGAGCAGCTGTGTGTTTCTTGGCCGCGTCCCGGTGGGAACCAGGTTCGAGCAGGTTTTCCGTGTAATGAACCTTCGCGGGATTACGCGGCCGTGTGCAGGTATTCCCAGCCGGCCCGTCCACGCTGTCAAACAGCAAGCGATATGTTAATGTCTTTAACAAATAAGACCATCTTCCGTCTGCGGGAAAACACCAATTTGTGTATTTTACAGCTTAAACCAGCTCTCCAAGGTTTGGTTCATCATCAAAAAGGGAAGAATTGGATTTGCATTACCATCTCTGCACACGGAGTCTGCAAGCAAACTGCTCACAGAGGGAACAGAAACAGATTTTCAAACTTTTCGGCTTTAAATGCTTCTTTTTTTGTTTCAAACAAAAGAGCTTACATTGGAGTAGAGTAACCTCTGTTCCCCAAAGTTGTTTAGATACTCTACCTTCATTTGAATGTATGTGTGTGTGTGTGTGTGTGTGTGTGTGTGTGTGTGTGTGTGTGTGTGTGTGTGTGTGTGTGTGTGTGTGGGGTGGGGGGGGCTTATCATTTAATTGAATAGGAAATTGACAGCATATGAAATCACAGCAGATAGTCAGATGAGGGCCGCTGTGCAGACGAGGCAGAATAACTGCATCCCATGAAGGTTTAATGGAAAGACAGAGCAGGTGGGGATTCAGTGTGGAGGCAGGCTTTATGATGCGTAGCTGGGAGGAATCCAATACATTCGTTACAGAACTGGTTTCCACAGCCGTATACAGTATACAGTGTGTGTGCAGCTCCCAATTAGAATGTGGATGGATGGCTTTCACCGAGCATAAACACTCCTCGTTGTTTCACCGATATGCAAACAGCGCGTATACAGCCGGGAGAGGATCCGGCTCCTTAAATTGAGACTAAATTCATTTTGTAAGGCGGCGAGCCGGCATGCAGTGGACTGAATAAAGCTCACCACTCTGAGGGGAGTGTCCAAAGGCATTTACAGTGTTGTGACTTGAGTGGAATGGAAGCCTGAGGCCATGCACAGACAAACTAAAACATTTTGAAAACCATTTCAGCTCCTGAAAAATAAAGGACTTTTCAACATCACACCTTGAGATGTGTGTTTTTTTCCCAGAATGAACGGCTGCGGCACAAGGACGGCGGTGTCCCGTCACGTCGAGGTGAAAATGCATTAACGCGGTGCTTTTATGCATGTATTCACCCTAAGGGGTATGATTAATAATTATAATAATAGCTCTACATGTCGTGACACGGCCATTAATAGTTATTCCTATATGGCGGCACAGACACACAAACACGCCGCCCCAACATGCAGACCTTCACCTTTCTATTTTAACTCCACCGGCAGGAGCTTCTAATTATAAGTCTTTGACTTGGCTGAGTATCAAACCCCATGAATCCTCCTTCAACCGTCCACTGTGTGGTCATCATAGCTAATATTATATAAGTCAACAACTCCTCTTGTAGCTCTTGTTAACCTCAGTGTACAAAGTGTCCACGCCGATCTTATATCACGTTCATCTCTGAATATGAACCGATAAAGGGAGGAGACGTTTGCTTTCATCTGTATGCATCATATCACTGTGATTTCTTCAGCAGGAAATACAAAAAAATGAAACATCAGAGGTTTGTAGGTGTTTTTTTTTTTAAGAGGTCAACATGTACTTTCTGTTCCTTCATCACAGCGGGAGACGAGTCACTTCTCATCAAGGTCAAACAGAGAAACAAAGACTGAAGCCAACATGAAGGAGGAGAAGAAGAAGCAATGAGAGCCAAAGTCAGAATGAAGAAATCCTCACAATTCAGGCAGTTTCTATCCGGCGACCGTAGGAATCAGAAAGGAAGCGGAGGAGGAATTTAGGGGGAAACAAACAAACACAGGACTTTCACACAGGAGACCCCTGTGTGAAAGCAAAAGTTATCAATGCTTCAAATTGACTTTGGATTGAGAAATTAATCAAATATTTCTAATTTCATTGAATTGAAATTGAATTTGAAACTATGACTCAGGGTCAAAGGTCATAATGTTAATAGCTGGAAAACAAATATCAACTCATTACTGTACATTCTAGGGAAATCAAATATAAGTATATCTGTTTTCACAGTTATGATGCTACATTTTTCCGACCGCTCCTCTCTTATTCTGGTATTTTCTCTATAGTTTTGAATGAAAAATGTACAATAATGTTGTTGACGTCTCAGATAAACACTGGCGTGGAAGCAGGAATGTTGTAATGTTCAGCTTAGTCCCGCGGCTTAAAATCGAATGTTTGTGAATGCTTCCCGAACAGTCCGTCTGCTGTTCACGAGGCTCCGAGACGCAAGCGTGTCGATTTTCTGACGACTCGGGGAAACCGTTCTGTGCATACCAAGAACACATCTATAGCGATAATATTTGATTTAGCAGGCAGCGGGTTTATCTGCCTCACAAATCAAGGTTATGCTGAGCGACGGAGGATAACTCATCCAATTTCTGTCCAAGAAGCGCTCACTCTCGGGATGTCAAAAGAAAACGGGCTCTCATTGGCTGCGGCGTGCCGGGGATGACGAGGTCAGGATGAGGCGGCCGAGGAGTCTTAATTAAAAGTCGCTGGTGATACGACCCAAATTCAGCCCAGCCGGTCATTTCTCCGCTGACAAAGAATCATTACATTAGATGTCAGAGTGGATCAATATTCTGACAGGGTGAGGTTCCCTCGCTCCCGTCTCCCCCTCATCTCCCCCCATCCACCCCCCCATCCCTCCAAACCTGCAACCTTAAGCAACAAGAGGGATGAGGTCAAAGATTTGTTCAAATCAGCACCTCCATCTCTGCAGCTGAGACGGGGGGAATCACTCTTCGTTTGTCAAGGCAGACTGCAGCAGCGAGGCATCATTAAATTCCTTCTCACTGCTTATTGTGCATAATTCATATTCAGCCGTTGAAATATAAATGTTGCTGTATTGCAGAAACTCTGCTCGACCGAGGCCGGAATCAAACCCCCGAGTGGGACTTCTGGGTTGAAGGGGGGAAACGTACGGGCGAGGGCTCCTTCGGACGATTCTGGATCGCCTGCAGCAAAATCAATCAGGATTGTTATAAACAAAGGCGGACCTTTAATTGCTTATTATGTGAAACTTTTTTTTTCCTCATTGGGACTATTATTTGCAAAAAGATTGATTGCAGAGAATCTACAAAATCTTCAATTAATGTTCCGTTCTAAATTATGTATTTACTGAATGTCAGTTAAACAATAATTAAAGTAGTGGAACGAGATTTTAACAATAATGTGAAAAAGTTGGCTGATAGTGATGAAACCGATCTATGGTGCATTTTAGCGTTTTTCAGCTCATTATTTCGGGCTTTTACAGCCTTAAATGTTACCGTTGTGGTTGAGTCTCACGGGTCTCATCGATGTAGTGTCCAAATGCAGTTGCCGAGAGGCAGCGTGGGAAAAGACGCTCGGTACGAATGAATGAAGCGCTTCTAATCCCCAAACCAAACCGGGTTCATTTCATTTGGATGGTTACTGCTGCCGCTCCGACTTCAAATCTGGCAACGCCAACGAGCCAAATGATTCGAGTTGGATGATGACAGATTTTTTTACAGCTGGAAGGCAGAACTGGTACTCTGATGCTGTTCTTTCTGCTTTACATATGAAGCGATGCTGAAATCTCAGCTTTTCTCTCGTCTTTATCTGGATATTTGATTATTGAGGTAACCCAAAAGTAATGGGAATGTATTTATTAACTTTACTTTAATAAATAATGCTTGGATGATTACATGTTTTAACTGATAATGAGGAGTTTTAACAGAAGGCGTTTTTAACTGTTACGTGTAATACGACAGTTTCCTAGCTGGTACAAAATGTGCCTTTTGTTTTGCAGTATTTTAAACCCTTTTTTTTTTATTTTTCATTAGAATTCATCATATAATTCCTTATTTCCTGTGAAGTTTAAACAAATGGCTACAATAGAACCCTGTTCGCTGTCCGTGGTGCTGAAATATTTCCGCCCTGTGAAAGTGAGCGTGAGCTATATGTCTGCTGAAAACCATTTCCAGCAGCGTCGAGGGTCCTACATCACGTCACATTGCCACGCCACAGCTTTTTTTTTTTTTTTTTTTTTGCTGCAGGGATGACTGGTGGATCAATACGCCGTCGATGTGTTCCCGCCTTACTCACAGGGATCTCGCTCCCCCGGCTTTTCCCCGGCGTTTAGGTGAAGCCGCTCCTCTTGTGCTCTGATCCCTACAGAGTGATTCACTGTCCCATCTCTCTCCTACATCCTCCCAAATCCCTTTAAGTTGGCCCGCTTTTTCCCCGAAACATTATCAGTCAGCGAGCATCGTGTTCACCATCAAGCGTGAAGCATCATTTACGGAAACATTACATTTTCCAGCTGTTGGTGCTTTCCTGCATCAAAATGAAAAAAAAGAGAGACTGAAACGCCACCTGTACCCCCAATAATGGAATTTGATCTTCTCTGCATGAAGAAAAGATTTGAGAGATTGGGTTTTTTATCACAGACTGCTATGGGACTAGCACTCATGTGCCTCCAGGATTAGATGGCGAGGGTGTGTGTGTGTGTGTGTGTGTGTGTGTGTGTGTGTGTGTGTGTGCATTCACTTAGCAGTGGCCTTGAGAGCAGGTTACTCCCCGGCTGTATTAATGATGGGAGTGCAGGTTGCTGTAGTTGATCCTATCTGCGGCGCTCATCCATTCCAGCTTCCATGTGGAGAGAATGCATGTAATGAATAATATACCACCAGACTAACAGCAGGGTAATTACAGGATAATAAATGCACCTGCATTTTGCCCACAATGTCAGTGAAAAAAAAAAAAAAAAAAAAAAAAAAAATCTCAGTATAGTTGCAATATGTGCTTTAAAGAGCAGCGACCAGGTTGTGTATTAATGGCGTGGGCTGGGCGGCGTCGTGATGAGCGTTTTGTGCTGCAGCGTTGAAGTATTGATGAATAGATCGCCAAAGGGCGAGCTGAAGTTGTGCAGCCGGCAGCCCAGAGCGATAAAAGCAGGAACAATACAATAAAGCTATATTGACAGAGGTATTTAGTTTGTATTTAAGTGCCGTGTCCGCTGGGTGTCCGGGTCACTGGATTTATCAGACGTCACAAAACACACGCCCGGCTTTCACCCATTATAATAATAATAAACATTAAATGCAACTCCATCTGACATAAACACATCCGAGGAAAAGCACGCGCATTGGTTTGTTTTATTATAGAACAATAAATCACACAAAACGAAACGAAGGCTTTCCTCTCATGGTGATTCGAACAGTCTTTAATTTTGGAACGTTTTAAATTCATAACGCGGTCGTGAAAAGTAAACTTTGAATCCCCTGAAGGAAAAGAGGACGGCACTTTAAACCCAGGATGAATAATAAAAATAAGAAACTTTTATCGTCGGTGCTCGGGCGTTTTCAGTCACCAATCATATATCAAACAGTGTCTAATATCCTGATTTAATATGGATCCTCCTTATCACGACGATGAGGCAGCGTTTATAGTCTCTTTCTTGAAAAGATTGAATATGATTTCTGTGATGAACACAAACAGATGTTTATATAGACCACACACTGTGGCACACTATCCTGGTGGTATCGACGTTAATGATCCGATGGCAGCATAGAGGCTGGAGAAGGCTGTGGCTTTTATAATCGATGCATATTCCTGTATATTTCCCATATCATTATGGGATGGTGAGATACAGCATGTGGACATTTTGCAGCAAACGTATAGATCCCGCTGTATGTACACTATGGATCGGTTTAATAGAGTGAAAGACGGTCGGTGACCACTTCAGGACACTACAGTGAGCTCTTCATGTTTATAGTACGGATGATTCAATCAATGAAGTGTATTTTTTCCCGCCCTGCCCTGCTCTACTCCCTGATATACTGCAGCTAATCCACATGTTTGGACCGGCCGGCCTGTTGTTGTGTTTCACTGTAGGATTAAAAAAAAAAAAAAAAAAAACTCCCCCTGATAATAGATTTACAATTGCTCATATCCCTTCCATTCTTTCATGCTGCACTCTGGCATTTCTATTCTACCGTGTCACCGTGATCTTTTAAAATGCAAATGATTTTTAGATGGTCGGTCTTTTTTTTTAAATAAAAAAAAAAAAAAAGCAGAGAATGCCTGCGATAGAAAGCCCACCGTGTGTTGCCGTGGGCACGTACGCGAGGCGTTTGTGGCTCGGTGGTGGAAATTGTTTTTCAGCAGTGCGAAGGGCATTTTCACCATCTGCTATTGTGCCATTGTCAACCAGAATCAAAAGCCTGGGAGTGGATCCTTTAGAACATGGTTTTCAGGAAAGAAAAATAATAAAATGCAAAATGTAGTCATGCTAGTAGCATAACGGGGATGGTAATACCACATCTCTGTCCAAATATTGGATTGATCGCCATGAAAGTGTGCAGACAGATTACATATCGTCTTCCCGGAGGTCGACCTTTGTGGTTTGGGGTGAAATATATCAGCAAGTATTGGACGTTTGCCAAGAATTCTGTGACACACATTCATGGTCCTCTGAGGATGAACTGTCATAACTGTTAGTGATCCTCCAACATCAGGTATTCCCATCAGCCTACTTTACAATTAGCAAATGTTAGCATTGTAGCATACTACCCTAGAATGCTTGAAGACTCTCAGGGTCCTAAATGATGCATTTCCACTTCCTTTATTGTCTGTTCATTCTGTTTAAACCCGTCACGGATGTGTTGTTCAAAAAAGGCAGCAAGCTTTAATACCTTTAAGAACTGACAAGAAGCAAAACCTGAGGAGGATCGAGAAAAAAACAGCAAAAATGACTAAAAAACACCCAGGATGCAACGGTGAAGATGAGGAACAAATATCAAACACGGCAGAAACAGACGGACTAAATACACAACAAACTAATTAGACAACGAGACACAGGTGGGCCACATTATGTGCTGTTTAACTCACGGAGCAAAAGAGGGATGTCCAAATAAGGTCCTATTTCCTGTTTCTACATAAAACATGCGTTTGTTCCACTGTGGTCTGGAAATATGCTAAATGCTTACATATAATGATTTGTTGTTTTATTTTTGTTTAGGGTGCACGCACACACACACACACACACACACACACACACACACACACACACACACACACACACGCACGCACACACACACTCACGCACACACACACACACACACACACACACACACACACACACACACACACACGCACGCACACACACACTCACGCACACACACACACACACACACACACACACACACACACACACACACACACGCACGCACACACACACACTCACGCACACACACGCACACACACACACACACACACACACACACACACACACACAGCAGGGTTGTGGTTTGCAGGGCTGCCAATAAAGCCTCCTGAGCTCTGTTGGATGCTTCTATGCTGCACTGTTACACTTCAGTGACCTCAGCAGCAGCGAGCGCGTTCACTAAATGACAGGACCCAAGTTTGCTAATGTTGCTATAGTTACTCTTCTGACAATTGACAGCGTCGCCCTTTTTTTTCTTTTTTTTTTTTTTGATGCGGGCGGAGGCAGAGCTGGATGTTTATTAAAACAGTGCAGTATATTACAGTGTAAAGTCGGAGCAGGGACTCGGCGGTGCTTCCTGCATGTAAACGCAGCATGAATCACACCTTTTCAACATTTATTCAAGGCCACATCTCCGCTTCTGCAGCCTTTTGCTGACAGTTTGCTGTCAGGTTACACAAACAGAGCTTTCATAAAATAATCATGTTGTTCAGGAGGAGGAAGGTGAAGTACACAATATGCATGTCATTAGAAAAGCCCCCAAAAAACTACCTTCCTATACAATAAAACTGCGTAGTGAATAACTTTGAAGGGAAATATTTTTGTTTGCTTTTGACTTATCGCAAATACATTTCAAAGGAGGGTTTGGAAGTCGACTCCAGATGGAGGAAGGTTTAAAGAGTTCACCTGGAGACATTTTTGTTGTGTTTTGTTACAATTAACTGTAATCTGGCATGAAATGAATTTCCCTAGGATCAAAATATCATTAATCATAAGAGCGGCATGTACCTTTATTGTTAATAAAGTACATTTTAAACTATAACCACTGCCATATACTAATAAATGCATTCTGCCTACTGTTCCCCGTCTCTCAGTTCATCCTCCTCGCTCCTCTGTTTATCCAGATCTGGTTTGGTTACCACGACGACGTGTTGGACTCGCCTCCTCGCCGGCTGCCCGTGATGCAGCGAGCCCGGCTGGGGGAACTACTGGGCCACGGTGACTGAGGACTGACCTTGTCCCGGACAATCTTTCAAAGTTATTGAGCCAGGATGGTGATGACAGTTGAGAAATGCTGGGCTGCACCGCTGAGGATATATCATTGGCTAAAATTGTCTTCATATTGACCTCCTTGAAAAGAATGAACTCATTCGCGAGCACCCAGGAACAGCTGGTGTGTGTGTGTGTGTGTGTGTGTGTGTGTGTGTGTGTGTGTGTGTGTCCAACTGCCCAATTTCACATCTTATATGAAGCATTTTGTCCACATCTCAGCATATATTGTATAGCAGAAGTGGACGCTTTGCATTGTGGTATTTAGAGTGCTGGAGGATTGATGATGTTTACGGCGTGGAGTCAGAAATCTCCCTATGAGGCGTTCTGGTGTTTTGGGTGATTGCAGACTTTACACAGGGACAAACAGCTTGTCATCGGCTGGCAGCGTGTCGGCCTTTGAAGCTCATTGTTTTTGTGCACTGAGATGATTTCCCTCGCCTGAAAGCGTCGGTGTCAACATTCGGAAGTGGGTAAAGGCGAGAGGAGAGAGGAGACCTGTGTGCTGTGTTTCTTCTGGGTTTTTTTCCAGGGCATCATAAACCTTAACCTGCTAAATAAAAATAACTGGAACGCCATACATCACCTGACGTCACCGCCCTCCAGCAGCCACCTCCACCCTGTGTGACCCCCGACTCAAAGTTTCATCACTCACACTTATTTATTGTATTGTGTTTGCAGTAATAATGTGTTCTGTATATCAGGATGATAAAATCAATCCTTGAGTTCATGCTTTCCACTTTTAGCATCATTTCTAAAAGGAATGCTAATCAAAAGCAGGAAGACACTCATATTTTGGGAGGATTGTATATGATGTCACTCTGGAGGGCTTTGGAACTGAACCAGGATCTGTGGAAGACAACAGTAAGCTCCCTGTCTGCAGCAAACACACTATAGGAGCACACATGCATGTACACTACAGGCAGGACGTCAGTGTTTCTGTTCTGTTCATCGGATGCTTCTTTGATATCACAAAATATGGTAATAATGGCCTAAAATGCACTTTGAACACGTCTTGGAGTCTGTATTGACATGCGATTTTGATAAGAGCATAAAAAAATACAGATAACAAAAAGTTAAAATGTATTCTGTCACTAACAGATACAAATCAGACTGTTTCACTTATCAGGTCTGCCGTGTTTTTATTAAATCAAAGTATTTTCAATAAGAATAAAAACTTCATTTATATTATTTTGTTATTCGTCTTGGAATAAAACCACAGGAAACAAAGAGTAAATGGTGAAGCGGATGATGTCAGTCTCTCTTTCAGTCTGCTGTATGTTGATGACACTAATTGTTCCGTGAAAACGAGACGACAGGAAATAAACACTTCGTCTTGGCAGTGTTTGACAAAACACAAATCCTTTTTCAGCGTTATTCTGAGGAGGAAGGAGGAAATATGTCTGCCTGCATCCAAGCTGCAGAGGAATCAGGACAAAGAGATTGTGGCTCCCGTGCTTTATGATGAATATTCTACCGTTAATCACTAATTCAGTATTTCTGAGGCCGGTCTTCCTGCAGCCCGTGGGTCTGCTCCGCTGCTCCGCTGCCCTGCTGATGTGAGTGGGTGAAGACTTTCTGTCCTGACTCTCTGCAGCACAGCCGGGACGTTGCTTCTCCACATCGCTCCGCACCGCTGAGCTTCGCTGAAGGAACTGGAAGACTTTGGTCCGAGGCAAAGAAGCCAGAGATGAAAGCCATTCCTTCCAGGGAGGATGAGGGAAATTTAGTTTTTTAGTTATTTAAACTGTGATATGCAAATGAACCCTCAAAAAGATATATCAAAAAAACAGCTAAACAAAATAGTTACACAGCACTTTTTTTATCTCTCGGATTATTGTTTCCCTACAGATGTTGTGCAGTTTATAGCTAGAGGCAGTCCATAATGAGGAGAATGGCAAAGTGCAGCATTGCTGTCCTTTTTTCTGTGGACGTTGAGTTTATACTGATGCATAAACGTCCTCCATGTATCTGTTATTAAGAGACGTCCAGAGAATGAGAGTCCAGCGGTGGCACCGAGAACCAATCAGCTGTCTCAACGTTATGTTCATACAAAAGTGACTTTACATGAGGTGCCTTTCTCATGAATACATGTGCAGAATAAAAATAAATAAAACAATCCAGTGATTTTACACCCTGAAATAAAGACGACAACCAATTACGTTGTGTGGAACAACTACAGGGAGTTCCTCTCCTCCCGTTTTTCAAAATAAAAGTCTTTAAATGTTACATCATCAACTGTTTAAACTGTCTGAAGGCACATCTGTACGAATGATGATAAACTGAGCACAGGAACTTATAGATTAGATATGATGACAACAATTTAAATGAACAACATACTTTTGAAAACTGTAGTTGTAGTACAAGCTATGTTACAGAAGGTAAAAGTATGTCAGGCATGCTACATGAAGTCAATGACACATCAGGTCCAGGTGCCCTTATCTTCTCCCGAATGCTTTTTTTTTAACTTAAAATTCGGAGAATATGTTCAGCTGCTTTGGTCGATACCGAGCCTAAAGTCTGTTCCGCAGAAGGCGAAATGCAAAAATCCACCGTAAATCCATGAGTCCAATTAAGAGGCACCGTAGAGACCTCTCGCCAGGATTTGTTTGCGATAAGGCAGAAAAAAAGTGAGCCGAGGCTCTGATTCCTAATCTAAAGATAACACTCAGGTGCTATTATTGTGGAGCACATTTGGAGACAGTGGCAGGTTTGTAGACTGAGTTTACTTACTGGAGTAAAGGACACTTCCTGTCCAACACTTTGTCTCGTGTCTTTGCAACCACCATGTAATATTTCTAGTGGCTCGATCATGATTGTCTAACACTAAACCTATATTACAGGCATGCATCACTTCTCATAGAACAGGGTTACAACGAATGCTTAATAGTACTATGCTAATTACAACTTGCACTTTGCAATTTAACAAATAATGTTAACATCTCCAACTACGGCAGGTCTGACTAACACGTTTGAAAAGACAAACTCATTTCCATTGTGATCAACAAAATTCATTGTTTCATTGTTCATTGTTTCACCACTTTGTCACTTTATACTGTTTGTTCTTTGATTGTTTCTTTTAAAGTGTATCTTATGTATGTACGATGTCCTTGAGCGACCAGAAAGGAACCTTTTAATAAAATGTATTATTATTATTATAATTATTAATGTTAAAACCTCACATGTGTGTTGGATTAACAGGCTATCAGGTGTTATTTTATACAGATGTAGAATGACATTGGTATAATTTGACATTGAACAGACATATTAAAAAACATATTATGGCCTTTATCTTAAGAAATATGTTCAATTCAGAGGCATATTCCAGCAAACTTCACAATGTGTGAAAGTACAAGTAAAACTAGTCAAATTAAACAATATAAACTTTGATTTTTCTTGATCGAAAAGCATTCCGGTTAAAAAGCCCACACTGGGGTAAGTTGTAGGACTTGTAGGGTATTACTTTTTAAATTTATGTTTTTGTATGGACTCATTGTGGTGTGTGCATGTCTGCATGAAGCCTATTACCATGAGAATGACCTGCAGTGCAGAAAGCAACGAGTCACATTTGAATGGAAACTTCTTTTTCCAGAGCTGTTAATTTACAGTTGTGTCGCCTCATGTAATCCATATGAAAACACTTCTTCTGCTTTAATACTGTTGTGTCTCTCCTTTGTTATGTGGATTCGAACCACCTTTGTATTTGAATGCATCCAACTCCACAAATGTTGACCCGTTTTTAACAAATTCTCCCGTTTGTGTGAATGAATCAGAGGCCTTTTTTCATAGTCAAAGTAAAAGCCAAGCAAACACAAAACTCTGTTTCATCCGTTTAATATCAAGGGAGAGGTTGTTCTCCAGCACAGATGGTAAAAATCCCCTTTGAGTTATAACCTTGTCCTCAGGACAAAATATGTAAAAGGGCCGGAGAGATTTCCCATTTTTATAGGACATAAATTCAGCAATGCGGTGCGGGAGCTTCGCCGTGTTGAACGTTGCATTTAAACTTTGGTTTTCATCCCAGACCGTAAGTTACTTGATGTTCACGTACAATTTAATCAAGATTTTTGTGAATCTTCAAAAGTTTGTTGGCAACACTGTTGAAGTAATGCCAGTAAGTAATGACTATGTTGTGTTTCTGTCAGGTAGCCAAATGTTTAACACATAATTATTGGCAGGAAGCTTTACATTATCAGTATGCAAGATGGCGTCTTGGGGAGGTTTCATATCTGTTACAATTATTTCTCTTCCCTTTAAGCTTGCTCCAAATAAATGGCATCAGCCGTCCTGTTTTTTTTGCATCGACAGCTCCTTGAATTGCCTAAGGGCAGCACGTTCCCTGGTAGAGGCGTGGGGAAGGTGTGGTACGACTTACTTCTTCTCTCTTGACAGATTATTCAGAATTTGAGAGAATTTAATCACACAATGTAGCTTTTACATAATTCAAGGGTTTGAGAACTATTTGACTCTACGGAACTGAAAACAGGTTGATTACGGTGTTCGACCCTCGGCGACAGACAGGCACTTTCTTTAGAATTTAAAATTCAACCTTTCACTGACAAATTTAAAATAATGATAATAACAGTAAAAGCAGATTTGAAATATTATTTTCCTTTACTCTTTTTATTCTTTATCACTTTGAGTGGAAATGTACTGCTTTGGACAAAATCTAGCATTATTGTATTTTGCATCCGCTACTGATGCGTTCGTTATTTGCATTGTCAACCCTGTAAATGTCCCCAATGCGGGACAAATAAAGGACTATCTTATCTTTATGATAATAAAGGAAGGAGTAGCATAGTATTGTCTCATTTACCAACTAAATTCCATGTGAAATTAAATTAAACATTAAATGTTTTATGAGCTAAACCGTCAGTTTGTAATGTATCTTCTTTTTCTCTGTTTCTATATAAATACCTTTTAAAAAAGATGTTTCTCCCACTCAGATTCAATAAATAGCATTTTAACATTCTTTCATTTTTATCCCTAAATTATGAAAATCCGCTAGTCAGAGGCAGCAGTGCCGATGACTCAGGGGCCCTGAGACAGCTGTTTTATTCCCATTTCACCACACACCAGTCTGGAAGCGCGTCACCTCTTAAATCCCAGGTCTCGTGAGCTGTCGGATTGTTCCGCGTGGGAAGAGAGGCGCGATGAAGACGAGTTAAATCCGATGCGTTGCTGTGATCAGCGAAGCAGGAGAAAAGTCTTCAATTAAATATGTTTTACTTCTACGTGTATCGCTGAAATTAAGTCCCAGGGTTGTCGGTCGCCATCCACCGGCAATTCTCTGCAGCAGGTCGTAATGAGAAGGTAGAAGTAATGCTTTTCTTATTTGTTTTATTTTTATTTTGGAGAGGGGAGGCATCAAAAGGTCTCAAGGCCAGAGTAAAAGCCAGAATGTTGGGGGAGTGACGTGAGTAATTTTGTCTGGCCTTTGGACGTTTGTAATGAAGACCATGAACATGGAGAGAGTTTCATACCAAGGCTGAGCAGTATGTTATATATATATATACACTCAACAAAAATATAAACGCAACACTTTTGTTTTTGCTCTCATTTTTCATGAGATGGACTTAAAGATCTAAAATTCATTCCAGATACACAATATTACCATTTCTCTCAAACATTGTTCACAAATCAGTCTAAATGTGTGATAGTGAGCACTTCTGCTTTGCTGAGATAATCCATCCCACCTCACAGGTGTGCCACATCAAGATGCTGATCTGACATCATGATTAGTGCACAGGTGTGCCTTAGACTGTCCACAATAAAAGGCCACCCTGAAATGTGCATTTTTTTGCTTTATTGGGGGTCTGGGGACTCAGAACCAGTCAGTATCTGGTGTGACCACCATTTGCCTCATGCAGTGCAACACATCTTCTTCGCATAGAGTTTATCAGATTGTCAATTGTGGCCTGTGGAATGTTGGTCCACTCCTCTTCAATGGCTGTGCGAAGTTGCTGGATATTAGTGGGAACTGGTACACGCTGTCGTATACGCCGGTCAAGCACATCCCAAACATGCTCAATGGGTGACATGTCGGGTGAGTATGCTGGCCATGCAAGAGCTGGCTTCCAAGAATTGTGTACAGATCCTTGCAACATGGGGCCGTGCATTATCTTGCTGAAACATGAGGTGATGTTCATGGATGTATGGCACAACAATGGGCCTCAGGATCTCATCACGGTATCTCTGTGCATTCAAAATGCCATCAATAAAATGCACCTGTGTTCTTCGTCCATAACAGATGCCTGCCCATACCATAACCCCACCACCACCATGGGCCACTCGATCCACAACATTGACATCAGCAAAGCGCTCACCCACACGACGCCACACACGCTGTCTGCCATCTGCCCTAAACAATGTAAACCGAGATTCATCCGTGAAGAGAACACCTCTCCAACGTGCCAGACGCCATCGAATGTGAGCATTTGCCCACTCAAGTCTGTTACGGCGACGAGCTGGAGTCAGGTCAGGACCCCGATGAGGACGACGAGCATGCAGTTGAGCTTCCCTGAGACGGTTTCTGACAGTTTGTGCAGAAATTGTTTGGTTATGCAAACCAATTGTTTCAGCAGCTGTCTGAGTGGCTGGTCTCAGACGATCTTGGAGGTGAACCTGCTGGATGTGGAGGTCCTGGGCTGGTGTGGTTATACGTGGTCTGCGGTTGTGAGGCCGGTTGGATTTACTGCCATATTCTCTGAAACGCCTTTGGAGACGGCTTATGGTGGAGAAATGAACATTCAATGCACGAGCAACAGATCTGGTTGACATTCCTGCTGTCAGCATGCCAATTGCACGCTCCCTCAATGCTTGTGGCATCTGTGGCATTTTGCTGTGAGACAAAACTGCACATTTCAGAGTGGCCTTTTATTGTGGGCAGTATAAGGTACACCTGTGCACTAATCATGATGTCAGATCAGCATCTTGATGTGGCACACCTGTGAGGTGGGATGGATTATCTCAGCAAAGCAGAAGTGCTCACTATCACACATTTAGACAGATTTGTGAACAATGTTTGAGAGAAATGGTAATATTGTGTATCTGGAATGAATTTTAGATCTTTAAGTCCATCTCATGAAAAATGGGAGCAAAAACAAAAGTGTTGCGTTTATATTTTTGTTGAGTGTATATATATATATATATATATATATATATATATACTCTGGGTTTCTGAATTATTCACCCACAACAAACGATGTCAAAGTCCAAATTTAAACAACCTTTTAAGAACAGGTTAGCCATTAGCTGCTAGCTCCACACTTCTGTACACGATACATGTTTGCTAATGCGAAACCCTCCAGACTGCCAGTAATCACTATACCACTTAGAAGACCATTTAGAATAGCACTCTGTTACATCGCCAGATGGCTTAAGATCTTTTAATGTCGGAGTCCTACACGACAGCAATATTAAAAAACCTCCGGAGGAGCATCTGCAACCAATCACGGTGAGGGAAGGCTCTCCTGCTGGTCAAAGACTTTACCCTTGTTTGTTCTCCCTGAATATTCTCCACACATTGTGCTTGCTAATCCGATGTCGCTAATGCATCTCCAAAATACTTTCATTTGCTTTCAGTAATGATGCCGTTTGGATTCCAGCACTTAAATTAGCTTTTTTTTTTTGTTAAAATAAAATGGTGATGGTCTGTGATCTCACCAAAACAAAGTGCCAGCTGTGCCAAGCAGAGGCTATTTGAAGATGTTAAGGTTGGAGTTGAGAAGAGAAAGCTAAACAGTCACTCATATAGTTCTTACTTAAAGCATTCCACGTTTATCATCGCCCATCTTGTGAAATGTGAGAATTGAGTTCCCTTCATATTGCTGAGCTGAAGGTGGAGTGGATGGAAAAATGTCAACAAATGTATAGGTAAAAAATGTCATATTTGTGTGCAAAAGAATACAGTGATCACATCCCTACAAGCAAAAATATGACTAGAAGTCTGGCAGCCTCAATAAAAGGGAACCCAATAAAAAATAACAGCAACAACCAAGGGAGCAATATACTTCAAAACCAAATCAGCTCAAAACACTCACAATGCAGAAATCTATTTATTGTCGCCGCTATGACAATCAGCAGCATAAATGTATTTAATCTTTTTATATACTAAAGTAGTGCACAGGTGTGAGTAGCATTAGCATAAGAGCACAAATTAGCAGCTGTAGATAACAAGATTGTTTTTGTCCAAGCAGATCTGCAGAGAATAAATAAACAGCCTTGTAGTTTCATGTTAGCATGTTGCTAAGCAACAAAAAGTCTTAACGGACCCAAGATCTGCACATGTTAGCACCATATTTCAGCTTGGAATGCATCCACAGGAGATGCAGAAGTCCTCTCACGGCGTTTCCTGTCATTCTGGCGGCGAGCGATCACAACCAGAACGCCGTTAGCGTCCCAGATGTCGGAGGAGGAGATTTCTGTTCCGCAAGCAGAAGTCGAGATTTCTGACAGGTTCTGTATTGATTATTATTGTTTTGTGTTGCTACTGAGAGGCAAAGTGTCACATATCTGTGGTTAACACGTTTGTCAGAAACAGATGTGGAGCATTGCATCTTGGGAAGTGTTTTTCTTCGTGTTGCTCAGGTTTCAGTGGAGAATTATGTAACTCAAAAATAAATGATTCATCATGAATGAGTGTATTTTGAGATTCGGAGAGAAACAGGGTTTTTTTTGCATGTTTTATGTATCAGCAAACTAACAATGGACAGATGTGTCAATTCACTTTGATTTATGAAGCAACTTTCATATGCATATGTCATCTTTTTTCTCAGCAAAAATTCCACAGGCAAGTAAAATTTGCTCCCATTCGTCGTGTGAGCTGAGAGAATAATGACAACGATGTAATGAGAACAAATTGACGGATTGTGGTGGAATTGAAAAAGCTTAACTTTAATGTGGGGGGAGAAAATAAATAGATTTGGTGTGGATTGTCAGCTTTTATTGTTTAGATTATTATTATTGTTCACCCAGTAGGAATGGAAATTACACTATTAAATAAATTACACTATAAAACTCCCAGTTTTTGGCATCTACATCCACCACGGGCTGCTGCACTACATACAAGATTAGATTTGATTTGTATGACAGTTAATAATTAACAACTGTGTTCAAGTGGCTGTTTTAGGGGGAAAAAAGACAAATTCTTCATGCCAACATCGGATTTTAATATTTTGTACTGAAAGCTCTTAAATACTGTTAAGTTTCTAAAGTTAACTTTCACAAAAACAAAACCATATAGGGCTACAGTAGATTATGTTTGTATATTTGTTGTTTTCTGTCCTCGATATGTACTTGGATGCGTTTTTCCTCCCGTTCTGTTTGGGCTCTCAATAAGTTTGTTCATTAGCATTTCACACAGCACCCAATGCTGCCCCTTGAGGCTCCAAAGGTGCTGCAGTACACAGACTCATTATTTGCTCTTTGTCAACTGAGACTTCATTAAAAAAGCTAATTACAGATTTTAATTAGAATCCTTGGATTATAGCCTTATACTATCAATATAATAATCACATCCTCTTATGACCCTCTCTGTTAACTTAGCGTCAGTAGCAACATTTAAACATCGGGAATAATCCGACAAATGTTTGTTTGCATTCAGAAGTGAATGCCAGGTTTTAGTTATTAATCTGATTGTGTAAATGCAGAATGCGACCGTATTTCCATAAAACACATTGACTAAAATACTAACGGCTTGATTCATGATCTCAATAAACCCTAAAAGTGTGTGAATTTATTTAAATCTTGCACACAAATGGTAATAAAAGGTTGTGAAGTACATATTTATCATATTTCCACATTTGGTTATTTGGATGTGTGTTTGAATGAAAGGGCTTTCATTGTATTTCTCTGTATTGGAGAATGACTAATGCTGCATTCACATGGAATCAGACTGTTTTATTTTCACAGATGGATTCATTTTTACTGTTCAGCCTCTTTCATTTTGTTTTTTAACAGAGTGCCAGAATGACTGTAATTGTGGTATAAAGCAGAAGCATAATAATAGGTACCATGGATCAGTAGTGAGGCATATCCGACCCCGGATCCTTCACGATTACATTCCCATACAACTAACCTGCATTCTGAATTATGTGTGAGGGGAACAAAAAACACAACAAAACAATCCACACATCATGGTTAAAAATAAATATGTTGTTTAAGTAACATATGTGAGTTAAAATAAGACATAGTTGGCTTTTTGGTTCATATGAGACATGAACAGAGGACTCCTGGGTGAAAGTCCTGTCATAGTTTGACCCTGCCTGACCCCTCCCAAGGACAAAAACAATCCACACATCATGGTCTAAAAATAAATATGTTGTTTAAGTAACATATGTGAGTTAAAATAAGACATTGTTGGCTTTTGGGTTCATGAGACATGAACATAGGTCTCCTGGGTGAAAGTCCTGTCATTGTTTGACCCTGCCTGACCCCTCGCAAGGACGGCCATAGACTATGATTAGGAATGTAACATATGTGAGTTAAAATAAGACATAGTTGGCTTTTTGGTTCATATGAGACATGAACAGAGGTCTGCTGGGTGAAAGTCCTGTCATTGTTTGACCCTGTCTGACCCCTCCCAAGGACAAAAACAATCCACACATCATGGTCTGGCTCAAAATAAATATGTTGTTTAAGTAAGTGAGTTAAAATAAGACATTGTTGGCTTTTGGGTTCACATGAGCCATGAACAGAGATCTCCTGGGTGAAAGTCCTGTCATTATTTGACCCTGGCTGACCCCTCCCAAGGACGGTCATAGACTATGTGCAGCTCTCCTGTATGGGAAGAGGATTTTTAGGAGACCAGGACGGCGTATCAGCGTGGTCAATATGTCCGTAGAGGAGCAGCAACAGAGGGTGGCCTCGGCCGCTACATGGGCTTACTGAAGGGAATAAAGTAATCCACAGACTTCCAACTGGGAGTGAAGGTAGTGGGAGTTTACCTGAAGTGGCTGAGCAGCATTGTGTCCACTGCTAACAGGAGTGCAGTCTCCTGTGAGACAGTCGGCGGCTGGCTTGCAACCACTAATTTCCCCTATCGTGCCACGAGTGTGTCGGCCTCTAATGTGATGAAACCAGCCGAGTGAATAACAGTGTATCGCGCTGGCGCTGTGCCAGAGATAACACTGTGAGGCCAGCTGAGACGCTTGCCTCTGTTGCAGAATCTCTCATGAAAAAGTCAAACACACCCCGCGTTTCTGCACCGAGACATCCAGTCGTGCTGATAGCAGCTGAGGGGTTTAACGCCGCTGCATATTTTAAAAGGTGAAAATTAGAGAATAAAGCAGCTGAGGATTTGGACGCCTGGGGTGTTGGGTCAGCCTGCCTGTGGTCTGTCCAGATCCAGACAGCTTTGCCCCCCCTAGGGAGGCTGCAGATGATCCAGCTCGGTGCACGGACCCTGATGAGGGTTTCTCTGACCCACAGAAAAGTCAAAACATAACAGGGATGTTTTTGTTGAGCATTCAAGGTTGTTCATCAGCAGAGAGGAGACATTTGCCAAAAAATGAAAATCACTTTCCATTTTCTTTTTTCTGGCTCTGTAGTGCAAACATTAAAACGTGAAGGTCCCTTTCTAGACCGGACCTTTCACATTGATGGTGGAGCCACATGGAAAATAATGTGTATTATTTAAGGTATTTAAAGAAAATAGAAAGAGTGGCTCATGTGAAACCAGAGCTGAAAGTTGTTCATAGACAGCTGAATACATTCAGAGTTTACACAACACCACCTCAATTCTTGTCATTATTTTCTCCATCTGCTTGTTTCCCTATAAAACTTTTGCTCCCTCCTGACCCGCAGTGACCCCCGTTCCCACCCGATGGCTCCGCCCACCTCCTCATCTGTTCCCATTCCCCTCATCAGCCTTGCAGTATATATTATCTATATATAACCAGGGAGACATTTGTGAAACAAAGAAGGGAGGGCTTTAAAAAAAACAAAAAAAACCAAGGAAAATATCACACCCATATAGATGATGAAGCCTCTTAGTCTGTTTCTTGCAGCTGTTAACATTTATGGAATAATTGGAAATTTGAATAACACTATTCTGGAACTTGAACTTCATTTGAACTGAACTTGAATATTTTAATCCATTTTCTTTGTAATTCTCTTAGTGTGATATTTCCACTCTTGTGTTGTCCTTTCCTCCTGCAGACACAGACGGGGGGGTCGGGGGGAGGGAGGGGGGGGGGGGGGGGGGGGGGAAGTGATCAAACACAACAAAACAAAAGGTTAAATGCTAATTTAACATCCCAGAATTAAATCCCCCTGTCAGTTCCGTGGAAAAGCGCTGCGCAGCCGTGCGTGCCGAAGCACTTATTTATAAACTTTAATAGAAATTAATCACAAAATGGAACAGCACAATGCGCTGTCAACACAATAATAGGCTCCAGTTTCTGCCTACTTGTGAGAAAACGGGCTGCTTTGATGACGGACCTCTGAGTTTTACCCACCCTTCTCTGCCAACCTTCGCCCGGGAACGGTAACCGTGATGAACGGCAGACTGAAGCATTAGCCCCGTGTCATATTTGTTCCTCGCTAAGCGGCCCAGTCAGGTGGTCCGCCTTGCTGTTGCCGGCCTGAACCTCAGACTGCTGCCCTTTCGTGTAATCCCTCCCTGGTTATCTGACCCTCTGTTCGCCTGCTTGCTTCCTTCTCTCTGTTTTATCCCGTAAACTGCAGCTGTTCTGTCTCTGGCTTGTGCTTTTGGATCCAAACCCACCTTTACTGAGTCATTACATTTTCTTGTCAAGCACCAGCTGCCTCCGAAACATCTTAGTCATTGTCTGCGTGTTTTTTCTGCACCCTGCAGGCTTACATAATGCTTTGTAATAGAAACACGACACCCCTAATCCGGAATATTTCAATTAATTTTGGGGTTTTACTTGTGACAGCAGTGGGACGCCAAAAAAAGCAAGGATTTATTTTCTCATTAAATATGTACACATGCATCCAAAATTAATATATTTTCACATATAATGAATTTAAAGACATGCTGCAGACCTATTAGCATAATTATTCAGTTCCACCAGTATGCATCAGCTGATATTGTTTTATGAATTTAAACAGAACATTGTTTGTCTAACTTGTTGCAACACAATAATGTTTGATTATAGTAATTAGCTGGTAAATATATATTATAACCCTAAATCTCAGACCGGCTGCATTGCAGAGTTAGGTCCTTTAATGCACGGCGGCCATCGATACGTAACACACACACACACAATCACACACACACACACACACACACACACACACACACACACACACACACACACACACACACACACACACACACACAGTGATCGCATTATACAAGACAGAGGAAGCAGTCAAGGTACAGTAGCCATTATGTGCCATTCCAGTGAGGGAATATGAATAAAGAATATTGTTTTTCCGGAGAGCTGATAATAGTCTCTTTGTGTGGAACGAGATGCGTTCACATGCTCTACTGTCACTGTGACAGTCATTAGTCTTCAAAGCATTAACTTTAAGATAATAGCTGTTTTCAGCTTTGCAGCCGTGCACCTTTCAGATATTGTGATGAGTATATGCAACATAAGGAGGATTTTCTCCTCCTGGGTACTGTATAATGAATGTAACCTTGCCGTATATAGTTAATATACAGTATATCCATGCATATATAGCCTACATACGTGCAACTCCTAAATCAATCAACTCTGTGATGATTGTATCAAGGCTGTTGTAGCAACCTGTCAATCAGAAGGTGTCGCCTACAGCGCTTTACTGTAGATTGGAGTATAATTTACTAAATGGACATCATGCTTTATTGAAAATCACTAGACACTGGAGATTGAGACCATAAACACAAAAAAATAAAATGTTTAACACGATAATACATCAAGTGAGAAGTAGGGTCATTTTCTCACACACTTCCATGCAATCGGACTTCTTTCTGCAACAGGGAGTCGCCCCCTGATGGCCAGTAGAGAGAATGCACGTTTCACATTGCAAATTGTCACTTGTTTATCTAAAAAGCCTGATTATGCAAGCGTGGTTAGAACGGCTCTGTGCTCACTCCGCCTCGCCGATACTTCATTCGTATGCAGCCACTTTCATCGCTTGCCCCAAGGAGAGAAAAGGTCCATATCATAGCTGCTTCTCCATCGGCTGTTTCAAAGGGAAGCAACACAACTCCAAGGAAATTCAGATCAGTGCAGATGGATTAATCAATGCTTTGGTATTTCACAAAAAAGGCTGCATTGAGTTCAAAGGAGGGGAACTTGTTAGCCAAACCCACATGGGGTAGCCTGTACTATCTTCAGCTCCTGTGGAGCTGCAGCCTATGCGTCAGGTATTGACATTTCTATAGACTCCTCTGTATTGATCTGTGTAAAATGTAGGGGGTTTAATTGAAGTAAGGAGTCATAATAAAACCGACAAGGCAGCTCACACTATGGTTCGTCTCCGTCCACGTCGCCCTGCGGTGCCAAGCGCAGCGGAGAGGGAGCGCTAGGTGCTAAAAATATGAAATAAGGACACGTGTCTCCTCTTGCATGTAGCGTCCTCGGAGACACACTTCCCAGCACTTAACTGAGATCTCCCGCTTAATTATGCATGTAATATGTTGTCAGAGGAATTGTCTCGAAAGTGTGTGATCCAGCTTTTCCCCCGCCGTCGCTACAAGATAAGATTTATTAATTGCTTAAATAAGAACTCTTTCTAATGTCTCGCTGACGTATGTGCTGGAGGCCCGGCTCCTCTGATACAAGGTCGCATTGCAGGAAACATCCAGTGGACTGAATCCTAAACAAGCGTCTGGTGCAGCAGGGGTTCATACCGGATCATCTTTTTCTAAAACATGAGGAAAACATGAGGATGTTTAATTAGAGCAGCTAATATAGGATGCAAGGTCGCAGTAAATTGGCTCATATAGTCGACAGTAGACTCAACAGCTGGGAAATTTAGCTTTTGATTGATGGCAAATGATTCTATTCTGGCTGGTATTGAGAGCGACTGCTGGAAATGTCATAGAAACGTATTTGAGAGGATGTTTTCATTTCATTGATCTGCATTCCTCCGCTGACATTTTGCCCCAGCAAGCTGAATTCTGAGGCTCAGTATAGAGAAGTGGTTATTCTGTGAGTTTATTTGGGTTGTTTTGAGTTTGTGTGACCATCAACAGTGTTTCAGGCTGCTCTTCATCTCAGATAGGATGGGTTAGAAATGGGGTTATCATCCATCCAGAAATTACATTTTCTTTTATTTATTTCTTGTCTTCTGATCGGAGGTTTCAACATTGAAAAACTAAATTTGGCTTTTCATTCAAACTGAATGTTTAACACAAATGCGATGTGTGATTAATCCGACCTTTACACTACCTCACAATCTAGAAGAAATGTTCTTATCGTGAGTTTTAATTTGTAATCACTCGGAGGCAAACCCCCACAAGTCTCTCCGTTTCAAGAAAAGAATGATTTTGTTCCTATATCAAGGGTGCATCGCGTGTTTTTGAAGTCATTTCAAAGGATATGACAGCTTTAGAACTTACGAAGCTCCCAAACAAGATTGTGGTGTACCTAGGGCGCCGTCGCTTTTTAGTACTCCAAACACGTCATACCGGAGCACAACAAGGCTGCCGAGCCTGAATGCTTAATTTGCGGCCAGTGGGATGCTTTATCCAGAGATATAAACAAGTGCAGGCCCTATTGCATGCGCCGTCACGTGGGGGTGAGCATGGCCTGAATTGTTAAACAGCGCATGGAGCCTCCTTGTTAACCCCCAGAGCCAGATTCCAAGCATCCATTCAAGAAAGTCTCCAGACCTTGAAAATCAAGTTGTGCATAGCAATTGCAATCATAACTCCAAGGATCTGGGCAGAGCTATGCACGTCAAGGTTTTTTTTTTTTTCATTATGTTTGACTCTTGGCATCGCGGCAACAATACCCCGTGAATTCAAATGGCCGGGACCAAAAAATGGAAAGACACAACTCATACCTCATATCATCAGCATAAAAATGATATCCTGCGACTACAAATGTGAACGGTTGATTAATTGTTCTGTTTTGCTTCGTATGCTTGATATTATAATACAATAATACTAATATATTGGCAAGCCATCTCGTTGCAGACTCTTACAGAGAACATTCTCCATCTCTCTATCGAACCAAGAGGTGAGTGAAAAATAATAATAAAGTACAGACTTGAGAGCCTGGATTCATTTCATCTCATGTGTCATTAACTTCCTGTAAATACTCCCGTCCGTGTGATTCATTACTGGAATATTCTTGCTTTGACTGAACATTATTTAGAGCCCATGTGATGTATGAGTTTAGCTTTTATTGCATGTCAGATTTACACATTGTTGTTCACTGTATTACACTGTATGCCAGTGTTTGTATTGACCCACTGGCTTAATCTAATAGGTGGATAGGGAGGCGGAAAAATGCCAATACTTTTCAGTCATGCAATCTAAAAACCACAGAGAAATATACATCTTTAAAATGCATGTTTAACACATTTAATATTATTCAGTTTCGAGACCCTCACTTGTCGTAGCACATGATTGTACAGATCTTGCAAAATGAAAGCACGTATGTGTCTAATATTAGCAAATTTGATCAAATGATCAACTTCAATTATGAGTCTATATTCAAATTATTACTGCAGGTGTCAAATTGAATAAACATCAATAGTGATACATATCGTCTTTATCTTTTACACAAAGCGTAGACTTCATAAATTTGAAAAAGAAAATGTAAATTTGGAGGAAGGGAACTAAAGATAAAAGTGTTCCTGAATCCGAGGAGGCCGATGGAAGCAAAAAGCAGTTGTCATTTCTGGGTCATTCTGTTCAGCCAACGAGGACACAGATAGAGTCTCAATTAAAGATAGCATCCATCGCATTCTGTCAGTCCTTAAAACGTTACAGAGTCCGACATGTTTGGATCGCAGAACGACTCCATTCCAAATAACACTAAATTATTCAGCCTGCGATCACGTGGAGCGAGTTTCTGTGCAGATTTAGCACATTTTAAACCAAATGTGTGTGTGTGAGAAAGATGCACATGAGTATAACGGTAACATTCCTGGACTTCCTGTCTGGTGTCTGCTGCAGGACAATGCCAGCAGAGGCTTTTCAATCAAACCTCACTCACTAATTTGACTAATCAGCATGCCTTCAACCAGACCGAGAGGAACAAATCAGCTTGTGTTGAGTTTAAACCCGCGTATCTTCCAGGACACAGGACTGGACACCGCCGGCTTAGAGGAACCATGGCAGCACATCTCGCTGATCCGAGCCCTATCCGTGTACAACGGGCTGGCCGAACGCTCGCCACATTCAAATCATTCCTTGGCTCCCTTCCTGAGTCGTGACCGCGGCGTTTCTTTTGATGATGCGTTCATATTCAACCGGCCCTCCGCGTGTGACAAAGCTGTGTGGATTCACATTTAGGAGACTTTATAGTCCGTCACAATGTGATAAAAAATAAAATAGCGCTAACAAAAACGGAATGGACTTGACTCCAAAGCTTCCAAGTGAAGAAGCCTTTTTTTCATTGTATTATTCTTTTGAATCAAGAATTCTTATTCTTCATGTTCCCAAACAGAATTTGTTAGCATGCAGATTTCAGTTCAACAGCAGCAAACAACATCTGGGGAAATCAGATGGTGAGGTTTTAGGTGCATGAAAAAAAGTGTAATATGATTAAATCTGAGTCCAAGTTGTAAAAGTTGAAGGTGGCCTGGATTTCCATATTCATGACCTCTGTGTGTGTGTCTGGTTGGAGGCTGCATATTCCCAAGTGTGCCTCCAAGGCTGGAACCAGCGCGCTCAAAGTGGCTCTTAAGTGTGGATCCGGAGGTGGAGGAACTGTTGGGGGTGTTGTTATAGTTACTGTTGGCTGTAAAAGGCTTTACAGCTCCCACTTCTTCACTATTGTTGAATTGATACCTGTTGTACTTAATTAGGTTTTTGTCACAGCAAGTGTTTGAAAGTTTAACAAAAAAAAAAAAAGACAAAAGAGCGACGCATGTGTTGGAAGGATATGGATGCTAGAGCCAGAATCGATCTAATTTCTGGAGATAATTTCCCTTCTTCCTGTGCTCCCTGTCTTTATGCTGTTTAGATTAGGTGTACGGTTATATAAATATCTATTTTTCTTCTATAAAGAAGCATTTTATGGAAGTAATTGCCCTCATTCTGGGAAAGATGAACCAGTTGTGGTTTAGATTTTTGTTTCGTTTTTTTGTTGTAGTTGTTCAGAATGTTTTTTTTAATAAGATATGAGCATGTGATCACTTGTTTATTTCATTTTTACTGTATTCTATACCTGCCTCAAAAGTTAGCACCTAGCTGGTAAACATATAGCATTTAGCAGATAATAAGCTAAATTTGTTGGAGATGGGAGAAAATGAGACAATGTTGGACTTACATTCGCCAAAAAAAAACTAAAACATGACCTCAAATGAATGATAACCTTTCCCCAAGTATGCTAGGTGTGTAAATGGACGGCTGTTTGCTAACAGGTTAGCAACAACAAGGTTATTTTGTACCAGTGTGATCATAAAAAGTGTGTAGGTTTTGAAGAAGCCTGATCCTCTAATAGCTTCATTTGCGATGCAAAAGCTGAGAAAATGGACCACGACTTTGCCTCTGATGCAAACACGTCTTGAAACTGAATCATTTGTAGGGAAAGACATCACTGATCTGGGCGCCCTGTTGTCCATAAAGAGCAAGTCATTCATTACTGTCACCCTTTGAAGTACAAAGCCCTGATTGCTAATGTGAGGGACACAATCACCATGCAAGCTCCGAACCCAGCAGATGTTCTTTAACGCCCGCTTCCTCTCACTTTTTTCGTCATCTAAATGCTGCAAATCGTACGTTTTCATCCCCCTGACTAATGCATTTTGTGCTAATGTTATTTTCTAGGTGTTTCTTACACATAAAAAAACGCTGATGTATTTGTTGGAAAACTCATATTAGAGATGTGATCCTGGGGCGAGCGCTCTCTCTGACAGCCATGTAAAATATCTGTTTACATCACAGCTTGACAACAGTGCGCTGACATCTCCATTTCCCATGTGACCATGTGAAATAACCCTGTCAAAAAATATATTACAATCCATACTTATGACATTTTGTTCTCTTCAGTCACACAAGGTCACCGGGGGTCGGCGATGCAAACGTGCCCTCCGGCGGCGGTGGGAGGAGCCTTTTGGTGCAATTTGCTGGTGACGTCAATAAACAGTGACAGTTCGAGTACAGTTTAGGCGTCGTCTTTTCACCCTCAAGGTGGAATAGACAGAATATATAAATCAGTTCCTGCTCCAGTCTGAGAAAGCCATGCACCACTTATTCAACCCATGTAAACTAGACGAAAAAAGGGAGGGAAAAATCCCTTAACGGCATCCGACTCTGTGAGCTTTCAGTCAGCATGTATTAGATTTATCACTTTCTTGTCCCTACACCTTGTTGATGCCTCCAGAGTACGGCTACAGTGGGATGGGAGGGGAGGCCTAAGCTGTGACTATGACATCTTTCCCGGTGCATTATCTTCACACTCAATCTCCTTGGGGTGGATGGAGTGCACGGAGGAAGTGCTTCCACCGGTTAAGTCCTAACATGTAACCAGACATTGCTTTTAGGGGTCGGCTGTTAACAGGGTTGACAATGCTCTTTTATAGCCTTCAGATTGAATATTCCCCGAGTCTCCCGCTGCAGAGGCCATGTCATTACAGCTGATAGCTCCATTATTTTTTGAAAGAGTTGGCAGGACTTTTTTATGTTTTGTATTTTCCTTTGCACTTAATGGCCGTCGGTATTCCTTTCCTTCAGCGTACGTACTTTCACAAGGACATTTTGGCTTGTGCTCTCCATGGTCACTTTGCATATTAGGCTGCTGAAGACATTAAAACCTCAAGTTTCTGAATATGAGGTTAGTTGGATTCCAAGTGTTTTCCAAGTACCAGATTCCCTTTAGAAAATCACT
>NC_139931.1:3441541-3609041 GCF_963514095.1 Eutrigla gurnardus
TGTATTTATCTATTTTCCTCTCCGACCATCTAATTAGGTGAAAACAAAATAAAGTGCTCTGGGCTCTGGGATGGCAGGGAAATAAACCTCCAGCAAGCATGTGAACTAACGGACCTCCTGCAAATGATGTTTGCATTTATCTGATTATGAGTAGAACATATATAGTGAATGTATATTATGATAGAAGAATTAATAATGCATGCATTTATATTTTAAAATATTTCAAATTTGAAAATGTCTATAATTTTGCTCAATTAAAGATTGAATAAATAACAAACACGTGTATCAGTGATCATGACCATATAATCACAATAATAATACGTCCTTGAGTTATTCATAATAAAAAGAATCAGACAAAAAACTCCTCACATGAGGATTGAGATTGTATTCCTTCTTTTTTCCAGCCTGCCTTATTACTTTCCCTGAGAATAACAGAGATGCATTAATGTTATAGTTTCTCTAAGAAATGATCCTGTACTTTGAAACTATAATTACAGCTGAAATGAAGAGCTCTCACACACCCTCCACAGAAGGATGCCGTTTAAAAGCTTTCTAATAAGAAGCTTTACAACTACAATTACATGTATTAATTGGTTCCCTGGAAGAATAAATGAGAATGACAGGATAATTAAAAGTTGTGGTGGTAATTTCCTGAAAGATAATATACTATACAGTACACTCAAAGTCATTCCTTAATTGCTGAAATTATCGTGAAGCAATTTTACTGCTCTCACCTTTAAAGAGGTTACAGTGGTGTAAACCTTGAGCAGTGTCTGTGATTTCATCAACCGACTCCAAAATCACACAAAGGGATATACGTGTTCCCTTTTGGGGAGCCTCAGTGCATGTATGTGAGTAAAAAGAGGAGGGAAACTATTCGATAAAGGGAAATGAGCCAAAATTATATATTCAGGTCTCTCTGACCCCCAGAAATGCACCTGGGTTCATATTCTGAATCAAGATCCCATTTTTTATTGATGCCAACTACTCAATATTAAACACTAGAGAAACCTGAAAAAAATGTGAATCGCAAAATGGATCGCCAAACACAGACCAGTTCACTGATGGCTGCTTTAACGCTGCCTTTCTGTGGCCTCTCATAGTGATGGCTGAGCCGGCAGTTTGCAGCTAACCGTCCTAACGGCGCTAACAACACACACAGAGGGAGAGCGACTTCGTTCTCTGCTCAGGTAGACATTACTCTGCTATATCTTTACATAGACAACAGTTGTTTTATGCTATAGGTAATGACTGCTAGATGTGTGCAAGAATATTATATGTACTGTTGTCACTTTGGATAAAACAATTAAAGGCCTCCTCAGTGGAGAACAGTGAAGAATCTGATCATCAAGGCGACACGTGATCAGCAGCTGCACCGTTCAATGGAGAGTTTGTCAAACCGAATCCTAAAAATGTTAATGTTGTGCAGTTGTGAAGCCCAGAAACTGTCACCGTTATCATCACTCATGTATGATTATCCACCGTTTAATCTTACGTGAGCCATTTTTTTATTGTTTCTCCAGAATGACTGTCTAATGCTCATTGTTGCTGATTGGAAATGCATTGCATACTGTATATCCACCTGCATTATTGTCACTTATACTGATGCTTAGTGCAGTGTGTAATGCTCACTGACTGGCCAGGTTCTCCGGTTTACCGGCGTTTTAGTGAGACTGATTTATTCTAATGATTAATTCTTTCCTCTGAGGAAATTAACCCTGAAAATCACAGGTCACATCCTGCATTCAAGCATCATAAAACAACATTGCCATGAAAAACATGATGACAATAACATTCCTCTACTTAGGTACGACTGAAAGCCAACGCCTACATGTTGTGTGAATGGATTTGAATGAAATATGTCTTTTGTATTGTCTCAGCGCTTCTGAGTCATCAAGGGGCCACGGACCTCTTTTCATACGTGCATGAGCACTTACCTATGGTGCTCACCGCCGGTATAAGTACACTAAATTATAGATTGCTTTTTCTTTGTCCGTGTGGGAAAACATTTGCATCGCCCATCTGAAAAATTATTTTCATTCATGCTTCTGTGGTGCTCCAAGTATTATGATGGTTATTATATGTAAATTAGAGCTTTTGTGTTAAACATTTTTTTGTTAAATGGTAACCTGGCTGCAGTTTTTTATTGATTCCATGGTTAATAAATTACTTATATGGCAACATTATTTATTGTCAATTAAAGATTTTAAAGTGAAGGATTGGTGTTATTCTTCAGAACACTAATTTCTTTTTCTTTTTAAAGCTGCTCCTAAAACATGTGGACATTTTTTGGCACTCATGACAAACAAGAGTGTATATAGCATTTATTAGGAACTACTTTCAGCCACAGATTACGACACATTTCCTGCAATCCTGACAATTTATGAATGTCTTATACATATCCAGGATATTAAGATAGAGTAGTTTCTATTTAGAAATCCCCAGACATCGGTTTGGCATATCTTGTATTATGCTGACGATAAGCTATTGTCTCTGCTAGTATTGCTAAGTGCTAAAACACAGTATGTTGCAAAGATTACTACACATTTGCTGCTATCCTGACAATTTATGATTGTCCTATACATATCCAGGATATTTACAAAGAGTAGTTTGTATTAAGAAATCCTATTAGACATATTTTGGCATATCTTGTACTATGCTGACGATAAGCTACTGTCTCTGCTAGTATTGCTAAGTGCTAAAACACAGTATGTTGCAAAGTATTTTAACACTTGGAAAGCGAGGCCAAAACCCCCCGTGCATGTTTGTGTGTGTGAGAGAAATACAGCTGAATCATGGGAGAGAGTCACTGAGCACATTTTATTTCCCAAATCCCAAATAGAGTAAACTGTAAATACCGTGTCACATCTGCAGCAGCAGCCCGGTCGGACCAATATGTTGATGTCAGATATGCCAGGGTTTTTTTTTTCTGTGTGTGTGTTATTTAAAGTCTGCCAAGAGGTTCACAGAGGGGAGCGTGTGTCATCGCCACCGAATCCAGAACCACTTGTTTCACACCCCATAACAAACCTGCTGCCACCCCCCCGTACTGTGTGCTGATCCAGCTACAAAGCACCTTTCTTCCTGGCTGCTGCACACAGCACTTCAGACGCTCCTTTGTGCCGACGGCCATCAGACATCAGACTGAAGCCAGCTTCCTGGCCCACCGGCCGTGGCCTCAGACAGCCGAGAGGCTGCAGAAGCAGGATTCCTGCAGACGCTGACTATCGTGGACTCGTTATGCTCCGGGTTAACTCGCCCCAGTTCTGCTTCTACATCACTCATATGCCTTTAAAACGCATGAAAACCTCTCTGGGAACTGTACATTTCTGTTTGTTTGAATGTTGGTTCATGTGCTAAATTAAATATGTGATTGTTAAATGAAGCATCATACTTACCAGCATGACTAAACATACAGTTTCTTCATATCTGTGTAGAGAGAGAGAAATGTGAATCTACTGGGAAAGTGCATTAAGGCCTCACCTCTAAACACCTCAACACTTCTATTCATTTGTGTGGCGTCCTGCAGAGCTGATAATGAGAATGATAATGGGGAAATGTGATGCACATTTTTTTTCTCTTCTTATAGTCGTTTCCCGTTCCTCTGCTGTAAAATATGTTTTACCAATCTTCTTATATATATATATATTTTCACCCTTTAACTGTAATAAATTGAACATTTCACATGCTGCTTCTTCATTTATCATAATCCATTTTATATATAACCCAAATTAATGTTTCATTGTCTAATCATCATCAGAATCAGAAAGGAGTTTAATGCAGAGTATGTTTTCACATACAAGGAATTGGCCTTGGTGTTCAGTGTGCACAATTTTTACAAAGAATAAACAATAAAGCAAAGTACTGCATGAAAAAGTGAAAAAAGACACATGCAGCCATATATACACCATAATATTATATTATGTACACCAACATTGATGCTGTCAAATGTTGGAACAAAGAACTTTACTTTCAAACTGCAACTCACTTGAACCACTCTAAATTTAATGGCAAAGAAAAATATGTGATGACTCCGGGGCCCCAAAGCAGGCATCCGTTAACCATAACAGCGTGAATCAACAAGAAGAATGTGTTGGCTTACGTTGGTATCAGTCATATTTACCGTGCTGCTCCCAAAACGGCTTCCAGGGACATTCTGCATGCGACTGGGTGCTTCTGCAGATTACCTCCGCAAGTGTCACCCAGAATGTATTCTGATAGTTATCCCATTCGCTCGGAGAATTCCCCTTTGTTTACTTAAAGTGCAATTCTTTGGGTAAATATTTACCGCCGGTTAATAACCAGAGGATGTGATTGACGTGCATCATTTAACACTCCTCATTTGATGCTTCCATGGTTGGTTGGAGGCGTATGATGAGTTGGATGTAAAATGTCAATGGCACCTGCAACTGCATTCCATCGCCCCACTGAGTGATCACAAAACATTTTAAATAGCTCCTCTGGTATGTGTGAAGCCACTGGTTTACCAGCTTTATTGTTGTTATTTTAGTATATACAAATTATGTGTTTTGATGAATTGGTATATATACACTATTTAAAAGCTAACATACAGTAAAATCACACAGTTTCTACATTATTTTGAGTTCCAATTATATTATATGTATGACTCTGACCTCAGGAAGTCAATGAGCCAAGAGTTTATGTGCATCGCCCGTATTTCATGCAATTTCAATTAGGCTACATACAACCATGCCACAATACAAAGGAAAAACTTCAGCACCGAACAACCTCCCACAACAAAGACTGAGGATGTGTGCAGCTTTTGGTTGGATTTAGAAGTGCATCAATTATGCAGTTCTCTACCTAATGCAATCTGCCCATACATTTATACATAAGGTTGTGTATCACTGCCTCACATGTGGGTACAATTATGCTGACACCCATAACACATAACAAACAGCATAAAGTCTCGGCACACAAAATAACTCCCCCGTGGCATCGCTGTGAATGACTAAGTCTGTTTTCGCCTTGTGGAGTATACAGTAAGCCCCGGGGAGACAGACATGTGTGTTACGTTGTGTGTGTATACAAAACCTGATCTCATAGGAAGGCGTCTAAATATATCAACATTCCACGTGTCACGATAACGCTTGTCCGGCAGTTTGGATGTAATTTTACACCACGTTACGGCAACAAAACCATTTAGGTTAGGTTGAGCAAAAACATCATGTAAATGTAAATAAAAATATAAACAATGCAGCATAAGTAAGGAAACCAATCACTAACATAACATACTGGGACATGAACACTGGTCTCCTCATTGAAAGTCCTAAGTTTGTTCGACCTATCCCTCTCGTCCCTCCATAAGTAGTCATGCTCACTTTTTATTCTACTTTTTTTACACTTCTTGTTCTGAGCGTAGCAGATTCACCACAACATCTTTACATTGCCATCAGTACATACCGCAACATCTTTACATTGCCATCAGTACATACATTGCAGTATGTATGTCAGTACATACTGCAATGCTCCACCGTCTCTTTGTAGATGTCTCTTCATCCCACTTGCTGATAGCGTAACGTGACAGCGATGCCATGAGTGGGAGGGTTTTTTTCTGGCTAACCTGCCTGTGCTGATATTTTTGGACATGAAATATTAATGCCAGCGTCATTAGAATGGGCATGACAACTAAGTTAAGAAAGTAACAGCAGCTAAGTGCATCGCAGTGTGAGGTGAAACATTCTACAAAAGGTGTTATTCTCACTGATGATGCTGATGAAGTGTCAACTGCACCACAACAAGTCCTCTAACCTGAAAAATTGGCCAATTATCAGTGGCTTACAAAACGAGCTGCTGTAAGACTAACACATGGGGTTCCTCTCTGAACTTGTTAAAGCGGTATTAATATACACATAAACATACACACACACACATTTGCTGTACATAAAAAAGCATGGATAACTATTTCCAGCTGTTGGAAAGATAACATAAATTAGTTCTCAACTGAAAATAGCAAAACTGAATTTAGTTTTTTGCAAAAGGTTTTGTATTGAAGGTCAGTGGGCCGACATGCTGCATGGATAATAAGACAGTAGACCTGATCTGGGGCAAAAAACAGAACTTTTACTGTGATTTAATTGCAGAAAGTTTTTGGACATTCAGGTACTTATCTCTGACACTTGTGCAGAGTGGATAAATTAGAATGGTCACTGGGCTGAACAGATAGGTAAAGCTGAGTGTCATCAGCGCAGATTAGATTTACTCAACTAAAAATACTACAAGGTCTGAACCAATGTTGACTGCTGGGACATGAACAATATGGACTTCAAACCATGTCTTTGAGTCTTTCTATCAGACTTCCCATAATGCCACATTACGCACAAATAGCCTCATTAGAATCCCAATGACCTGGCTCGGGGATTACAGGTGTGGCTGCATGACGCGGTTGATGTAGTGCCTGACCTTGACATGGGGGGACCAGCTGGCTCAGCACTAACAACCACCCAGCAGTCGAACATATGTTTGTGTCATGGTCTGATCTGGAGGTATGCCAAGAGGAGAAGACTAGTCGTTACTTCCAAGAACCTTTCACACAAAAGGACAAAGAGTGAATTTCACCATCACATGATAATGTACATTTCTTTTCCGAGCAATACATTTTCACAGTAGGTTTTTTTCTGTAAAGATCCAACAGAAGACTCACAGAGATTTAATTTATGTTCATGGATGCAACATCATCAATAAAATAAGCTCAATGCAGTCAGTGCATTAGTAAAATTAAGATAAGATTGTTTATGCAATGGTTTTGCTGCACCTGATGTGTTGAATCCTAATTTTGAAAATACCCATTATCCTTTTAATAATAGTTATTTCCCGACCAGATGTTGGACATGTCGTTGACATACCCGTTGGCCCTGTCCTCGTGATAAATGCTCAACTCAATGGTTAAAGATGGAAGATAGGCAAAAGAAACCTACCTTACTTCAACTTTAAAAACTAGGCACGTTATTTTTTCAATCTATGTGCTGTTAATGTACTGCCATTAACCTAGATCAACCTGGATATTACCACTCATTAAGGAGAGCTTATTATGCAGCAAGTGTGACTAAGGACACAGATATTATTACAGAGAAAGAAGAGGTGCTGTACTAGTAATGATAAATCTGTTTACTTGCAAAAAAAAAAGTGTGAGGAAGCAGTAAGTAGAGACTTCGGCACCATCAGCACAAAGACGAATATTACACAGCAGGTGCAACAAGGGCGAGGGGGCTTAGGCCTTGAAACAGGGCAGCGTTGTGGACTAAGACAGCGGCGAAGAAAAATGGTGGTAGATCAAACACATTTACAGGAGCAAGCAGCCAGGTGTGCTAAAGCAGTGTCTCAGGAAAAGCAGGGTCAGAGGGTGAAAGGGGAGAAATGTGGAAAAGAGGAAACTCAGCTGGAGGGAGCTGCTGTGAAGAAAAACGGCGTTCAATTAATCACGGGTGCAGCTCGCAGTAGGGGTTCACTCCACCACCAGAACCTAAGCTCACTCCTGGATCCAGTCTATTGTGTTCAGGCTTAGTTACTGTAATAGTTACCAGGGGCATTTATAGGAGTTAACAGGGACATGGGCCTAAGGCCAGACCATCTGGGGCTAAGCCCAGGCCAACTTGGGCAAAATCAAGGCCATCTGGGACTAGACCCAAGATGAACTGGGGCTAAAACCAGGCAATCTGGGCTAAACCAATTGGGCTAAACCAAAACCATCTGGGTCAAAGCCCAGACCACCTGGGGTCAGTGTATGTGTTTAACAAGGTTGTTATGAATTAACATTCATTCAGGTTTAGGGTTGGGGTGAGGGTTGGAGTTAGCAGCCAGCAGATAGCAGCCAGCAGAAAGCCACTCCCAGGGCCAGCTGTTTCTACAGGCCTCGGACCAGCGTTTAAAACTGCCAGCAGACACCCACTCCAAGGGCCATCTGATTCTACAGGCCTCGGACCAGCCATCTGATTCTACAGGCCTCGGACCAGCATTTAAAACTGCCAGCAGACACCCACTCCCAGTGCCAGTTGTATTTACAGGCCTCTGACCAGCGTACAAAACTGCCATGAGACAGCCACTCCCATTCCCAGCTGATACTACAGTCCTCGGACCAGCGTTTAAAACTGCCAGCAGACACCCACTCCCATTGCCAGCTGATTCTACAGGCCTCGGAACAGCATTTAAAACTGCCAGCAGACAGCCACTCCCAGTGCCAGCTGATTCTACAGGCCTAGGTCCAGAGTTTAAAACTGCCAGCAGACACCCACTCCCATTGCCAGCTGATTCTACAGGCCTCGGAACAGCATTTAAAACTGCCAGCAGACACCCACTCCCAGGGCCAGCTGATTCTTTCTTGGAATGGTGTAAATCTACAGTATTTAACAAACTCCAAATATCGTTTCTAAGATGATTACTTTCATTTTGAAGTAAGTCATCAAAAAATAAGTAAAATTCTGTGCAATTATTGTCTCTCAAACAAGATGTAAAATGCCAGCAAACACCCACTCCCAGTGCCAGCTGATTCTACAGGCCTCGGACCAGCGTTTAAAAGTACCAGCAGACAGAAACTCCCATTGCCAGCTGATTCTACAGGCCTCGGAGCAGCGTTTAAAACTGCCAGCAGACACCCACTCCCAGGGCCAGCTGATTCTACAGGCCTCGGACCAGTGTATAAAACTGCCAGCAGACAGCCAGCCCCAGTGCCAGCTGATTCTACAGGCCTCGGAGCAGCATTTAAAACTGCCAGCAGACACCCACTCCCAGGGCCAGCTGATTCTACAGGCCTCGGAGCAGCATTTAAAACTGCCAGCAGACACCCACTCCCAGGGCCAGCTGATTCTTTCTTTGAATGGTGTAAATCTATAGTATTTAACAAACTCCAAATATCGTTTCTAAGATGATTACTTTCATTTTGAAGTAAGTCATCAAAAAAAAAGTAAAATTCTGTGCAATTATTGTCTCTCAAACAAGATGTAAAAAAAGGAACCTTCAGATTTGTTTGCCTGTGTTTGTTAGAGCACACCTGCACCACTGATGTTTACATGATTCAAAAGAACTATGGAGAAAACTATGTATATTATATGCAGTACAATATGTGGATTGAGGTGCAGTTCTTTACAAGAATGATACATTGTTGACATTTTTCTTATTGTGACAAGTAAATCTATACATTTTCATAATATAAAACACAGTATAGTCACAAACTAATTACTGCTGAAACTATGTGGCCAAATAATCTTTTATCATCTATTTGCTGCAATTCTGCAACCAAGTCAAGGAAGATGGAAGGGGATTGCAGGGGTATTCACTTCACTGACCTCTAATACAGAGCAATAAATACATGAGGATGGGTCATAATTCTGTTTAATTAGTCATTTTGTATACATTAAATGGTCTTTTTGAGCAGTTTAATTAGTGAAAACTCTAAAAAAAAAATCGAAATGATTAAAATCTCTAAGTATCATCATCATCAAGTGTAGACAATCAGCAGCACATGTGAGATTACAGTTATTATCTCCGCCGGGGGGGTCATGTAATGTGTGTGAGTGAGTGTGCACCCTCTGTGATCTCACATTCTTCTGCAGCAAATATTTTGGGTTCCTGGTTATGTTTGCATGTTCAAGGGCCCAAAACACCTTTGATTGCCTTTTTTATGAAGCCATTGACTCCCAGCTGACTCCTCTTACCCGATCCCAAATCACATTACAGGATATTCAAGCTTTGTTTCATTACAATGTATGTAATACTTGATTGCTTTTGTTACCGGTCTTATATATCGGCAATAAAGTCCATGAATATGAGCCGTGAGTTTTCAGTTAATTACACTTCCTTCTCAGCATCGAGGAGGTTGGATTGTGGTTTTCCAGTAATGCTTCTTCCTTCTTGGTATATTGTTTGTAAGCCCTCCGGCGTCTCGGAGAATAAAGCAACAAACAGTCCATTGAGCATAAATGCCTGTGTGTGCTCGTAGCACACACGCCATCTGTGGAAAATAAACAAAGCTTAACAGCGAGCAGAACTACCTGCTGAATACATTGGCGCCGCTCAGCTGCTGCTACGTGGGTAGACGGCTCCGTGAGTGCATTTTGTTTTTTTTTGGCAAGATCCTGTGACGTTTCTTTCATGGCCACGCTCGGTCACTAGGCAACCCTTTAGCTTTAGTTTTCAACATGCTTAGTGTCATTTACGTCTGGGCAATAAAACCACTCAGTTAAGGGTGTGTGTACGTCACCATCCTGAGAGAAGCTCGTTGAGCTGCCCTTTGCTTTTCCTGCAGTGTCATATTTGCAAGTTGTTCCATGGAATACATCCGTGAAGTTTTGTTTTTTTTGTATCGCTTGCTTCCATTAAGCCCAGCTTTATTGATTCTCTGTGCTTCTTGCCAACACAAAAGTGAACTGGCCATCTTGTGTGTCAGCTCACACAAGATGCTTCACCGCTAATGAGCTCCTGCACCAACTGACGGGTACATTTATGTCTGCTTCTACTTCATATGAAAGCTTGAAAACAATCCTAAAATCAGCTTAGTTGCATTGCATTAACGCTGCATTGGTTCTGAACCTCTATATAGTTCTACAGAAGACTTCTGTTTTCTCACACACACACACACAGTCTGATTGCAGCTGCCTGGCCACAGTATTTTTTGAGAGCTCGGTCTGTCATTCATGTTGTGTGTGGCCTGAGGGAGGACAGAGTTCTCCAAACGGCTGCAGCACAATAAATTTCACTGAAGGAATTAAGTTGCTGTCTTGAACTCCTCTACTTTCTATATCTTAACCCCGTCTGAGTCGACACTGATAGAGAGACCAGGAATACTCACTGGAGGAAGTTGCAATTTACACATTTCAAGAGTGACTTTTGTTTTCTGTAGTTTTACAGAGATCCGGGTAGACGATGAAGCAGGGTATGCTTTTGGGGCGTGACTACTTCATGATTGACAGGTTACCATGTAACAATACTTTTTTGTATTGTATTTGTATATTTTTATATGTTTTTATATCTTTATTTTTTGGGGAAACTGCAAAATAAGAATTTCATTGCTCGAATGTGTGAGTGAGAATAAAAATCTTGACTCTTGAATGGCATCACCACTGCAACCTCACTACATCATCAGATCCTCCGCAGTCCAAATATGGTCACATCTGTTCCCTGGTTGCAAAAACTCAAGGATGGCGATAGCCAAAATGTCAAACTCCACACACAAAATCCACAAAGGAGACACCAAAGGGTGCCTTGTGCATCGGAAACACACACACACACACACACACACACACACACACACACACACACACAGGGGCGAGACAAAGCGTCCATGGGAATGAGAACGGGCCGGGACAGATGCTCTGTTGTTTGGACTGAATGTCAAAGATGTCTGTCTGAATTGTTGTGTTCCGTTATAAGCAGCCATTATTTAAACAAGCAGGTGTGTTTATTGTCTCCCTGCAGAAGAAAAGATTTAAATGACACAAAAATCCTACTGGTGACTTGTATTCTGGGTGTTTTCGCTTCTTCCGGCTGAGTCGACCTCCGCTCAGGTTGAAGGTGAGCCGGTGCTTTGATGGGGATTGATTAAGTCGTCTACCTATAAGAATGATAAATGTGTCATTTGTTCCGCCCTAACAGGTTCGACAAAGCTAACAGGAGACTCTGGGAACACGTCAATCAATTAGCGAGGACACGCCCACAGTCCTGAGACGAGGTCTCATCAGCCACGGTAACTGAAAACACCTGCGTGGAAGTCCGAGTTTCCTGCATGAAAGCCATGGATGGAGTTAACACGCGGCCTCTGTGCGTTCTCAGTGTCCTGAAACAAACATAAAACCGTTCAGAGAGAACAACATTAGCAGCCTGCTGTGCACCAGCAGCTTCACGACTCTCATTTGCAGCCGTATCTTAAGTCTGCAGACAGTTTTAGCCTCCTGATCTCTGCTCGTTTTAAATCCACTTCCTAAGTACTTCCACTGCTGTGAACTCCTGTGACCCGATAACTGCAACAGCCACATTTCTTTCACACTTTATTTTCACGGTGTCTTCTTTTTTTCTTTTTTTTTTAAAGTGTCTAATGATGATAAAGCAAGCTCAACAATGCAACCGAGCTCTAATTCAGATATATATATATATCGTCTGCAGGGAAATTACCGCTCTTGTGACACATCGTTTTAGCCCACCGCTCGGATTTGTGAAAGCATCTTAATGTGGACATTAACATTTGAACCCAGATGATTGTGTGGAGAATGAACTCATCAGGACATTAGACAGCGGCAGACCCCTCCAACCCGACATCACAGCTGTCATCTGTTGAACGTTGGAGGAAACAAGTGGAGGAGGTGTAAAGCGACTCTACAGAGAAAGTAGTGCAACAATAACAGACACTTTATGACTGGAGCATTGTTTTTACCTTCCAACACATGTTCATATTTCCCGGGAGCTTCCCATTTATTTGTCTTTATGTTTACTTGGCTTGGTTGCTGAATCCTGCACCAATTCTATTCCCGTTCCTGCCAACTGTAAATTAAACTGTGTCCTTGGACCGGATGGTTGGGATGGTTTTTTTCTTTTTTTATACATTATGTCAGGCTCGTATGAAAGTTCATTTCCTGGGCTGCAGCACCGGCTCCCACCGTGCCTTATGAATACAGAGACACTCAGCTGCAGCAGTAACAGCAGTGTGGGTGAGTAATGCAAAACAGATTTTGCTAAATGGATTTTGAAATGATGAAGTCTTCCTTTAATTGACCTGCGCGGCGGTTAGACAATAGTATCGCTGCTGTAATAGCGGCTGCATTGAACACGCAACACAGATCTCACTTCCTCAGTTTGATTTCTCTTTAGATTCATTTCAATAAACCAATATTTTAGCTGTTAATTGATTTTCGTCATGACAGTTTCTCTTTTTCTATTGACTAATTTTTTTCTTATCTTTTTACCTGAAGAGCAGGCGTGCTCCTTCAGCTTTAAGTTAAGTCAAGATAAAGTGGTTTTGTTTAGATTCGGACTGGAAATTCAACCCTCAGTCTTCAAACCCATAACTATATTATAGTTTTTAAAGAATCCTACCAGTGTGGTGAGAACTAATATTGATCCTGAAAAGAGAAGAACCTCTTTAGAAGCTGCGTCTGACTACAGTACCAACTTTATTTTCCACTTTGTACAGTATTCAGGCTTAATTTGCTTGTGATAATAAAAGTGTGGCTGCTTTCTACACAGAGATAGATGTCAGATCCCGGAGCCCCCCCGTGTTCCTCAGCAGTTGTTATTTTTAAAGTTCAGCGTAGCTCCAGAGGCTGCAGGGTCCGTGATGCAGATGCAGCCATGCAGAACTTCACTTGGCACGACATCAGTTCATTCTCAGCCGTACCCGGGGCCTTTCCTTTGACAGATTATCTTAGATTATTCTGTTCTTTAATTTGCCATTAAAATATTTAACCCCTGACTGTTGGGGGGAGATAAAGCGCTTATTGGCCAGGACATCTGGGATGTTAGTTACCATAGCTACTGTCATTTAGAGAAAGCTTCCTGTGCATCGACAGCAGCGCGATGGAAATATGATGCATGGAATGAAGCATATGTTTCAGGGTAGTTTAATGTCAAACTATTAATTTACAACATTTAAATTGCAGTTTTAATTAAAAGAACATTTTGATATAAAGTACAAATAAGCATTTTTTCCTCACAAAAGAAAGAAGTACCATGAAGCTGCATTTCATACCAGCAACTCCACTTTCTCACTGTGTTGTGAGGAGTATTGAGAGTGTTTCCCCCCTCAAACAAGCCTCCCTTACAATCCATGCAATTTCCCTGTCAGTTGTCTTGTTGCCTTTTTCCTTTATCCGTCAAAAATAAATAAAAAAATCCCAAATTCTGCCACACAGCAGATTTAAAACTTGACAGCGGCTCAGTTTCAGTTTCACCTCGGTCCGTTCCGTCGCCCCCAGGTTCCTCTCCTCTGTAATGAGTTCAGCCGGGCTCAATGCGAGTGGGATGACCCATGCCAGAGGCTTAATTGCAAAAATAAGTGAACTTTGCCAACAGGTTTAAGCGGCCGAATAATTCAGATAGATATTAAACAAGAGTTTCTCCTACAATAATCAAGAAAATCCAAAGCAGGAGCTCCTATTAGAATACTAACCATATCTGCAGTGTGTGGAGGTACAGTCTATTTCAAGTCCTCCAATGCATTTTAGAAAGTTTTCATAAGATTTAATGTACAAGAGTACACTTTTCTTCTTATCGGCAAAGGGGATGTGACTTCCTGGCTTCCTGGTCTCCGGAGGCAACAGAGGCCTCAGGCTTGTCTTTGGGTTCCACCCGGGGGAGGAGGAGAGGGGGACCCTCTGTCCCTGTGGAAAGCCAGGAGGTAAGAGAGGAGAGCAATGATTGCCTTGTGTGTTACGTTGGTACATAGGCTTCACACACACACACACACACACACACACACACACCCACACACACACACACACACACACACACACACACACACAGTCTTCCTCCTAATCCGACCCCATGGTGCTGCACAGGTAAATAACCCCCTCGCCTCGCTGTGTGTGCTTTGTGCCGTTGACTCCGCCATGCACCAGTGGCTCGCCGAAAACCAGGCCCCTTGAAGTTCACCATAATCACTCGCAGATTTCTACATGCAACGTTATCTCGTCACACTCGTGATCCGTAGCTAATCTTCCAAATTCAATAGCCAAACGGAAAAAATCCAGAGGTTTAGCGTCGTAAACAACGGGCATTACATACGGCAATTTGAAACGCGGGCTCCCGTTGGACGGATGAATTCTGCATCTTGTGTTCGGATTGTTTTGAGATGAAATGGATCGTGGCAGTAATCCTCGGGGGTACAGTGGATGTGTTTGAGAAGAATGAAGGTCCTATTTTTATGATGCTGCAACACGGTCGCCATGAAATCTCTCAGAGGCTTCAGTCCATTTTTTTTCGCTCTCATTTAGTAATTTTATGGCTCCGTATAGACGTTTGCACGGAGGTGGGCGACGTGCTGCAACTGAGTTGTTCTTATGAAGACATGGGCCATTTTGGAGCTCATTTTGGTAAATTTGTATTTGAGAAAGGAAAGGATGTATTTGCATGTCAAGACCAAAAGTTAAAAATGTATTCCAGCAAAGCGAAGTTCACCAGACCTGCAATTAAATAGAATTAGAGTTGATGATTTGATTCTCGGCTCCTTTTGTCTGAATGATGAAAGTGTATAAATTGTATTTACATAAGTGAAGATATTACATTCACAATAATGTGGAGAAAAGAAAGCGATTCCATTTGAGTAAATCTATATGAAGACGAGGTTGGCGTGCTGTGGGAATAAGAAGGATGCTGAAGGTTTTTTTAGCTCTGACAGATCAACATCTTCAGACATCCACAGAGAGGAACGTGCTTCTGGTGGTCTTACTGTTACATTAGAGTTCAGTGAACAGATGGCAGCTTAGAAAAGAAAGATCCCAATGTTCTGCTCACACATTGGAGGGTTTTTTCTTTTAGTAATAAAATATATTAGTGCTCAGACCGCCATAAGGGCCAAATATACCGTGTAATGACTCAACCTGTGTCTATTGCATACAGATCTGTTTTTTTTGTTCTCTTTGTTTATCATCATCTCTCCCACTTACGATGGTGTGATACTGAAGGCCAACCAAGAACAACTATCCTTGGTGTTGGAGGCAGGCAGAGCTGAACTGGAAACCATGGCAACACAGTGCTTGCCTCTCTAATCCCTTGGCCCTGCCAAGAGAGTAGACAAATACCTGCGCAAGCCCCGGCCTATTCAACACCTGCATGAAAGAGCCTTCCCAATCTGCCTGCTATGAAAATACACCAGGGAGGAGTTCTGATGGACTGTTTTCCTGCAGTATCACCATATCACACAGACAGACAGACAGGCAGACAGACAGACAGACAGACAGCCAGGAGGGCTGTTTGCATCCTCGGGCTGTTCAGTTCTTCTCGTAAAGCATCTACAGTGTAGAGGCACCGGTCTTGTTTTCCCTCCAATCAAGTGTAGTAAGAAAGCATTTCCATGAGTGACTCCAGCTGTTATCACATTGTTTGTGTTCTAACAATCACATATTAGCAGGTTTGTTCATTTTTACAGGCAAAACTGTCGCAATAATCTGATTAACACAAATAAATCACACCGCATTTCACAGTTATTTCTTCAAAAAAATGTTTAGCACCTTATGATTCTTTTATAGGATGCAAACACACACACACACACACATGAAATGTGTTTGCAGGAAGCAAATATGTCGCTAAACGAGCGTAATTGTGATGAAGAAGCTGATCATTTGAGTGTTTTATTCAGTCGCAATTAGCTTTCATATTGTGCCGCGATCAGTGAACCCGAAACTCATTGTTACATGAAAGAAGAGAGAAAAAAGGCTGCTTCTTGATTCTCGTCTTCAGTTTGATGTCCTTGAACCATTTCTTTTTTTTTTTTCAAAGTCCATTATTCAGGATGGATGGCGGGTAATGTGATGGACTGTGTAATTACATCCGTGATAAATAATTACTGGAAATGGTGGCGTTATGAAAATGTCATTAAAGTTCAAATAGGGGGGAAAAGGTGAGGTTGTTTTACACGACCTTTACAGTGTTAACGTGACCCCCCTCGTCACTGCAGCACCCGAGCATGAAGACGGGGGTCACAACAAGACCATTATGTAATAGATATATGTAGCAGAAACGTCATTTACATTTTAAAATGGCTCAATAAAATAAATCTGTTTGACAAAGAATTTTTAATTTATTGTTTCCTGTGTTTGTATTCAGTCTCTTTAACCTTGTGTTTCAGTCTGTTCTGTTACAATAACCACACGCCACAACGTTTCCACACACACAGAGAAAGAAACAGCACCTTTAACCTTAAACATCTCAACAACAGAAACCTCAATTAAATATCTAATGAAACTAAAACAAAAATAATAAGCAGACAAGCAGAGGAGGCTGACCTGAAAACAGCAGCGAGTTCATTCAGAAGGACATGTTTTATATAAAAGCAAATCAATACAAACTAAAAAAGGAGACTGCCCTCTTTATACATCTTCCAAGAAACCTGCCCACTGATGTCGTAAGAGGGTTTAGTATTGAGAGCGTTGATGTAGCAGCAAACAGTTATTTGTAGGAGTCTCTCACTCCCTCTGTGTGTGTTGTTATCTGTGGTTTGTTGACATAGCCGGGCTGGCCGAGCATTTTTGCTAACTACGCAGAAAATGGAGAACTTTGAGAGTCTCACCTCGAGGAGAAACCCACAGAAAGACGCTCTGTCGTCACATTTGTGCAGGAAGTATAACGGAGCCTTCAGCCGCCGCCATCTTGAATTGCTGGAGTCTCTAAATTTCCTACTGATCACCTTTAAAAGAGACATCAAACCAAACTCACTCCTGAGGAGGAACACAAGCGGACTAAGCCCGACCAGCCCCCCCTCCTACCTGCCGTCGCGGCCATGCCGCCTCCAGAAGAAAGACCGCCAGAGACTCTGGCGTCTGTAGTTCGTTCCAATTACGACAGCGCTCGCCATCTGCTGCCAGAGCTGGAACATCTGTTGCTAAAACCTCTTTATGGGTGACCCTCAGCTAAAGAGAGGGTGTCACCTCTGCTTTGGGGCCCCCCGCCGCGAGAACCTCCCTGAACATGCACCAGCAGGTAACTCGGCGGGTTGAGTCACCGCGACCCCAACCTGACCTCATTGCGACGAAGCTGTCGGGACTTCCTGACTCGTCTATCAAGAACAACACTGAAGACATCTGCACAGCGCCACGCTCACATCGATCATTTACAGTGTTTTCACTCCAACCTCGGCGCCATCAAAGGCAGACAAGTGTGACAAATTAGACACGGGGAACATATTCTGACCCGGGCATGGCGTGCCAAAAAAAAAAATGAAACCTTCAGGGACCGTTCCTGGGATCTGCATGAACGGAGCCCCGGCGGGGTTTGGTCGTGTCGAGCTTGGCGACGGCAGCCTCCAAGCACAGCAGAACCTTTTTTTTTTTGTCCTGTTTTTGCCACCGTGGTCACAGGATGGTTTACAATGGAAGCACATCCACCGCTAATGGAATGAATAAAAATGATTTATTTAGTACGTGCTTCCAGGATATTTGATATGCTTGGCTACGTTTAGCCCCGCACCCCTCATCATAATGAAACAGCGAGCAGTCGGAGTTGCAGAAGAGGCGTCTTACTGGAAGAGGAGAGAAAACTGTGCCCGAGGCACCGTTAAATGATGCCCCTCGTCCGCAGTCACACCCTCATTCCTCTTCCTGTCGATGCATTTCTCAGCTACGGAGACGGGTGGAATGCATCACAAAAGCTCCTGATTACAAAATACAAATTATGCTATTAAGTGTCTTTCATGATGGTCGATTCATATTCACTCTTATTAGATTATACTGCCACTTTAGTTAAAATGCTTTTCAACGATCTGTGAAATGTAGAGGATGATGTAGCTCTTAAACTCCATGACAACAGCTATGTTTAATCATGTTGTGCAGACTTGTTGGGGTTTTATTGTTGCTAAATTCATTTCTGAGTAAAGCTGCACCAGAATCCCCCCAAACGTTGTCCTTCTGGTTATTTACCGGATGACAGAATTGCATCCAAAGACTTTCGGACATTCGTTTTTACGACTCTCGCTCCCTCGACGCTCTTCAATCTTCGGTGCTATTGACCGCTTGGAAACAGAAGAATGAGAAGCAGCTGTAGGGGGAAATTATCATTCTGCTTTAAAACCCGTTTTCTGTTGGCTTAGTGTCTCCGCTGGCTTAAATTAGCCAACAGTGTGCCTCGGGATCCATCTTTGCTCTTAACGTTGTATGTAGCTCTAATTGGGCAAATAATTCCCAAAACACCCATCAGTATCAAACCATGAAATCTGGTGACTTTAAAAAGATTGCACCTCTTTAATAGACATTTAACAATCTGCACTAATCACCAAATTTTGGAAATTGTCTTTTTAAAGCTGCATGTACAACAAAACTGTAGTAAAAGTGCAACTTCAAGGTTTATGACCTTGTCTTGACATCAGCGCCACGGGTTGGGAAGCACTCGGCCCGGTCCAAGGTCAAAGCGGAGAACTATCGTCAGCCTTTCCATCGTGACACAAGTTTCAAACGATCACCCCGGCAACCTCAGGCTGTCACATTTTTGTTTTATCGTCCGCTTCGACGTGTCTTACACTGGATTCTCCTCGCGCCATAAATCCCAACTTCTCCCAAGACTGGACCGAGTCAATTTACTTTTATCTCAAACTGGGAAATAAATTAGAAGGAACATGACACTGTCCATTCTCTGGAAAACATTAAAATCAATAAGGGGGTTTGATATATAGAGCATTGTGTTGGTCCGGGCAGAGCCTCTGCATCATCGTCGTAGAGATGTGGCTTCGTGGCTCGACCTTGGACCCCTTCATGCTGCTGCAGCCCGGAGCTGCTGAGCAAGTCTGAGTCCAGCAGCACAATCTTATTAGTGGAAGTGTGTTTGTCTCGATGGTCATGTTTAAAATGTAATTTCCTCCATCAATGTTTCTACTGTAGTGCTGCTTAGGTCCAGGGTTTAAGTCGTAATCCCTCAATAACCGCTTTGCCACCGATATTTACTTGCATTGGTGTTTGAAAATGTTTGTAGCAGCTGAAATAATTACTTAATTACTATCCACATTCAAAGAAGTTCACATGATGCATGGTTACATGAGGATACGTCATTCTTTGAGGTAACGTTTGCAACAAAATGCTCAAGTCCCCGACTCGTCAAACTGATCAGTTCATCTACTGTAGTTAGTTAGGTCACTCTGCATTCATATTCATTATTGTGTATCATATTTAATGGCTCCTTGTTGGCATTCCGCAGAAAGCCAATTGTGCATTTTCTTTTCCTTTAAATAAATTTGATGGCTATAAAAAGTCTGGCTTCTGTTTTAGGAACCGCCCCATGAGCAGGATTAAAATTAGACTCTTTAGTTTTACTGTTACAGACTCAGATCTACCTGTCCGTCCTCGGGGATCCACCTGGCACTGCCTCATCAATAACTTGGCTTACAGGCAGAGTCTGCTCGCCCACTACAAAACACAACCATACAAATTAGGAGTCTTAATGAGGACAACCACATTTAAACTCCATGGAGATTAAAGATAACGATGGGGTGATTAGTAACGTTTATCTGGTTATTGTCATTAATGGTGCAGCTGTTCATGTGAGCGCTCGTCTTTGCTGGTACAGGTGCGTTTGAAAAATCACCCTAGAGTTATCCAATGAAAACATCACATGTATCTTCCATTGGCTACTATTATGCTCAACTCTCCATTTGTAGGCTGCAAATGAAATCCTGTAAGTTAACTGAAGCTTCATGATTAATTCAGCGTCAATCGTTGGAGTGATTTGTCTGATTTGGATGGAGATAAAAGGCCGGTGGTCAAACATGAATCTCCCCACAGTTGTTTTAAATGGTGCATTTATCCAATGACAGCGATGCGTTCTCATCCAGGCAGACGATCAGGTCTGGACCACATCGCTCAGTCCCACTTGCTTTTCATTGACTTTTACCACTTCTCTTATCAAATTGAAGTTTTATTTTCCTCCTGTGTGCATCCACTCATCCATCTTCGCCCACCCGGAAAATCAGAATTCCCAACAAATCCTGACATTCAGAAAACGACTAATTGGCACAATGATAGTGTTGTAATGAGGACGCAGATGTGCGTTTTATGGAGAAGTTTTTACGATGAGTCGTTTAGTGTTGTTTTTACACTCTTTTTGTACGATTTAAACAAACGAGCTATTAACTGGTGAGTGTTGGAGGTGCTGGAAGGTGGATCGTGTTACTTTTGGATAGAGCCGGTCTTCATGTTGAGCCAAGATAACCAGCAGCTCCTGGTTTTATTATCAGTGTCTGCATTGCGTCTGCATGTGGGTCCGTCCTGCTTTTTTTTTTTTTTCACAGGGTGACACAATGTCCATTATTTATGCTTTTGGAGAAAGGGCTGGAGTTTCTGCTGGATGGTCTTCATACAGATGTCCCTTCGTGTTTTCCTTCCAAACAAGGATGTCTCCCCTGTGTGAGGGCACACACTTGAAAAATATCTGCTCTCTTCAGAAATGTTGGCAGCCTTGAGATGAGGCATAATCAGGCATTAATGTGAGTGTAGAGCTTGCAATTCTTTCTGTTCATCGGGATAACAACAAAAAGAAAAAGACAGAATATACATCAACTTGACACAAACAGAAGTCTTACAGCCGGGCATAATTAATCACCCCGACACAATCTACATCTAATGAGCCATCCAGATTGTAAACAGTTACCATAAAATGCCTTAGAGATCTAAACTCTGCACATGAACATTGCATGTGGAATATCTCGGTTATAATCAGAGAAGAGGAGCAGTAAGAGAGGTTTTCCACAAACAATGTCATGATGAATAAATAAAGTGGAAAGAAAAAAATACATAAAAAATCAAAGCATATCTCCAGTCCTCTGCAGAATTAGCATGATGTTAAAAAAAGAGAACATTTAGTACAGAGAGTTCTACTGCAGAATGTCGTTCAACCTTGGGAAGGAAAATTGAATTTCTTTTTTTTAATGACATTAAAAATATAAAGCGTGTAAAAATCAGTCCCCATTTTGAAGAAACGTGTTCAGCGGTTGCTGGACTCATGAATGTAATGACACTGTAGGAGTGTGTTGCCTGCAGGATGGCGTCCTGGCACGTCGCTTCTTCAGGGGACACAAATCAAGCTTCCATTGTAAGCTCGTCAGTCATCCCTGTGATTTGGCAAAAAACCTCAGCTATCACAGTTGGACGCTGGCGGTACGAGCGCTGCTGTGTCAAAATAATGATCGGACGCTGCAACATTTTAGTCTCATCAGGAAGGTTTTTTTTTTTGCCCCTTTCAAAAATCCCAAAATTGGAAAACTGAATTTGAGAAATTAAAAGTAGATTTCTTTTTAGACTTCCACACAGTTATGGTCGTTGAGATGGGAATGTAACAGTTTCATTTCAGGTTTCTAGTGTAGTGCATAAACTTATTTAATGTATGAATATTTAAAGAAAGCTTTTTTGCCTTTTTCTCCCTAGCTTACACCCTTGTCTGAGTGACTGCATTTAGGTCCTCCTCCCATTTCCATAGTTATCCCTTTTACTCGTCGTGACAGAATGACTGGACCAGAAAAGGACCCAGCAGTTAATGGTCTTGACATTATCCAGTGGTCCTCAGTCGGTGCCCCAGTCGACACCTGCAAGTGGTCCTCAGTCGGTGGCCCGGTCGACACCTGCCAGTGGTCCTCAGTCGGCGGCCTGGTCAACACCTGCCAGTGGTCCTCAGTCGGCGGCCTGGTCAACACCGGCCAGTAGTCCTCGGCCTGCGGCCCTGTCAACACCAGTCCAGGTGGAGGTAAATGGTCCTCATTTATATAGCGCTTTTATCCAAAGTGCTTTACAGCAATGACTGACATTCACCCATTCACTCACACATTCACACACCGACAGCGGAGTCAACCACGCAGGGCGACAGCCAGCTCGTCAGGAGCAATTAGGGTGAGGTGTCTTGCTCAGGGACACCAGGCACTCAGTGAGGAGGAGCCAGGGATCGAACCGACAATCTTGCGGTTGCCAGCCAACCCGCTCTACCGCCTGAGCTAATCCCCCCTACAGGGGGAGGTCCACCCGCACCAGTCCAGTCGGAGGCCCGTCCGCACCAGTCCAGTTGGAGGCCCGTTCGTCACCAGTCCAGTCGGAGGCCCGTCCGCACCAGTCCAGTTGGAGGCCCGTTCGTCACCAGTCCAGTCGGAGGCCCGTCCGTCACCAGTCCAGTTGGAGGCCCGTTCGTCACCAGTCCAGTCGGAGGCCCGTTCGTCACCAGTCCAGTCGGAGGCCCGTCCGTCACCAGTCCAGTCAGAGGTCTGTCCGTCACCCGTCCAGGTGGAGGATCGTCCGTTACCAGTCCAGACAGGGGACTGTCCAATGCCTGCACCACACAGCCTTCCAGGGGTCCGCTTGTTATCCTTTCCTGTCCTGACGGGGGACCGTCTGATGGGGGATCGTCCTACGCCTGCACCATGCAGGCTTCACGGGGTCTGCTCGTTGCCCTTTCCTGTCCCGACGGGGGACCCTCCGACGCCTGGTCCATGTAGCCTTCCGGGGGTCTGCTCTTCGCCCGTTACTTTTCCGACGGGGGACCGTCCTACGCCTGCTCCAAGCAGCCTTCAGGGGGATGCTCGTTGCCCATTCCGACGGGGGACTGTCAGACACCTGCTCCATGCAGCCTTCCGGGGGTCTGCTCGTCGCCCGTTCCTGTCCTGACGGGGGACCGTCCTACGCCTGTTCCACGCAGCCTTCAGGGGGATGCTCGTTGCCCATTCCGACGGGGGACTGTCAGACACCTGCTCCATGCAGCCTTCCGGGGGTCCGCTTGGCTCCTGTTCAGGTACCAACGGGGGCCCGTCCAACGCCTGCTCCATGCAGCCTTCCGGGGGTCCGCTCGGCTCCTGTTCAGGTACCGACGGGGGACCGTCCGACGGCTGCTCCACGCAGCCTTTCGGGGGTCTGCTCGTCGCCCGATCCTGTCCCAACAGGGGACCATCCGACCCCTGCTTCACGCATCCTGCCAGGGGTCCGCTCGCCAACTCTTCCTGCATCAGCAGAGTCTTTGCCATCTCCGGCCTCAGCCGTCCCCAGTCGCTGCACCGGCGGAGCCTGATCCTTCTCATGTCCAGGTCTCGCCCTCATGCCTGATCTCGCCCTCATGCCCGGCCTCCTCCCAATTCCATAGTTATCCTTTTTACTCGTCGACAGCAAACATGACCCAATCCCTCCGGGGGTCCCAGACCAGATCAAATAAGAACAGTCTGAACGAAACGCCCGATGTTTGCCAGCAAAATGTGCCAGATGCTTCAAAAATTAATCTAATATAGATATAGAATCCTGCAAAGTTTCACTTGTGTGTATTACATCAAGAGATTAAATAGGTAACATCACTCAGCAGCTGCAGGGAACCAACCAAAGAGAGTCTTACATCTGTTTGGGAGTTGTTGTTTTTTCCCAAAACAAAGTGATACAATTTCCATCCAGAGCCATCTATCCGCCGTCTCTATGAAACCTCAATTACTACTAAGTGGCAGCTGTCACCGCTGACACTCTACACATCCGATCCTGCACTTCCACGACACGATGATGAGCAAATGATCACAAACACGCAGCAACACCGATAGCTGTCACACCTTACTGCTTCGTTCTGCAACATGTGTAAAGACAAGAAGCAGCAGAGGTTGTACGTTGCATATGTATGGAGAACGAGCCCTTTCCCCACACAAATAGAGACTAGCAAGCTACAAACTTCAAACCCTAGTTCTATGAGGTGAAGCCCTCTACTAAAGGGCTCACGTAGGCATGTCATGATTGGCCAGATATGCTTATGCAAATCTCCCTGCTTGTGATTGGAGGGGTATCATCCATGTGTGAGTTAAAACTCGGTGGCTTTGTAAAAATAGAGTAGCTAATTAGGGTGCAGTAGTTGGCATAACTTTCACAGTCCCATCGATTTCTTCTTTGGGGATGAGAGTTTCACAGCAGGAGTCAAACACACCGTTGGTGTATTAATTTCAATACCATACAGCTGGAGGCCCATGGGCAATGGCTCAGTCGGCCCAATTCAATTTTTTGCTTGAAAAAAAGGGGTAAGTGATACTCCAAGTAGCCAATTTATACATTTATCTGAAGCCCAGAGAGATTGTGTGCTTAAAAATCACTGGATGCATATCATTACGTAGCGTGTCATGAAAGGGACGCTCCCTTTATCGAACACTTTACTTCACACTGCAGTTAACTGCACCACAACTCCTCTTTAGCTCGCCTTATTTTTCTCTCCACTGCTTTTCTCTGCCCTTCTGTCTGCTCATGCAACTCAAAAGATGGCATCAGGGGGAAAACCATCCATGGTCAGACAGGAAATCCTCTTGGCACAGAGGAGGAGCTCATTTCAAATGTTACCGTCTTCTAAACAGCAGAGATGGAGCGCAGCATTCAGAAGAAAGCCGTGGTTGCACGCCAGCATGGTCGTATCCAACCCCCGCCTCCCTCAAGAGGAGAATTTTTGTCACAATGGGCACACAAGGTTTTGACGTCACTGTCTCAAACTTCTAAATTGAGAGGGAAAAAAAACAACTTCTAACAATTATTTTTCCTCCCGGGGCTGAGAGATTACACAGTTGCTAAGTGTTGCCTGAATGCAAATCATCACCAAAAAAAGGAAACAAGTGTTGATTTCCCAACACCCACAGACTCGCATGAACACACAGACACCATCTACACACACCAGAAAAATACACATATTTTTAGCCGTTCCCTGTCGTAGCCTCACTTCCAACAGCGCTTTCAAGAGTCGGTGTGTGGGAATAAGTGTTTCTTGGATGGATTCCACATTGATACAATAGAGAGCAGATAAATGGAGAATAAGCTGGGTTCGTAGAGTGGACAGCCAATTGTGGAGCCGTCAGTAAGGCTTGGACATAGAAATTGTTCAGAGGTACAGTTAAGCACTGGAAAAAACAACCAAAGTCTGATTATCAGGCTGCATTTGTTGTATGTTGGCGCAAGGCTAGAAATCCATTATGACCTTGAAAACAGTTGATGGATCAACTTCATTCCACAGAAAAAGGTAACTTTGTACAACATTGAAAAATATTTAAAATCCTTAAGAAAGAAAAAAAATACTTGAAAGACAAATCAGAGCATCTATACAGTTCCATGACAACCACGACCTCATGATCATGTGGTTTGATGGAAAGCTTCCAAAACAGCCTCTAAAATGGAGCTTAACATTAAAGATTGTTCTTTAAACTGGATACAAAATTATTCAATACATTATGTACATTTTGCCTTACAAGTACTGAAATTTAACAATTTTAACTTTTATACATGTGTGATGTTCAGGGGGAATCTTTATGAGAAAGAAACACTTCATTCATGAACGTTTATATGATCTGTTGTTTTTCAAACAGATTAAAGGTAAATTAAATTCACAATGTTAAATATACATTGTAGAAGTGTAAACATTTGATAATTATACTGGCAAATTACTATTTAATTTACCAATTATTGCAACAAGAAGGAAAAAAAAAACATAAAATCTTGCACTTGGCTAACTTGGAGAGGGAGAATATTAAGAGTATCCACTGTGGTGCTTTGGCTGGTCCCCTAAAGACGGTTATCTACTGTAAATCAATAGGCCTCCTCACTATTGGCATGACCGGGAGCTGACTCAGCCTAATTACCCTCTGGTCCGACCTTTAAATCACACCAATGAGAACAAATAAATAATGACCGGTTTAAGTACCGCTGTCTTAGCACTTTCGTCAAAAATTGGCATGCACAAATGAATTGTAAATTTATGGAAATGCAACAAGCGAGAGAGGAGCGTCTTGCATTTTGGGTGACAAATTGAAAGCAGGGGAACACCCGAGAACTGTCTGCCTGAGTGCCAAGTAAGACAGTTAATCTCGACACTGTCCGGGGCCACTTAATTCCCACTGAAATGTGGCACACACTCCCTTCTCCTTCCTATTCAACATGTTCCCCTTCCCTTATCACTGTCATTTGGTGTGCACTGACAATGGGGAAATTTGACAGAGCTATTGACGGGAACTATTCCACAGTGGGCTAATAACCTCAAGATTTCAGACAATGGAGGCGGACATGAAAAAGGAACTGCAGCCTAAATACAAAAATACATTAATGACTGATATTATGGTATATTAAAGCACCATCACCCCCAGGAACTTCTTTAAAGTTATCTTGCATACATTACTGAATTTATTTTAGAAACCAGTTCAGGGAAATATATAGGCCATTCAATTTAACCCAAGTTGGAGGAACCAACTATTTGCCACGTAAAAGTATAGTTGGATAAAATCTACCCAAGTAGAGGATGAAGCCAATCTCCCTCTGTGTGGAATCACCGCTTTCTATTCTTTGTTATCATGACCGGGCAGTCCGTGCTTGTTTTAGTGAACAGACTGCTTAACCCTAACTCTTAACCCCAATCCTAACCCGCCTGGTCGGTCTACACAACTACCCACCTCCTCTAAATCACAAATTAACATTGCATTCAGTCTCACACACAAAAGACTGCCAGTAAGGCAGTTAGCTTAGTTAGTTAATAAACCAGCTGATGTTTTTAAACTAACGGCCACAGTTAGCGTAGCCTAGCCAATAGGCTAGAGCTTTAAGAAGCTTCTCATCTCCCGGCAAGCAAGCATATTTACGAAGATGTAAAAGCTTTAAATGTTCCGGGGAATACTAAAGGAACAGCATTGTAGCCAGCCTGACGGTGAAGTTTTAATCACGGTGAGTAGACTTCCATCCAGACCTCATGGTCTTCACAGCTGCTGCTTTCCGTACAACAGTTGACAACTTGATCTAGTTGTGCTGAAGCGATGGATCTTGAGGTAGAAGATTTTTTAACTCCGGACAGCAAACTCAATTTGCAGAAGACCGTATTGATTTTTCCCCTCTTTTCCCCCCTCTCATATTCTAGGAAGTGATTTACAACCCAGCGTACCATGGAGCTGGATCTTTCAACTAGGATACACAAATTAAAAACTTTTCAGACAGCTGACGGGAGTTTTACTTGACATGGTAATGTATGCAAATATATACATCCAGCTTTTAAAGCTTAAATCACATTTTGTTGACTGGTCACTTTCAAAGTTAACCAACTAACTTTAATCGCAGTTGGATGGAGAGCCCATCACAACAACTTTTTGTAGTTAGCAGACTTTCAAAGTGTAGCTGTAACAAATCTGAGGTTTGACAGCTTTATTAAGTGATCCTGGAGTTTCTCCTCCTGTGCTTGTTTGGATACTGAATGCTCTGCTTTAAAGCTGCTGCTACCATAAACATTGATCCGTGTGCTGGATGTGAACACTAACAAAAGGGCCAATCAAAAGGCTCCAGTATTGTGAAATCTGTAGAATAATTTGACTCAGCCAGCACTAACAAGATTTTGGACTTTTAACAATCCAGCAGGCTCCTCCACTGAGGAGGCTGAATTCACTGGAAGAGTTATATGATGGTTTAATTAGAGGAATTCAGCACACATAACTTAACACTTAACCCTAAAGCATACCCTGCTTTATCATTTATTTTACTTTAATCATTTACTAAATAATCATACTCGATTGAAGAAGACTTGAAGCTAGTGAGACCATAAACTCATGTTTATGATGTTTACTAAGATAATGAGTCAAATCATAATAAGGCAATCAGCCTTCTTATTGCAACCAGAGGAGTCGTCCCCTGATGGCCAGTAGAGGGAGTGCAAGTTTAAGGCACTTCAGCATTGGCTTCACTTTTTAGAAAAACTGAAAGTTTCCACCTGTAATTTATATTGTTTTTTTAATTAAAAAGGGAAATGATCTTGCCACTCTGCACTTATTGATAATGATGTGCATTGCTTTGTTGCCTTGAGAGGCTACTTTGGGTTTTTCGTGAACATTGTGGTAATTATATTCAACCAATGTTAAGTGTAGTTAGTTGCTCCCAAAGAGCTGGAGATGGTGTTTGCCGAGTGTTGTGTTGCAGTGGCTCGTCTCATCTGCCTTGTGGGTCATTAATAGCTCCCTAGGAAATGTTTCTGCCTAGTTCTCATCCATTAATCCTATTTAATTAATTCTCTTTCATTTACCTTGGTTCGGAGGAATCAATAGCACAGGTTTCACTTAATTTGACAAATGTTCTTTTGCTTTATTTCCTCAATGGTGTGTGTGGAGCATAAGTGATGCAGAGATTAGTCTGAAGCGACTAAATTGAGCCATCCGAGATTCAAACCTAAAAAGAGGTACGAGTTATGTTCGACACTGGATGGAAATATGTAGTTTAAACGGAGTAAATCTAATCCAACAGCATCTGTGGAAACTCGTTTGTTAGTCACTATTGTGGAGGATGTGTCTGACACATTTTCTTCCCTTCTAGTACATATTGTTTTTCACCGCGGAGGGCCCTGATCCTTTGAGCCCTTTGTCTCCTCCCTAACATTTATATGCTTTTTTTTTTTTCCTGGGAGCTCAAGTCAGTCCCAAAGGTTGCAATTAGAAAAGTGTGGTGCATCTGAGTGTATTCACTTTAATAGTAGAGAGTGATCTCCTGAGTGTTGTAGAAGGGTACTGCTGGAAGTGCTGCGCTGTCTCTAACTCGGGGTAATTGGGTTTCTTCAGCTTCAGCCAACAACAGAAAAAAAAAAAGAATTCTTTCATTATGAGCTGCAAATCTTAAGTGTACATTTTGACGAGTTTCTTCTGATACAGAGAAAGGCCACATATAGCTTCAAAGTGTGTTCATTGGAACCACAGATTTAACAAAACCCTTGTTTGCCATCATCTGGGTTTAATTATCATTTTAAAAACGCATTCTAGTATCTTAATGGTTGTAATAATAAGGACAGGAATATTTACTTGGAGAAATAAATCTCACTACAGTGCCTTCATCATGAATAATGCCTCCTTAATAATAAATGCCTCTTTGATAATAGGAAGTGTGTGTGAAGGGGTTTTGCATGCCGTGGGGTGGTTTATTTAAAATTATTATTTTTGTTTTTAAAACCCCATGGACATTAGGTAAGCAAACACCTGCACAGATAGCAGGAAGGTCTGCCCTGATTCAGGTGACCTAGTGGAATCATCTTTTATATTTTCTCCAGCTAGATTCAAGAGTGTTCAAACGCCCTCGATGAGAAAAGTAAAGAAAGCAAAGGCGGCCTGAGCTTGTGGCCTGCAATAAGAGCTGAAATGAGGTGTGCGTGAATGTGAGGAAGAAACAATATGCCCTGAGTGAGCCGTCCCTCTTAAGCCCTAAAGAAAGGGCGTCATCAAGATCTGATTGGCCAAAAGGGAAAGTGCCCCAAGCTGCTCTCACTTCTTAATTAGGCGTCAGCCTCCACACCTGCACAGGTGATCTGGATGAGCCTCCAATCAACTCGGGGGACGTTGTGACATTGAGTTAAAATGACTTTAGTAAAGGGAAGAATGAAGAGTTATATTAAAGACTGCACCATAAGAGTTTACATGATCCTTCTCATAGTTATTTACCATATGTATTCCCCACTGGTCACTATAGTGCCCCTATAAGAGTTTCAGTTTATAAGATGTAAAGAAATGCTACTAAATTATGTATCAGTGCATTTTCAGCATATTTTGAAATAATAAAGGGTCTAAATGAAAATGTGAGCTCTTTACTTCCTGGTTGCACCATGAGAAGGCTGCATTCACATTTTTCTCCCCCTTGACTTATTTAAACAACTAACTGTATTGTTTTTAAAGATATATGGTACATTCATGTATATTGAAGATGTATATACAAATTAAAATAAATAAAATCCCAAATGAATTGATATAGGTATATTAAGAGAGAAACTTTTACATGGCTGAGACGGTCGTAAACAGCTCTGAAACTCGTGTGATGAGGCAGCGTGATGCTGATATGTTGCAGCGAGGCCATGTAGTGTGTTTTATGCTCTTCCAGCATAGTGAATATGAGTAAATAAAGAAAACAGTGTAAAACGCAACAGCGAGCTCCCGTGCTGCAGTTCCACGTGAGATAATGGTCAAGGCTATGTTTAAGTGCCATTCACATGTTTACACTGCAGCGTAATGGGTGACTGCAGCAAGTGTGTGTGTGGGCGAGCGACAGGGAGAGAGAGAGAATGACGGTGGGTGGAAGCTCTGGGCAGATCAGCTGTTGGTGATTAGTGCAGAGAGGAAATCAGGTATACGTTGGCTGCAGGTACGACTTTGTGGAGGGGTGCATGCCCATTCCAAGCCGGCTGGTTATTTGGCTCCCGGTGTTGCTGCTTGCAACGTTATCGGGGGCGTTCGGAGCCGGTGGCTCGTGAAACTGTCGAGAAGCTCTTACTCCAGGAAAGCGATGAAGAGTTTCGTTGAAACGTTGCTATATCCAGCATCCAGCTGTAAATAGTGTGAAATGGTGTAATTGGTGTCAAATTGCTGCAACTTTGACGGTCAACGTCAACAGGTCCCCAGCAATACATCTGCCACGTCAACGGGTCCCCGGAAATACATCCGCTACGTCAACAGATCCCCCGGCAATACACCCGCCACGCCAACGGATCCCCCGGCAATACAGCCGCCACGTCAACAGATCCCCCGGCAATACACCCGCCACGTCAACGGGTCCCAGGAAATACATCCGCCACGTCAACGGATCCCCCGGCAATACAGTCGCCACGTCAACGGATCCCCCGGCAATACAGCCGCCACGTCAACGGATCCCCCGGCAATACAGCCGCCACGTCAACGGGTCCCCGGCATCTTGAGCAACACATACGCAGACAGAGATTCCTCACTTTATTGTTAAATTAAGATCAAGTGTAAATTAGGACTATGTTAAAATTAAGAGTATATTAGATTAGTCACGATTAAGATGAAGCTGAACTTTGACTCAAAACGAATTCATGAAAACAAATGGAGATTGAACATTAAAGTAAGAGTTAATCTTACTAAATACTTCAGATTAATTATGTTTTCCAAAATTTAAATGATCTCTTGTTAAATTGGGCCTATTAAAAATAATATTCATAGATGAATGCTGAGGAAGAAAGATAAATCCACATAAGTGTCTTAAGACTGCATAAAGTGGCTGAATAGCTCGTGTTAATTATCAGGCCTCGCCGTTCTGCCGATGGCGGGGAAAGTGGAATATGAGTATGACATTGGTTCAGTTATGGTATAGGGCAACTTCATCAACAACGCACGTTCGTTTTTGATGATGGAGTAGCAAATCAACTGTCCCAAATGGCCTCCATTTTCCCTCGCCGCCTCCTCTTTTTCATCCCTCGCCCATCATATTTGGTGAAGGAGGAGAGCGAGGGATCGACCTCAGTGGCCCTCTGACGGAGCCCTGCTGTACTACGGGTGGCACCTTAAGTGCTGCATGAAAACAAGCAACACTGGCACCAAATTACGCATGTGCTCAAAAAGTCGAACCACGTTTAGGGGAAGATTTCTGGCAATTTACGGCTTTGTGGTTTTCTCTCCTGCGGGAGCTCGCTGATGTTTGGAATCAACAGAATTAAATGTTTTTTTATTTCTTTTGAATTAGCCCAAAATGAGATGAAAAAGTGTTTTGCCTCCGTTTGCGGTGAAGTGGAACTACTGTAGACATTAAGGCAGTGATGGAGGAAACACAAATCTTTCGCTTAATTAAAAGTAGACATTTTATCTCGTGGGATTCTGCTCTCACTGTAAATGCCCTCCAATGACTCCTGAGGGGCTACGCCTGCCTTCACTTAAAGCTGCTGCATTCAAAAAAGCACGACTTTGTCACGTTCCCTCTAAACCTCTGCGCTCTACTTTACTCGCTTGTTCAGGTAAAATGCTTGACATTGACAGGTTTCGTGCTCATGGGCAATAGATAACACTATGAACAAAACTTTAAAGTTGCATTAGCTAACGTTAAACAGTTGCTTATTTAGCATCATCGTTTAATGATCTGTTCTGATCTCCATCTGGCCCTTTGGGGGCTAAATGCTCCACATTCACTACCTAGCACGACTGGGACAAAAACTTTGCCCTAGCTTATTGGCCCAGAACAGTCCACCACAATTGATCACGCACCCACATTTACTGTATCGGCCTGATAAATAGTGGATGAAGTGGTGTGACATCATAAATTAGTTACACCCTCTACAAAGCAGAGAGCCGATAGCTGAGAGACGCTGTGAACACTTACTCGAGGAACAGCAGTTTAACTCTGAATCAGTTATTTCAGAAATGAATAGTTTAGTTCTGTGAAGTTTACAGTTACTTGTCCACGCATACATTTGATGACGTTTGTCCAGATACCATGTGACTAATACAGATGGATAGAAACGATTATCTACTATCATCATCAGATCTGCCTGTTTTATGAACTGACCAGACTGAGGAAAAAAAGGCCCAGAAGGTCCATCGTCCTGGGAGAATGCCAGATGGCCAATCCTGCCCTGCTAGCTTATTGCTAACTTTGTCTGTCTGCGGTACAGTATGTTCATCAGAGGTTTTTTTTTTTTGCTGAAAACTTCCTCCTGCTGCTGCCGGGAGACTGAATCACATCGGTAAAGTTGCCAGTAATAAAACAAAAATATCTATCTATAATAGGGGGAAACTACATTGTTACCTTTTGTGTATTGTTTCTAACTTTTCTTGTGTAACTTTTAGTAAAGGTCTAACCAGGAACAGAAGTTACAAATTAACCTGTATGCATGACATTTTATATTTTATATGTTTTGTCCCTGCTTGATTTACATCTAAATTAATTAAATGAATAAATAAAAAACCTCTCCTAGCAACACTGTTGTAGCTACATGTCAGTTGACTACATACAAAATGTAAAAGTGCAGTTTCAAGCAAAAGTTTTATTTAACAAGCATTGGGATCAATCTACTTATAACACGACGTCTTGGGTGGTTTCATACACTGTATTGTCACCTTTTTTTCACGAGCACTAGTGGGCATGGTGGTGTAAAAGTGCAATTACATTTTACTAATAATAATTTCACGCCCAGGCAGCATCTGTGGAGAGCTGCTGTGGGCTTTTTTGCCAACAAAAAAAAAAAGGTTGCCACTACTAAACGGGGATCCTGCAGTAAGCGAGCGGTTACTGTACGGGAATTTACAGCTTCCCACACATCGGAACAGAAGTTGAGAAACAATAGATGGCAGAGCAGTGCCAGAGACTTCCCATGGTGCAATAAAACCACATGAGCAGAACTGAACACTGACAGTAAAAAAATAAAATAAAATACAATCGATGGAGGGTTTCACATTTCCTCTCCCATTGACAGATTATTTCATGGATCATAGCAAACAAAACTGTGGCTCCTTTCAACAGAGGGAGGGTCATCCTCCGCCATCTTTTGATTACTTTAAAGCCGAGGCTGTTTAAGCTCTTGTGTCCTGAGCAGAATTAGACAGACAGCGAGTGCATGGGAAGGTTCCAGTCTGACATACTGCAGATGCCAAAAAAGAGACAGGCAGACGGGGAGATTCACATAATCTAAGTCATTATCAGACATAAATGAACAGAAAGTGCAACCATCTCAGACGAACAAAGTGATTTCACAGATCACTGATGCCCTTTTCTGGAGATGGCAAATTAATGGCTGCGCTATATATTTTTTTTCCCCCCGCCGCTGTGCGAGTCCTCCTGAGTGCAATAACACTGAGTGTTAGGGCTCGCCATCAAAGAGGTGAAATCGTTTTCTGCCCTGGACACAGAGCGAAGTGAATGGGGGGAATTGATAATGGGATTCGCTTAATTGTAAATTAACAGAATCTTGTTAATAGGATTCTGTTAATTTAACATTTATTTCCTTATTGATTAATTTACTCTTTCTGCAGCGTGTGTAAAATGATGGTGGAGGATAATCACCAGCAACCTTAAATTACCAAGAATTGAAAGTGTAGCGTGTCATTAATCAGCATGACGATGGTGAGAATGCAGATTTACTTTACGCCGGCCGTCGTTTGCCGGCAGCAGTCAGCAAAAATCTAGTTAATCCAAATGGATATTGATGCAGTGGTGTGAATTTAATATACCACTGCATTGATGTAATTTATGCATTTATGCATTTTTCATGATGGGGACGTATGTGCATTTCAGATACTTTAGAGGAATAAATGTCTCTGTTACAAAATGGCAAAAGGTTTGGAGGGGACTTTTTTAATATTATTAATCTGTTAATTTACGCAATTCACAATAAGCCGTATCTATAAACCGTGACGGGAGCAAATTTATCCTGAAATGATGAATACTGACCATTTTCACTGCCAGTTCTGCATCTACTTATATTATCTTGAATAGGTAAAGAGTAGATACCTTTGATTGATAACTCTGGTTTTATGCATGTGTTATTGAAAACATATACACATTAAATACTTCATACATTATACCAAATACATGCATTATTAGACGACAAGCTACATTTATCAGAATCATACGAACATTCAGGCTAGATAAAAGACGAGAGAAGAAATTTGGCGACCCAAATATAACCTCCTGCGACCGACTCTTTGAGAATGACTGATCTACCGGCTTAGTTTGGATCAGTTGGTCGAGTCGATACATCGCAGTGAATTCTGAAAGCGCCCCTCCAGGATGTTATTGAACACGCAAATTGAATCTATAGAAATTCCTGCAGGGAGTTTTCTATTTATTTTCCTCTAGAAGCCGACTCTGTCGATACACTCGATGTGTTACAGTACATTCTGTAAAAATCTAAATGCTGTTCGTCCCAACGCAGCCTCCTGACTCTGTTCCTATTCAGCGTTGCCAAACTGTCACAGTGAATCACTCTTTGTTTTTTATTTGTCCGTTCTGGCTCAGAATGTGGGGGAGTGGGTGGTGGAGGTGGAGTTGGTGGTGGAGGTGGAGGTGTGGGGGCAACAGGTAAGTGAGAGACAAGCTGAGAGAGGCTGTGTGTGCATTGGCACTGCCGCAGAAAGTATCTGCTTTGAGCTGTGACCGGCAGAGGCAGACGGGGGATGGATTGGACAAATAGCCATTTTTTATCTATGTTAATGTCAAAATTAGCTTCCAGACTCATTACTACAACTGAACGGAGTAGTTAGACATTTTCAGAAATATGCTTATTGGCTTTCTTGTCGATGATATGCAGCAGATGCAGGCTGAAAATTGTAAAAACACACTGAAGAGGGTGGGAAGACGGGGAAAAGGGCTTTTTGTGGAGCCGTACTGGTAAGATCCTGCAGATGGACACTTGGATGTGAGATTGAGCGGTGGAGGGCAGTCACACGGATGGACTCGCGGAATATGAATTTTCAGGGTGTCGGAGACGAATAACTGCTGCCGTTAGCGGAGGCATGAATTTTGATTTGACTGCTCAGTCTGGTATTGATATTGATCTGCCACAAATCAAATATCAGATGAGAGAATCACAGATGAAGGTGTCCGATATCATTATTGAGCAGATTATTGGGTTTTTCTTTTTTCTTGTTGTCAGTGAAACATATGAGGACTGGCTTGTTTTAATATCCCTAACTGCTGCAGCAAAAATGATTGAGTTAAACCAAACAGTTTATTACTGCGATAATGTTTTCTTGAATATGAAATATGAATGAGGGTAGAGTACGTGGCTTTCACACATGAAACATTACAGCTGTGGGCCCTGCTATGTGTATGTTGCCACAAGGATTAGTTAGCTTAGCATACAGACTGGAAACAGGGGGAAACAGCTAGCCTAGCTCTGCTACGCTAAAGCACGAATTAGCAAAGTCTCTTGTTTGTTAAAGATGTTGAAAACTGCCCCTACAAAATGGCAAATTGTCGTTTTTACACTTCACAGGTTTTTGTTTGGATTTAACAAACATGTTAACGTAAGTTTTAGAGGTAGTGGACAAAGCCATGTACATGAACTGCTTCCTGTTTCCAGTGCTTATGCTAAACTAAGCTAACTAGCTGCTGGGCCCTTGCTTCATATAATCAGTCTGGAAAATGGGAAGCTACTTCTCTTAGCAGGTTAGCTTATCTTAGCATAAGGGCTGCAAGGAGAGATAAGCAGTATAGCTTGCTCAAGCCAAAGGCAAAAAAATAACATTCCGCAACGCAGATATAAAATGAAGGACAAATAAACCGCCACTACAATATAGATTCAGCCCGATCAACATGTGTAAAACAACACATTTCTAACACGTGCGGCAGCGACATATGTGTGATCACACCTTTGCTGCAGATGTCACTGCAGTGTCATCGTGAGGAGAGAAAACCTCCGCTCATTGCACATATGGAGTCTATGCTATATCTATTTAAATGGCTAAAACAAGTAGCTTCACTTGGTGTGTGTGTGCCAGCTAATGTGTGCAAACTACAAATCTCAGTGCTTTAATGGAAGTCGGTGAAACAAAATGCCCCATTCATTTACCTAAAGGGTCAATATATTCTACCACAACTGCTTGGTCGAATCGCTTGGGAACCCCTACACACAAACATACCTGTCCAACGTCAGATTAGGGCGGCCGTGTCCGAACCAACAATCCCACATTCACACCCACTGGAGATTGGCAATGTGCCAAGTTGAGTTAGAGAACATCAGGACAAGCCGACACACGACAGCTCGGGATGAGAGCGAGGGGGCTGTCATTTTTCATTATTATGAAAATCATAAATCATTAAATATTTCCAGAAGAACTAAATAGATGTGTAAACAATTAAATAATTATTTAACTATAGCAAGTTTTATCTTTTAGATTTTAAATTGTATTAATGTTGGGAATGGTCCAACATGATGTAAAATTGCCTACTTTTAAGTCAAAACCTTTCATAATTAAAGTATTTTTATCGACTGTAGAAATTCCAAATGTGTCTCTTCATCCTGCTGCATAATAATGTATAATATATGAGCAGCTGACTGGATGATGCTAAGCTAAGTCTGAATATACCTACACATCACCCTAACCTTATCTTATTTCAGTTGGACTATAATTGGAGTATTAACTACAAAAGATGCACCAGTTTACAAACCAGTGTTTAGCTTAAAAAAAGGCTAAATCAATATCAGACGATAGCCTGTGGGTTCTGGGATTACATTTCAGCTAGCTCAAACGTGATTGGTCAAAAGCCTCTAGATTCTGCCAATATGTAAAATAGAAAGAGATGACTGAGCTGTTAACCTTGCATACTGAACCTGGGTTAGCAACTCATCTGACGAACTGGTTCTGAATGAGTGTAACCCTTTGGTCAGGTGATCACATTCGAGTGAATGTGTTGAGCTGCAGAGGCAGATCTGACAGACACATAGTAGTCAGCTGGGGAAACTTTGAAAGAAAAGTGGGCGACAGTTTGACCGGTTGAAATGTTAGGATTGTTCTTGCATCAGATCTGTTGGCAGAGACTTCTGACGGCTGCGGCTGACGACTTGGGCTACCAGCTTTTCTTTGGTATAATATCTTTGATATTTGACTGCCGTGGCTCACTATTGTCAGCGCCTCGCTGTCAAGTTGTCAGATTCTTGAGCTTTTCACTCGAGCGCTGGAGAAATATTCAACTTGTAACTCTGCTCGTGTTTTTATGTCGAAGACAGAAAGCTGACAGGGTAATTAGTATCATCTAATTACATGTGACTTGAACTAAAGGTTCGGCGAACACATTAAAACTCCGCCGTGGTTTATGGCCTATCCTCCCTGAGCCGTGAGCTCAGACAGACGTTATTTAATGAACGCAGCTTTTCTTGATAAAATAGTTTGTTTTTCTAAGAATCGACCCTCTCTAGGAAAAAGACAGATTAATTCTGTGAACCTTGTTGAAGTTGTTGCTCGGTGGTCTAGAAATTACTTTAATCCTCTTGCTTTGGTCTCTTTGAAAAGCTAAACAAAGGGACTGATATGCAGCCTTAAAGATGCTATCCTCCTAATGAACAACAGATTCCAGTAATATCCCAGCCTTTTGAGAGCATCCACATGCGTCTTTGCTCGGTAGAAAACAATAAAATCCTCCAGTTGTTTGATCAAAATGGCTGGTCAGAACGCACACACACAATTATATCCGCCAAGGTTAACATCATAAAGAAGTGGGAGTTTTCTGTGAGCCGCTTCGCTCCAAATGTGCTGCACTCCCTGCACTCCACGTTTGCTTTAGACCCGTGATTTCTACACTCTACTGGAAACGATCGGATTAGCCGTACACACATTATCTCTGGTCTGCTGGAAATTTCAATCCAATTATTCACATTGAAAAGACAAACCAGGAAGCAAAGTCTACATGCCGCCGCCATTGAAGGCGCCCTTATCACCCCGTTTAAAGCGGCTCCAGGCCAGAACTGGGGAACTTCTGCTTAGCGCCCCCCGAAATGAAAGAGGAAAAGGTTTTTATCCATCCTCACAATTAGAAGAAGACACTGAGCTGGGGGTTTGGACCTCTATAGCCTGGAGTTATTAGCTCAGGGTAATTAAGTTTGCATTATTCTCCCCCAAACTGATTTTTTTTTTGCCGTTCTCTGTCATTGTAGGCCAGACGCTCGCCAGTCTGACTCGGGGAGATACCCGTGAGCCGTTCCTGCGAGAGCATGGAGACACAATGCCGGGCGGAAGGGAGGGCAAGACACGGAGTCATGGAGACTGTCCTCGGCAAAGTGAAAACCTTGTCAATGACTTCAAAGGTCTGTCAGTGTCTCTGTGGGATTTTCATTGCAAGGGTTTGGGATTTGAATGATTGAACCACTTGGAAAAGGGTTGAAAAAATGATTTCATGGTGACTATAGGTCCTACTGACTGTCTTAGACATTACATAATTATATTATTATTAATAATTATTGATAATGATGGTTAGATAAGTGAGATACATGTCTCATAATAGCTTGTAGCTTGAAGTCCAAAGGGTTTCTTCTGCTTTGAAATATGTTTTGGTAGGAAATCACCACCATATCCAACCCCTGAAAGAAATGTGAACATCAACATTTCTGAACCAAATTTAGGTTTCATAAATCTGATCAGATCAGCCTTGTATCACTCTTTCATGGCACATCGTTAATGTTGTAATACGATTGGTCAGGACATAACGTGTTGCTTAACAACGTAACTAGCATAAAAACATGAAAATGTTTTCTTACATAACAAAGTCATGTTTACTTTCGGTTTCAGACAGGACATGAACAACGGTCTCCTGGGTGACGGTCCTGGTGTTGTTGTTTGATTGACCCATCAACCAACACTCCTATACTTCCTTCATGGACTTTCTCACTTGTTATACATTAGTTATTATAGTACATAACCTTCAATAAAGGTCACTTGCTCTACCGATGCAAAAATGTCCACACTCAACATATTTTTGGTGCGGGAACTAAAAAGGTTTTGTTATATTCCAATTCCAAAAATCACAATGGCAGTTAACAAGATTGTTGTTTAGTCTCATCAGTGATTTAGCACTCTTTTTCATAATAACATGAAATAATATTGACAACAAAATACGTTTATTTCCCCTCCTGGGTTTCAGCTCATTTTACTCAACTAAAGGAACTGACTATTTCTTCAACACTTAAATATCAAGTCATGGCTGAAGAAGGAGTGAAACGTTGTTCATCCTGGCAGAGAGGAAAAATACAACACAATAAAAAATATATATATATTTTATCCTCTATATATTGACTCCATATGTTGAAAATGTTCTATAATTCATTGCTTCACTCTTGCAGACTACATTTGCAGCTGACAGCAACAAGGGTATAAAACTCATGTGTCACAAAAACAAACAAGCCCAACGCAGGAACATATGTACTGTAAAATGCACTGGAGCCGGCGCGGGACTGTAGCGGCTCCGCTCTGAGAAGCCAGCAAAAATAAACACAGCCTGCTGTTCTCACAACTCTGGTAAAAGCTCATAGTGCTTTATTAATTCAGCGGCCTTTACTGCATTTTTGGGTGACTCTTGGTTTGGCTGTCAGTATGTCTCAGAGAATAAATAAGTTAAAAGCAGTTGCAACTAGCTCTCAATGTTGACGACATTGAAATTCCTTTTTCTTTCCCTTTTAAAGTGACTTTTTCAAATCAAATATATAATCATAGATATATATATTCCTTTTATGAAGAAAAAATGGATGGGCCACATCTACCTCCACATTACTGGCAACAGCGACATGTCAGATTTGAAAACAGCAATTCAAAACTAAGTGGGTCCCACATTTCATCTAAGCGTCCAATGCATCCTGATTTACCTCTAATGGATCGCAGTCTGAGTCGGTGTGTGAACTACAATCCCAGCTTTCACATTAATGCAAGTGAAACAAAAATGAAAGTGTCTTACATATCAATCACTTTGAGCCAATCAACACAGTGTAAGCCCTCGACTCATGTAAATGACACTCTTTGCTGCCTGTTTTTGCTCAAATCTACAGAAGAAACTGCAGAAGAAAGACGGCATTGTGATTTGGATGCGATTTTGACATCAGAAAAGTGAATATATGTGGATTTCATAATGTTTTACTGACATATATTTTCAGACCTACTGTGTATACTTTTCTTGCACACTGGTGGCCCAAAGGTTAGAGAAGCAGGATCCTGGAGAAATGACTGCTTAGCACTTACCGTTCTCTAAGAAACTTACTCCCACTCACTTACCAAGGAGACTGTGGTTTTAGTGGGAAGCTTGCAGGTATGACCGTTTCATTGAATAGCAGGCGATTTCATGCTACCATCTGGCTCTAGAGATGGCAATGTCAGTCTGTCAGTTTGATCCGGACTGAAATATTTATATTTGGTGGATTTTCATGACATTTCTTCGAGATTATTGTACCCAGAAAATGTCTCGTAATGACTTTGCTGATCCCCTGACTTTTCCTTTATCGCCACCATGAGGTAAAAATTCCAATTTGTATTGATTAAATACCTTAAAAAAACTTACCCAATTCCCATCAGCCTCAGTGTTTAGCGAAAATAAGCAAATGTCATACTTACTATACCTGCTTAAGAGCTAGTATAACTCCAGCACATCAAAAGCCTCACCAGCTTCCATTCAGAGTCATCACATCCACAGAGGATGCCGGCTCCACTGCCCTCCACTCAGCCTCACACATCCGGAAAATAACAACACCTACAACAGAGTGGTGTTTGTGATTGCATCTCAGCATTCGACACAATCTCCCGCATGAAACTGATTGGTAAAATTAGCACTCTGGGCTTGAGTACCACTCTCTGCAACTGGTTACGGGGATCCAGGCAGTTCAGATTGGCAACCACACCTCATCCACTCCATTGTTGAAAACTGGAGTCCCACAGGGCTGTGTGCTCAACCCCCTACTGTTCATGCTGTACACCCACGACTGCTACCTCTGACACGAAGAGGACTCTGCTGTGAAGTTTGTAGATGACACTACTGTCATCAGCCAAATTACAAGCAACGATGAGTCTTTATACAGACAGGAACTCTACCATCTGGCAGAGTGGTGCTCAGAGAACAAAACCAAGGAGCTGATAGTTGATATCAGAAAAAACAAGGCAAAGACAGATCCCTTTCTCCATCAGTGGAGCAAGTGAACACATTTAATTTCACAAACAACCTACCATGATCATCAAACATCACCATCCTGATAAAAAAGCTTTTAAATGGCTACATTTTGTCAGGAACCTTCTTGAGGAAGGGATGGGTATGTGGACCCTCTGCCTCTGCCATCTACCAATCCTCTGCCTCTCAACAACTCCAATTTACTGCATATAAGCAAATACACCAATAGCTTATTTAACTGAGACGGCGCGCTGCTGCACATCCTATACTTCTTCTTCCTCCTATCTTGTGAACCTGCTGCATCGTACTATCTGAATTATGCCCTTTAAATAGCAGGAAAATAATGCACCATTTACTTCAGAGCAGTTTTTTGTTGGTCAGTTTTTTGTTGGCTTTCTGCTGCCTCAAGATTGTTATGCGTCAACAATGTGTATGATGTCACTTAATTGTAAGCGCATGGGTGCAAGTAGATTTGTGAAAATGACCACTGCTTCATCTGAAATTAACAATGACAGTTGTGCAGGTGTAAGAGCCCTTAGTCTCAATATTTTCAGAACAGTCTTCAAAGGGTTTCAGTTTTGGTATATTTTTATTTTTGTGAAATTTTTTGATTTGATCTCAACTGTCCTCAGAGACACTTCAAAGCAACGTCAGAGTGCATTGCCCCTAAGATTGGTCAGACAATTGGTTTTAAAGTCCTATTATGAGGTTTTAAATCTGACTCTGGTGCCCCCAGTGGTAGAAAACTGCATCTAACAAGCATCATCAAACACTGTAGTGCCAAAGTAAATAATTAATAATAATTTGAAGATATACTGTAATCACATAGAAAATCCACAACTAGGGCTTTGGAATGCTAAACATTGTCTTCATGCATTGGTACCCCCTGTGAGGCTGACAAATCTATAGGAGTAGAAAAATGACACAACCTAGGTTATCATCTTTGTTTTTAAAGCCTTTACGTTCAATCTGGAGTTTGGCCTCCATTCAACCAATCAGTGCAATTCCAGTGTAGAGCTCTACATTCTACATTTTCAGAGTATTCTTTGATGATATATTTTTCTTAGGCATGTCTGATTCTGGTGCCCCCTAGTGGAAGAGTCACATAAACAGCAAATAAGATCAGAATTATGTTAAAGACATATAAAGATGTACTCACATGTACTCACCATATTTATCAGCATTTGAATATACATATTTCCTTATCAAAATAAGATCTGAGATATCATGAGTTAACAATGTGTACCTCATTCGAACTCAACAAGTCAATATCACATCTTACAGACAGACAGACTTAGGACAAACACACACACACACCCCCACACACACAAGCAACACCAATTAATAGGTATAGGATAATACCCTGCTGCAGCACAGAGCATCCTAACAGATTAGTGTAGCGCTTGTTTTGTTTCCTGTTGTCTAGAAATCCCTTTTGTCATTCACCTCAGCCTCCGCCTCACTCGACCTGCTGTCTCTCTGGCTCAGAGTGACTTGGCTAAATTAGTCAAGCAGAGTTGGCATCTCAGAGGGGTTATTGTGTGGATAGTCGTCTGTAGCCCAGAATGCATTTTAAAGCTGAACTTTAATCTTTTGTTGCCGCTGCTCTCTAGCCGCAGTCTGATCTTTTACTGCGTCCCACAAATCTCCTCGGCAAAAGCACACAGGAAGTCTTCGACTACTTCGCCGACTTGTTTTCAATACTGACCGCATTCTGTCATAATTACAGCTTTTCTACAAAGGTTTGACTGTGTTGTAATACTATTCAAATTCATCTGATGTGTTGCCGTGTTCATTCAGGCAATTTTCCATTCTTTACTATCCAACCGTTTGCAACAACAATCGATAAGAAAAGGGCGACAGATAGTGTTCAACTTTAATCTGTTGAAGTACGTTTGGCAGAAGCATAAAAGGCTCTGTGGCTCTTAAAAAGTTCATTTGATATGGTTGAAAATCCCCTCCAGCTCTCAAAGCTGACAATAGGAACTCTTAACATCAGAGTCACAGTCTCATTTCACAGTCAAAGTACGACGAGAATGAGGCCAAAAACCTCCTGACGAGCCGCAGTCTGAATACTCGCAGAGCTGCTTGGATGCCTTTCGCAGATCTCTTGCCTGAATACTTACAGTTTTTCATCTGAAATGTAAAAGTGCCGAAAGAGAATCTGATCTTAATCATGTCAAACAATCAGCTTTCGTCACTATACCATCTGCCGTTGTTCCTGTGAATCCCATGAAACGCAGCTCCATTCTGCTCTCAAAGACAGAATACAATACCGACATGTATTTATTAGCACACTTGAGTGTAGCGGGCGTCTCACAGGGCCATTGTTTTGCTTTTTAGCAGGTTTGAGAGGATTCTTGTCTCTCATTGTAAAGACACATGCTGCGGTGCTTGAGGTGCTGGTGGCTCTGAAAGCACCATGGCTGAGTGGTTCAAGTGAAGATGGACTCTTTTATAAGAATGTACAGCCAGGCATCATATGAGAGCTGGTGGTGAAGATAAAATGATGGATAATAAGATGTATTTTGAGGGGGAAAAAATAGTGCTGATCCAAATATTTACTAACATTTTTTAAACCATAACAGACAAAAACAGAATTATGAGTTTACAGTATATCTAGCTAGCTTGTAATCCACTCTCAAACAATTAGGAAAATGAATCAATTGAAATTATATGCTACCTTTTCCTGGATATTTAGGGGTATTCATATGGAAGTCAAAGTAGCAATACCACTATGTTAAAATGTGTCTTATGTAAAAGGCTTATTATAGCTGAATGTACTTTAAATATTAGTTACAAATTAGTCTGTGGGCGGCTGTTTGCTTATAAAGTTTCACATGCTAATCAGTTTTTTTAGGTGGTTTTCAGTGTACAGAAGTTCATCAATTACTCTTGCCCGTGTAGTACATAATCATTGATATTATCTGAGGATCAGAGTCTTATCAGGTCTTTTTAGATCAGCCACTCTCAGCTCGACTAGATTGATCAGGCCTTGGAATGTGTCCAGACATCTTGTATAATCTTACGGATGAATCCTCTTAATCCACAGCCATTATAAAACTCCACCTGCAGCCTGAGACGCAACACGTGCACGTCTGTGATATTCACAATTATTCTGTCTTGAGCACCCACCTCCATCGAAGTGGTCCAACCCATCCCCAGGGAGATATGTGCTGCAGACCTGCCAGGAGGCAAAAAGACAACTGTGTAACCTTCCTCGATGAGCACATATTGTCCACATCCATCCTCGCTGTGCCGTCGAGCCCTGATACTCTGTCATTCTCTCATCATCAGGCCTCCTCATCCCAGGAACACGGTCAGCTCACTTTCACAACCGGTTCCCGATATGTCATTCATGTTTCAGCAGCACATTGTTAAGCATGGTCACGGTGATGTGCATTTGAGCTGAAGATACCACTACAATTTGAACCGTCTGCTCAGTTGACCCTCTTGGCTGTGGCCCCCGATGAAACCATGTGGGTTGGAATATCTCGCCTTCAGCACCTGGCTGTCACACCGGTGACGGCTCTCTCCTCCCAGCGCTTAAGATGTCTTACAGTCTTTCCATTTTGAGGCAGAGATGGGCATACTATTGGCTCAACAGAAGAAGTTGGAGGGGTGGAGGAAGGCGATCTAAACCGACTGAATCAGGGAGTTGACAGCGCTAAGAACAAGAGATACGATGGGTCCCTCGCCTGTCCCGGCACCTTGCTGCTTTATTAATATACCATTCTATTGCTGTGTAACTCTTACACTGCTGCTAGCACTTCCTTCTGGACTAGTTGTCAGCCGAACAACTGCTTCCATCAGCATCATACCGATACAGCACAGATGTGGCTCAACACATTAAGCATTAATGGCTGTATATACTGTCCACATTGTATGTAGTCATTGTGATGTTTGTGAACTACAGCTTCAAATTCGTAAGTGACCATATTTGGACAGTGGAGGAGCGACGGGTGGATCTGACAATCTGATTGAGACCATGAACTCATGTTTACAAGATACTGAGATAATAAATCTGAGATAATAAATCAAGTCAGAAGTTTTTTTCCATGCAATCTGACATTTTTTTGCAACTCAAAGAGTCGCCCCCTGATGGTCAGTAGGGAGAATGGAAGTTTAAGGGCATTGGCTTCATTTTTCAGACCTGGAGGTTGCCGCCCTGGTCCACATGTGTAATCTGGGGGGCCTCTTTTCCACAAAATTAACACAAAATGCTACTTTATCTTGTCCGCCTGTTCAATCACCAGTGGACAGCAGGATTTGGCAGACAAGTCCAGGTCTTGAACTCGCCTGGCAGCCTTGATTTTCCTCACTGCCACCAAAAATGGGCGTAAGACCAAAAAAACAATCATCACGATGGATGCTGCACCCATCAGGTTGCAGTCAAAGCGCGGATTGGATGATGGATGAAATCTGTGAAAACACTTCTCATCTTCAGCAGCAGAGAGCTTGTTTTGCCGAGGCTCATCTCCGCCCAGACGATGTGAATCTTCAGCTTCTAGATCGCGAGTTTTCTGAGGGAACAATCACTATAAAATGGCTTTTTCATGAGCAAGGAGCAGCAATTCACAACAAAGTCCCTCAGTTGTCCAAAACGGTGTAAGAGCCTATATCAATACGTTGATGCAGCAGTTTATGAAACAGGCAAATAAGCAATTTAACCTTTAATAGATCATTCTTGCTGCATTTTCCACGTCATTTCTAAACCTACATCTCTGCTTGGAATTACATTCTATCCTCTTGCATGTGTGAGGGAGAAGTGTTAAAAGAAGTTGCATTACGCTCAAGCCTTTGTACATCTTTCTTCATCGAGAGACAGAGGGGGAAAAATCACATACACATAAATAATGCATTGTTTTGAGTTGTTACCGAGCACTCAGCGAGACGGGAGAAAAGCAAACGCAACATATTAGAGAGATTCCAGTTTGTACTTGTTCTTGCTCGGCTCGCACAACATGGAGACTATTTTCACACATTTGCTGCGGCACAAGAGTCTTCTGTCAGAGTTATGATACCCAACAAGTTCAAGCAAAACCACTCGGAGGAACAATAACGATAAACAGAGTCCAAATACGCTGCTTGGTTTTCACAAATATAGACTCTTCTTGTTTCTCATCGCGCCTGGATGTGTAGCTTCTTCATCTGAGTCATGTGATTGTTTTGCATCCCCATGTTGTCTTCCTGTGGCTCGTTGGGGTTGTTTTTCATCTTTGTAATGTTTTGCATCCCCATATTGTCGATGTGCCTCGTTGTGGCTGTTTTGCATCTTTGTAATTGTTTTGCATCCCCATGTTGTGTCCATGTGCCCCGTTGTGGCTGTTTTGCATCTCTTTGTGATTGTTTTGCATCCCCATGTTTTCTTCCTGTGGCGTTGTGTTTTTTTTGTGTCTCTTTGCAATTGTTTTGCATCCCCATGTTATGTTCATGTGCCTCGTTGTGGCTGTTTTGCATCTTTGTAATTGTTTTGCATCCCAATGTTGTGTGACTGTGCCTCGTCATTGCTGTTTTGCGTGTTTTTGTGATTGTTTGCATCTCCATGTTGTCTTCCTGTGTCGTATTGTGGTTGTTTTGTGTCTCTTTGTAATTGTTTTGCATCCCCATGTTGTGTCCATGTGCCTCGTTGGGGTTGTTTTGCATCTTTGTAATTGTTTTGCATCCCCATGTAATTGTTTTGCATCCCCATGTTGTGTCCATGTGCCTCATTGGGGTTGTTTTGTGTCTCTTTGTAATTGTTTTGCATCCCCATGTTGTGTCCATGTATCACGTTGTGTTTGTTTTGTGTCTCTTTGTCATTTTTTTGCATCCCCATGTTGTGTCCACGTGCCTCGTTGGGGTTGTTTTACATCTTTGTAATTGTTTTGCATCCCCATGTTGTGTCCATGTGCCTCATTGGGGTTGTTTTGTGTCTCTTTGTTATTGTTTTGCATCCCCATGTTGTGTCCATATGCCTCATTGGGGTTGTTTTGTGCCTTGTTTTGTGTCTTTGTCGTCGTTATCCATCTGTTTGCATTGTCTTGCATGTCTTCATGTCTCTTTTTAATTGTTTTCCAATGCTTTGTGATTGTATTGCATTATCTTGCATCTCTTTGTGGTCGTTTTGAGTCATTTTGTGTCTCGTAGCAGTCGTTTAACAGCGTGTTTCCGCCCCTAGTCACCCCTGTCCATATACATCATCCCAGCATATGTCACTTTATGTTTATCATGACCAATTATCAAAACAAACGACGAGTCTGTCAGGTTTTATTTCGGTCCAAACAGAAGTCTTTGGCTGTGTTGTGCAGAGCGTTTAAACATTTGTCTGGATTTCTAGTCACAGCAGTTTAAGCTCAGGGCAGGGAGTCGCAGCCACAGTGTTTATAATGGATGTGGTTTCATCCACATGCTATAAAGCTCACACTCACTCACTGCTTTATTGCAGCATTTGCTGCTTTCTTGAAGGGTGCATCGAATGAAGGAACACTCACTGTGTGAGTTAGATTTGCTCAGTGACCCTCTTTATAACACTAATGTTCATTACTGGCTAATGTGAAACTTTGAAGTTCCCCAGATGGTGTTGGTTGTTATTATTCATGCTCAGCATTCAGGCTTCATGACCTGTAAATAATAATCTAAACTGTGTTGTTTTCAGAGTTGGGACTACATACGGGAGCCCAGATTTCAGTTCTCACTGTCATTTTTACAGGCTTTTGAATAAATAACCACCCTGCTTTTTTTTTCAATTTGTGTCATATTATTCTGAGGCTGCTGACGATAAATGAAATTAAATGATTCAATGCTGGACTGTAGCAGAAATATGCACTCAGAAATCACCAGCATGTGAACAACAGAACAATAATACATAAACACAAGCCAGCATAGCATGATAAAGGGAACGTATAACATTAATAAGCTAGAATAAGCTGGTAATAATACAACTGAAGATATTCCTTTAAATGACGAGAGAGAAATGTTGAAAATTAGAATTTGTTGCCAGTAAAAGTGTGTTGACCTATAATTCCTGTTTACGCCTATTTTAATGGTTAATGTCGACAAGCCGGCTGCTTCACGGATCCATTAAGCCTTCAACAAAGTCTATAAACTCAAAAGCACTATAGTCAACGCTGCAGTGCACAAAAAGCTATTGATAAGCACAAGAAAATATAAATATGAGTTGACTTTTAAATTACTTGTCCATAATGGCAGCAACAAAACTGTAACTTTATCATAATTTCATGGTCAAATCTTGATATCAAAACGTGGTAACAACGTTGGCCCTCGGCAGCTGATATGAAGGGTTCATTCTAAGCTAACAAAGACACGATTCTTAATACCAGGAGATCATACACTAAAGAAAACATACCACATGAAATCCTTCACACTGGACCTTTAAGTGATGCTCATGCAAAAGTTATAGGACCAAATGTTAATACAGTATATTTGTCTGTCTGGAAAGAAGGCTCACTTCGAGAAATAAGTGGAATTCAACTAAATCCAAGAGGGTTTTCTTACTTTATAGTAATAAGTCACAGGATTTGCCTGATATCCATTTAAAATGCCAGCTACATTTAAATAGACCAAGTCTGCATATTTGGATTTTTTCTAAGGGGATAAAGGTTCAGGATGAGCACTCATTTCTAGCCGGCACTCGTTTGTCATGGCATCCTCCACCCTCGGACCTCGCCTGGCCTGTTTAATGGATGACTGATAAATCAGTTATGTTGTGGTTGCCAGATTTAGCTTATCACTCACTGCAAATTTGAGCTGTGTGAGTGATATTTCTGGACAGTAATTTGGACGAGTAAGAGAGTCTGTTTGGTATGCAGGTGTGGCGACGGAGGCTATTAGAGTAGCTTTACACCTCAGGAATCCGAACGAGAGCCCCTGATCCGGACTGATCCATGTGCTCAGGGAGGGTCTCTGCTGCCGGCACCATGATTCATCCCTTCATAAGATATATTCATGTTAAGGATAATATTTGAAGATATAAATCCACTGTCAGTGTCTTTAAAACCTACACTATGCAAAGGCCAACCTTCTCTATTCCAGCTCAGACTAACTACAGTTTTATCTGCCTTTTACTGGCTCTTCATATCGTGTTACACAAATTCTGAGCCGTTCAACAGATATAAATTTATGTAGCTCACGGTCAGTAAGTCGGGCAAATCTGGTTTCTAGGGGTCTAAAATGATGCCGCAAACCTCCTCGTTTCCTCAATGTCTCATATCTATAAATACACAAGTGGAAGGAGGTCAGGAGGGATGACATTTAAACATCTAAGTTAACTAAAGGTTTGAATACATTGAAGTGGCATAAGAAAAATATGGGATTAATAACACAATAATATATATTGTATAGCAGGATTGGTGACATGACTTCATGACTTCACATCACCGCCGCTAAGCTAACGGTTTTTCAAGACACGCAAAAGCTTCAAAATCCACTAGTCCGATAATTACGGATGTATTTTAGGCTGTAAAACAACCACAGACTTTATTTCAGGCGTCTTTCTGAGCACATTTTTCAAAATAAAACACTGACTTTGAGTCCTGGGAACAGGAAATCTAAAAATGCTAACTCATTTCCTGGTTTCAGTCCTGCAGCACTCTATTACATTTCCTTTCAACTGTATTTTCTGCTGTTGTTTAGAAAATAATGTGATTCTGACTCGGCGCTCTGTGTTCTGGATGAAGCCCAACAAGTCTCCCGTGTAAACGATGCGAAACAACTCGGAGGTTCGCTAGTCAGAACTGTAACGGCCGTGAATACCACGTCTGACGAGCCAAACCAGTGAGCTGGATTCGTTCAGTCATTTCATTGTAACCCAAATGAATCTGTTTGCTTTCCAGCTCACAGATTCTTCATTCATTATGTCGGACCATCTGCCACATGAAACATGGCTGATTTCAACAGTGGGAGGACACCATCGATTAGTGTCACACTCCCCCTCTCCGTTCATCCATCCATTCATTGTCTCTACCTGATTTTTTTTCTCTGTATTCAGGCCCAAAATGTGTCTGCGTGCTTTTTGGGGAAAGGCGGAGAAAAACATCTGGGAGTGGGTCGGCCGTCTCTCAAAGGCGCCTTCAAGCTCGCGGATGCAGCAGTCAGCCTGACCTGCATGTCTTTTGGGCTGCGGGAGGAAACTGGAGCACCCAGAGGAAAAGCCTTGTAAAGTCAAGTCGAGTTTATTTGTGCGGCTCGATATCACATAAAACGTCTCAATGGGCTTAACGGGCCCGCGACGGCAACTGTTCCCGACTCGAGGCAAACGAGGAAGAACTCTGTAAAAGAAAAAGAAACTACGGGAGAAAAGAGGCGAAGCGACTCAATGAGAGATTGGATGCCGTTTGAGGTTTAGGTGAGAAAATGTAAAATAAAATAAAAAAACGTGAATAGAAATATAAACGCACAAGTGAAAGCCAACTGTTTCTAGATGTTCTCTACATGCTAGTAATGTAATGACATCATGACCACTCACACACTTAACACTGGAGTATGACACCCCCCACTGTGGTGATTACATTTGTAAAGTTGATTTATGAGGTTTTTCCTCCTCAGGAATCAGTTCATCAGACAATGTCATCATAAAAATGTGTGTGTGTGTGTGTGTGTGTGTGTCTGTGTGTGTGTGTGGTATATATGGTGCTGAACGTTCACCGTGAACTTCCCGCTCTCAGCAGCTTCTTTTGAAATCAATCAATCAAATCAATCAAGTACCTGCTTTCAATTGCAGGTACTTGATTGATTTTTTTCAATTGATGAGTTCAGATTGTGTTCAGGAGCACATTTAGATCCTAATGCAGCAGCAACGTGTCATCAGGTTTACGTGTATTGTCTTCGATTTGTTGGATATTGTTGAAGTTGTGTAAATGCTACCCACTGGGAAAAATCTATATAAAAAATATTAGCAATATTTCACTTCTACCTGTTTATACGCTGTTGCCCATAAAGTTGGAATATTTTGTTTTCAGGCACAATCCTGTGTTTATTCCTATTTAAATGCTTTAGTAATCATTTTTGATCAGGTGCAATGATTACATTATGTGTTCCAATTACCCAGGTGGATATTTATTCATGCATAACATTTGTTTGGCGCTATAAAAAACAAGACATTTGCAAATTATTCCAATTTTAATGGCAACCCCAGAACAGCCACCTTATATATGTATATAGACAGATGTTTCTATTGAATTATGCTTGCATGTCTATGCACATTTTTACTTTTAACAACAATATACTTGCACATGGATGTAGTTACACTATTATGAGCTTGTTCGGCCTGGTCTGGTCTAAGAATCATGCTCCTGCAAAAGGGTGTTGTAAATTACGTTGCCACGGAAACGTATTTGGTCGTGGAGTCTAAGGAAGTAAGTCCATGTAGGGGGGAAGATGGTGTGAAGAAACACAGGGTCCATGAAAGGGGAAAAAAGGACTTTTACTGCATTTTGATGATTTCATGTGATGCTTTTTCTACTAAACCTAACCAAGTTTTTCACATCGGCAACATTACTTAAAGTGTGTTTCCTCTAAGAGAAACCACATGATCCACTTCCAGTTTCATTTATTATATTTACTGCGATTGTTCTTTGAACAGTGTGGCTCTGGAACAGCAGCATTAGACTCAAATATGATCTGGATGTTGTTAATGTCCCGCTGTGTAATCAATGCCACTTCCTTCCACAGCTGGAGCTGATATATACAGTAAATGAGAAAGCCGCTTAGTGTATGGAAATGTGCTATTTCTTCACTTTGCGTGGTGCGATCACGTGTGTGTGTCGCTCTGCTGGCAGATAACCTCAAATAAAACTAAATGGTTTCTCTGTCATGACAACAGAGAAACCATTTAGATATTCATCTTGACACAAATCTCATTATGAAGAAGTAGGGAGAAGGAAACACAATTAAATTAGCCTGCAAAAGACATACTTTCATATCAACAAAGGAAGCAGACAATGAGCATCGTTTCAACAGAATATGTTAATATTTTCTCTTTTACTCATTCATTACATAACATGCATATAACTGAAGATATAAACACGTTCTTTAACTTCAGCTAGATATTTTTAGCTGCTTTGTTGTGGTAGTAAAAAAAAAAAAAAGGCCTGAGCATGTGATGTCCTAATTTAGTGCACAACTATGCATACAGCTCCAAGCAGCGGTGTGCTAATTACATTTCATTATTCTCATCACACCTGTACTATTCTCTTTTGATTAAAAAAACATCTGCAGCGACTGAAAAAAAAAGAAACATGCATCCATTCCTGACTTGCCTTTTATCAGGACCTGCATGACCCACAGGAGTCCCCCACAATTATGCAGCCTGTCAGGTACAATCAGGGCACGCGGGAATACATGGAGAAAATGATTGAGACGGCCTCACATGGAGCCCCACGGATGTCAACCGCTCCGGATGGAAGGAACCGCAGCACGACAGCGTACCGCACACTGAAGGTTTGAAAGCTGAAGATGTTGAAGCAATTAGGAAGTTGAGAGGATTTTTGTTCAGGAGCCAAATTGTCTTCTTAATGATGTTTATTGATCAGGCGGTTGGACTAAGATGCTAGCAGTAGCTTTCACTTGTTGTCGTAGCAACGGCAAACATACAGAACCAAGCAAATTGTTTATATCGGCTAAAACCAACAATAACCATCAACAGCCATCATGCTAAGGACCTTTACGGGCCGGTTGCTAGCATTGTAATAAACTCGCAAATTTGCCACTTTTTCCCCACTTTTCTCCCTCGGCTCTGTTTTTTTATTTTATTTTTTATTTTGTTTCCTACAGTGGCCCTAATACTCTGTTGTATCTCTGCAATGGACACAGATAAGACCAATTTTGTTTTTTGAATATAACAATTTTCTAAGAATCACAACCCTTTAAGATAAAGGCGGCTGAAGCACACAATGTTTCAGCCTTCGTCTCTGGAAAAGATCTGCAGCCCTCGCCTCGCTTTCTGAGACGCCCGTCCAACAAAGCATGTCTAATTTAAAAAGAAGAATAAAAAAAAGACTGAAGTGTGGGGGGAAAAACAGCGATTTCAATGTGCCAGGGAGTGTAATGCATCCGGCACAGCGGCTTTTGATGGGAGTCTATCAACTCCAATATTAATGCCAGGGATTTGGAGTGGCCATTCATGTGTTGTGCTTCTCGAGCTGAGAGGAAAACAGTTGTTCTATTACATGAGTTAGCACTTCGGCAGAGATCACCTGAGACCAGCTGGACAGTTTCCCGGCACGTCCGCTCCCATACAGTCAGACAAATGGCACCTCCAGTCTATGCAGATGAGACAAGCCGGGAAACGGCCAAACGTATTGTTGTCGATTCATTTAAGAGCGCCCGAGAAGCAAATTATGGAGCTCTTTCATGACTGGTGAATGGGCGACTGATTTGTCGACATGGTAACAGCGCAGGAGTTAATTTTTTAGAAAAATACGGGTATATTTTCTGGCTCATAACAGTATAACAGTATGAACATTGCCTCTTCGTGCTGTATTTTACCTTCCTTTGGATGTGGAATTGTTCCTAATCACTGCAAATGTAGAAATAAAAGACTGCATTGTTTCGGGTTTTTGATTAGATTTGATTAAAGGAATATTTGCTTTTCTTGCAGCAACACTGAAAACAGCTCTCCTTGCTCTGTCCAAAAGGTATAACACAATCCACCATCGCGTTTTATAAGTCATATAAATTTATGGTCAATAGCCATCCAAAATCACTGCTCAAAGATTAACCTTTAAGAAAGCGACACTTTAGGGTTTAGTTTAAGAGAATAAGACATTTAAAGGCGACCAAACACGGCGGACTCAAGCTCCGCAGCTTCCTGCCGTCCTTTCCCAGAGAGGATCTTTCTAATTCAAAGACAGGAACGGGAATTGGGATAGACCAAGCATGGCAAACATGATGGTTAGCGGTCTGGCACTTCATGAGAGCAAATGTCAAAGGGTGTTTCAGGTGCAGTGAAGAGCATGCAGGGGTCGGACCCCTTTCCCCGAGCAGGCGGCGAGCGCAGCTTCACCGGCGCTGGGAAACGCCGGACGTCTTGCCAGGGTTACGACTTCAAACGTGTAACATCCTCGGCAGCTCCAGGCCAAGGGAACAGATTTCTCCAATTACAGCAAGCATCACGCACCAGAGTCCCCTTGACACATGCAACGGTCTATTGGAGTGGACTTAGTGGTGTGGTGGTGTGCTGGTGGTGTGTTGCGCTGGAGGCCACTCACGTCCCACTGCCAATCTGTATTCTGTTTGAACCCGCAGACATCTCCTTTTACCCCTGCTTTCCTTTCAAATTTTGTTCAGACTGGGTGTTTTTTGGCTGCCAACACAGGTGATTGGCATCTTCCCTCTGAATTTATAACAAAATCAATTCTCTAACAGCATCCCTGAGCACATCAATCTACAAGAGATGCTTTCTACCCCCTCATTTTCGGCTTCACAGCCACAGGAGTGGTTATAGATGAATCCCTCAGTATACCCGCATCGGCCTCTGAGAGCGGCGGCAGGAGTGTTGCTTTAATTGGCGGCGTCAAGTAATGCACAACATGTCGGGGAGCCGGCAGCATCGGGGATCACCCTGTTAATTGAGGGCCGCAGATGAGCGATTGACTAATTGATCAAGGCCTTTTTGCAGTAGTAGATAATTCATGGCGGGGACGCGGCGGGAGGAGGAGGAGCCGTGTCAGAGATGATTCATGCGTCTCTGGGAGGAGAGCCCGGTCTCCGTGGTGTCTTTTGTTCCGTGGGCCCCGCCGTGAAGGGGATTGTGTCATCAGCACCTCCACCCGACCGCTCGCCTCTCGCTCTAAATCAGAATTAAAAAGGTGAGGTTGGTGTTGATAGGTTGCCACGAATGATACAGTGGCGTATGTCTGTATGCTTCCCCAGATGGCTGCGGCGCTCCCCGAACGCCAGCCGAGATGCGGGGGCCAAGATGTATGGTTGCGTTTGTAATGAAAGCATGAAGGGACCCCGAGTCACGGAGGAGATGTCTCCATCACACGGGTAGAGAGGTAATCATGCCCTCGTGGGCTCTGATCTGGGAGGAGAGAAATGAAATGTATGGGAGGAGGAGCTGAGAATCCTGTGATCGGATCTGCAGACTGAGATGTTGCACTGTGTCATGGTGGAAATAATATGTGAAGTTTGAGTCTTTACATCAGAATATGTAAAGTGTGTGTGGACAGGATGTAAATACGATGACGGTGTATTAGGGCCACTGTGGGGAAAAAAATCGGAGCCGAGAGAGGTGGGCATAGCCGATATAAACAAGTTGCTTGTTTCCGCTAAGACCGGATGTTTGTCGTTGCTATGAAAACAAGTGAAAGCTACCGCTAGCATCTTAGCCCAACCGCCAGATCAATAAACACACGTATGATGACAATTTGGCCTCATATGAATAAAACCATATATAAATAACCATCAACAGTCATCACTCTAGGGACTTTAACGAGGCTTTTCATCACACGTTGTGATGAATTCATTGGAAAAATAAATGCGTACATTCATGGGTTAGCTAGCATAAATGCCGGTTGTTCGGAAAAACCTATACCCATTATTCAAAAACGGTTTGATTGTTGGTGATATTTTCTTATTGTGAACAATTCACATGAAAAATCAACAGTCCTACTTGTAGATATTACTCCTGTTGGGTAATTTTGGGGTAAAAATTGTTGGGTAATTTTTGAAAATTATAGTCCCCAGCTGTTTGAGGAGGCCTAAAGCCTTTTTAAAAAAATAGGAAATGATCCACTCATGAGCACTTTATAAAGATTTCCGTCTTCGGAGGGAAACGGGAGCACGTATGACGAGGATGTGAGCTTAACTGAAAAGCAGCAGAGCACACAGCCATGTTTGGTGAGTCACTGAACAGCTTAACACAGCACACTGCATCTAGAAACCAAAACTACAATACGAGTTGGCACAAATGAGAGGGAAAGGAAAACAATCAAATATATTATGTGTTGCTGTTTTATATTGGTGATATTAAGCTCTTAGAAATTGTGAATCAATATCGTGTTATTGTCGAGCTGAATCTCTGTTGTAGTCTCTGAAGGCACGTTTATGAAAACAAGCAGGTGTTTTAAAAGGTAATGCTGTTTGTTGGCAAGAAAAAAATAAAGCGTTGAATAACACTAACGCTTTATCCTTTACAGGGTTTTGGTTTTGCAATTTCTAAAACACAATCTCCGAAACACATACATCTCTCGAAAACTATATAAAGTGTAATTTTGCATCACAAACACCAAATAAATAGCTCTGCCAACACGCCAACTCTATTCTAAACAGAATCAGACACAATGATGATTACAGTCCTCTTAATTCCCTTTCAAAATTCTACTCCATTGTTGTGCACCAAAGAGCAAAACTTGAATCCTATTTATTGTTATTATGGTTCACGCTGTGATTTTTCACTGGTCTAATTGATTACAAATTGTCTTCACAGGTGCATTGTGGGTGCTGGTGATAATTGAGTGTGGCATGTCGCTGGCGAACCGCACGCAGCCTTTTTAGTTTTGAATGACGTGTCTGATGTAATTATTTGTGTCTTTAAGAACGTCAAAGTAAAGCAGAGTGTTTATTCTTCAGTACACCTGCTCATTAGTAATAATTGTTACACAAGTACCAAAATACTTTTTGGATAAAATACAAGGAATCAAATGTTCATGTAGGTATGTTTTATCATCATGTGCATCATGATCATCATTCTTCTTTTTCTCAGCAGCAGCCGGCGTGATGTTTGTTTTCTCTGAGCTCTGAGCTGAAATCAAGCAGAGTCGGAGTGTCTCCCAATTAAATGTATTTCCCGAGAGTAAGAAATTCAAATAAAACATATTTATAAATAGTTGTAATTTAAGGGTCATGCGTTATAGTAATTCTAAGCAGAACCTGCTTGCATTGTTATTTTTCCTTTAAACGTATTCTCTGTATTGGGTGTGTGTTGTTTATTTATTATTACAAGCGTACTTATGTGCGTAGTGTGAAATCTATAGGTGAATGTGTACACTTCTTCTCTTGACTGCACTGAAAAATGACTTGAGGTGAGCAGCTTGATTTATTTTCAGGGTTTCACACAAGCTATGTGATTTCCATAATGGATCACAATATTTCTACGCTTCTAGTTCAAGAATAAAAAGGGGCACATCAGGGGAGAGGCTTGGTTTCATCACACCAGTTCTACCAGATAGACTCTTGTCTATCCGAGCTCAAATACAAACATGTGAGGCTTGCCAAGTCTGCCTGCAGCATAATCTTCCACATCCTACAAGTAAAGGATTCATCTCAGTGTTTTAACAGCGGAAAAATATGGCAAGTGGAAATGTTTTCTGTGGCCAGACAGAGAATCAAAGGGCCTTCCCACTCGCATTTTAACTGTTTTTGATGGATTAAGTCCACAAAGTCTGTTATTGAGTGCTGCAGAACTCCCAAATCCTCTTTCCTTTGCTGTATACTGTTACACTGAATTATTTCCTGTTCAATATCAAAAAACAACACACAATTCTTGGGTTTTGGTTTCCGACATGAAAAGCTGTTGATGGTTGAATAATTTGAAATTTTGAAGGACCAGTGCTACAGCCATTTCAAACAAGACTCCAGTTTCCAAGGTTACCAGGAAAGCAGCTTTGTTGTTTTAGGTAGTGCGGGACTTGGGAGCAGATCACAATATGATTTGGATGAGGAGCAAAAAGAAGAGGAACAATCTGTAAAAGTCTGCAGCGTGAAGAGGGGGGATAGAAAATAAAAAAAACTGGCAACAACTGTCAGATTGCCCCTCAAAAAGACAATAAACACCTTCTAAAAGGTGGCAGCGCTACACTTTAAACCCACACAGACGTTCAAAGAGGAACATGGAGATTCATCCGTGTATATTCCAGCACAGAAAAAACACTCAGACATATTAAAGATGTATTCAAAAAGGTCAAGGAGTCACTGTGTGAACACAGAACTTGGATGATGGATCAGCAGCCGTTTGACAGCTGGACGTGATACGAGCCCTTGGGCATGTTCAGGGACGCGTCTGTGGATTTGTTCATCAGAGAGGCAGGTGGTTGAAGGATTGGATTACTTTGCACTGCTTCATTTATGTCTCCAGCTCCAGCTCCTCTCCCGGTACGAACGCAGGCAGAGTAAGGTGTGTTTTTAAATGATAATGTGTTATTAAAAACGATGTCAAACACCACGGCTCCCCCTTCTCATGCGGAGCGTTGCTGTCACGTATGCAGGAGCGAGCGGCGAGCCAATGAGAGCTCATTGTTCAGAGTCCAGAGTGGAACTCATCAATCAGCTGCTGAGGATCCCTGAATCAATACCACGCGATGACACTTTGGCAGCGCTCTGCATACGTCCGTCCAAAAAGGCTGTCGGGACAAAAACAACAAGACTCCGCCGCCGTTCATCTTCCTCCTCTCTCTCCCTCCTTTATTCAGCTTGTTGGGGATGGCGGGTCACAGGTGCCGCCAAAAAAATGAACCGTCTCCCCGTCCTTTTTCCTGCTGCAAACGAGTGGGAACATTTACCTTCGAAGCATCATTCGATTTGAAACTTGAGCACAAATGAAAAATGCACTTTTCATAAGTGGAGGCGACCGCTGACCCGCTTTGAAGCCGCTAACAGGTTGCCAAGGTCAGACACCCACAGCTTTTATTTACTTAGCCAACTGGCAAAAGGTATTCGTGACTACTTCAATTTCAGTTCTGGTCTCGCAGGTGTTCTGTCACCTTGTAGAGCATGTGCAGCACAAAGAAAGGAATAAAAGGAAGCTTTTTTTCCACCTGTAATAGGTACAAAAACATATTTTACACCTCTTTTTTTTTAAATCTCTGTTTTCCAATTTTAAATTGAGCAGGAAAAATTGATTCATACTGATATTCTACGTACATTTTGTTTTGGATTACAAATTGAAGTTCTCTATCAGCCATTTCCTGCTTATCTGGGTGAGACCCACCTATTTATGCACCTGAAGTATTGGTTCTGCTTTATATTAGATTAAATAGCAAACTTGTGTGAAAAGGTCTGCAGTGCACATAACAATAATAATAACGTATGCCTCCTGAAAGGATTCTGCCGCCATAATCTCAGCTCTACAGCCTCTGTGTAACGTTGGGGGATGTCATTCATACATCTGACCTGATGAAAAGCCTTCGGAGTCAAAACACTGTCACCAAAGAGAGCCTGAGGTACGTGCGACTATCTCCCGTTCCCTCTTTTGCATACTAAACTCCAGAGCCGTGATCGGGGGACGCCTTCGCTGCCACAACACTGCTCTCTGCTGGCTAATGGACCTCTCGTGTGAGGCCGACCTTTGAACTGCTTACAGCTGGACTGAATGATGCCACACATCCCTGGATGAGTGGACAGTTACCATATTATTAGAGAAGCATACACTGTATGTTTGCATATCATCAAACCAGTGTTGTTTTTCTCCCTTCAGAAGGGCATGCTGTGTGTAAAGACAGATTTAAAAATGTTGTTGTGTAGGTTTAATGGTACAGATCCTCCACTTTTTGACTTGCAGACTGTGGAGGATGAGGGAGGGGGGGGGGGAGTAATGACTCACAGCTGCAGGAGCCGCTCAACATTTGGAGTATAATACCACTTTGTTCAGATCCTACAGTCACATGTATGAACTCACCTTGTCAGGGGCTTAGAATTTCCTGCAGAGCCCCTGGAGCTGACCACCCACCTCTTTTCAGCCTTGATACAGAACCAAAGGGAAATCATATTTCAAGATGGATACCGTCTCTCTTCATCTGCACTATGCTTATTACTGCATCCAAGAAAGATCAAAGCTACCTAAACTACCCTCAGAGCTCGCAGCCCCCTGAAGATTCTTCACAGCAGCGAGATGAAGAATGCCTCCACTTTTATCTTCACCTTGCGAGTGAATGATATTTGTCTTCTTCTTTTTTTTTTTTTTCTTCCAGAACAACCGCGCTCTTCTTCCATGCTTTGAGGGAGAATCGATTATTCAAGGAGGCAAACACATTCAATGTCATTATTACTTTTTTATTCGCCACTAAAGGGTGAAAACGCACATCCCCGGCTCTGCCAGGTATTGATTTATGTATCGGCATAACCCCAAAAAACATGCAGCAATAATGAAATGTGACCAGTATCAAGCGGAGACTGAGGCAGCAATCTAACCTGGGGACCCTCTCCCTCTCTGTCTACCCTGAAACAGCTGTTTGAGCTCTAATTAAAGGGAAGTAGCAGGTGTCACCTGTGCCCCAACTGCAGGGGCACACCTGGTTGCATTAATTTGATCCAAAGTGGTTTAGACGTACTGCCTGCACTCTGGCGTCCCACATTAAGCCACTGGAGCTGAGCACCTGCTTGGAGCGAGCAGGACGAGAGAGCGCTCGGCTAACACGGCGCCGTGGACGGACGCCAAAGCTGGCGAGGCGAGGCCGTGTCTCCGCCGGTGACCCGGGGGACGGCTCCGTCATCCCTAACTCTGACTTACCAGCAACATCTGCAAAGCGAGGCAGAAGTGCAAAAAACCCCGCCACGCCACACAACCTGTAGTCACAGCGATGGCGGGTGTGCCCGGGATAATTGTCTGTGGAAACCTCCCAGAGGCTGTAAAGGCAGCTTGTTTCAGATCTCCTGATGATTTCACAGGACATTTAACTTTACACCTCTCATTTGTTACCTCTTCAGGGCATTTCCAAATATCCATTACCAGGTTCCCAGGGAATGTAGCAACCCTTAACCTCCACTGGTTTTTATGTGCGTGCATAAATTGCCTCAGGAATAAATGTGACACTGCATCCGGAGGTACTGACACGTGTTGGCGTGCGGGCGTAAAGCAAACAGATGACCTTCAAAAAGTGAGCCGAGACAAACAAAAAAAAAATTGCATTTGCAGGGTTGTGTCTTTCTCTCTGACACTTCAATTGCCTGAATGAAATTGACATCAGCCAAGAAAGAAGCTGCAGAGGTTTGACGGGGTCCTGACTCGGGTCATGCTACACTCTCTGTTGCAACACTTTCTTTGTGCCACGACAATACATTCATTTCATGAGTCAACAGGCTACGACTGGCAGTTTGTGTCGAGCTAAACAGTGTTTAATTGGATTCTGATCCATGGCAACACTACCGGAGGCTTGTTTCCATCTTTTTATTTCAGCAGCACCTGGAGCGTAATGGTGGTGATTACTTCCCTGCTGTGGTGTCCCAGCGGTTCAGCCTTTGCAGGCCCCCAGGGGATACGCTGCTAACATTCACCGTCCACGGTGCCCTGCTGCAGACCCGGAGCTGCTGCTGCTACTAATACTACTACTAATGCTGCTGCTGCTGCTATACTACTGTGGCTGCTGCTACTAATACTACTACTGCTGCTGCTGCTGCTGCTGCTGCTACTGCTACTAATACTACTACTAATGCTGCTGCTGCTGCTGCTGGTGCTGCTGCTGCTGCTATTACTAATACGCTGTTGCTGCTACTACTGCTACTGCTGCTGCTGCTGCTGCTACTAATACTACTGCTGCTGCTGCTGCTGCTGCTGCTGCTATTACAACTGCTGCTGCTACTGCTGCTGCTACTAATACTACTGCTGCTGCTGCTGCTGCTATTACTAATACGCTGCTGCTGCTATACTAATACGCTGCTGCTGCTACTGCTGCTACTTCTGCTGCTGCTACTACCACTACTTATGCTGCTACTGCTACTGCTGCTGCTGCTACTACTACTACCACTAATTATGCTGCTGCTACTACCACTACTTATGCTGCTACTGCTGCTGCTGCTGCTGCTAGTGCTACTACCACTACTTATGCTGCTGCTGCTGCTACTACCACTACTACTGCTGCTGCTGCTGCTGCTGCTGCTACTACTGCTGTTGCTGTTGCTGCTACTACTGCTGCTACTACTACTACTGCTGCTGCTGCTGCTAGTGCTACTACCACTACTTATCCTGCTACTACCACTACGTATGCTGCTACTGCTACTACTGCTGCTGCTGCTGCTGCTACTGCTACTACTACTACTACTGCTACTGCTGCTGATGCTGCTGCTGATGCTGCTGCTGCTGCTGCTACTACTGCTGCTACTGCTACTACTATTACCGCTGCTGCTACTGCTACTGCTGCTGCTGCTGCTACTGCTACTGGGAATTGAATGTTGCATAAAATTCAAAAAATGTAATAAAAAAAATATTGCAAACAGTGTTTTGAAATGAAATGTTCTGACATGGTCAGAGAGACACCATGCTAACGAGGCCCTGGGAGGATGAGACGGAGCGATAACCACGGTAACCTGGGAAAGACCGCTGACCCCTGCCCATGGAGGTTGGGGAGTACGGCCTGCGCATGAAGGCAGCGCTGACAGCACAGGGAGGAACAACATCTCTGGGCCTCTGACCTTCAGTGTAGCCCCACACCGTCTTACAACCACAGAGTCAGACTTATCTGAATAATACATCAGCCGGTCCTGCTGGGACCAAGCCCACCAAGCACACAAGCAGAGGTTCACATCATGGTGTGAGGTTTGCCTCCCAGAGCCTCACATACAATAATGAACACAGTGTTGTTTGACCAGCTGGGTCCAGGTCCCTGTACTTTACAATATGTTTATAAAAGGACTTATCTTTTTTTATTTTTTTTATTTTTGCTGCAAAAGGTTGGCACAGTTTTTTTGCCCCACATTGTATTAAAGCGGTTTGTTCTCTTGGGTTTTTGATGTGTTATTTATCTGGAATTCAGTTTCCTGTGTGAGTCAGATCATCAAACATTCTGGAAGTTTCTTCTCTGCTTTTCATACTTTCCTTTATTCCAGTAGTCTTTTGCATTCAAATTGCGATTCACTTTTTTCTCTTCTTCGTGTTCTTCTTTTGGACCCTTTATCCCAACAGCAAAAGCTTTAAAGAGACGGAGAAGCAACACAGTGCACTGCAGCCTCTCCAGTAATTCTCACCTCCATGCAAGTGAGTGAACAATAGCTCGAGCCCCGAGAATTCTGCTGTTTACACAGTGAGAATGAACAGAAATGCATGAAACATTTTACAATCCCCTGTGATTCCTGGAAAGGCGGTCTGTCTCGCTCTTGTCTCCGGCTGCTTTACAGACAGGAACAGCTCCGCCGTTTGCACAGAGATTATTTGAATTTCATGGTTGTTTGACATTTGATAATGGCGCCGTGTGTTTATAGATTTTATACTTACCTGCCGAAGGTTTCCTATCATGTTTGTTCAGTGTTCACCCCCCTCCCCAATCCCCCCCAAAAGCAATTGGATATACAAAAAACTCAAATATCTCTGTGTGACATCAAAAAGACAACGGCCATTATTGTTTAAGTTTCACGTGAGCAGATGTACGAACATGTAGAATTAACATAAAGTCGCAGGAGCATTGAAAAGAGGGGGGGTTCACCTGTTGAACGGAGCTTTTCTATAGTTGGATGATCATCTGAAAAAGACAAACAGATGTATCTGTAGCTCCAAGGCTGAGACGTTGTGGAGACAGATGTGAAGGTATATATAGGAGCAGAGCGTAGGAGGGAACAGTATGATACTGGTAACCTGTGAGAAGCAGGTGTGTGTGTGTGTGGGGGGGGGGGGGGTGTATATAATGAATTAATATTAATATTAATTATATTAATATAAATAATTAATTAATTGGAGCCTGATTCTGCATATTACAGCTTTAGATTCTGAGGTTACCACCCTCTACTGCAGTGAATGCAGATGAAGTTTGTGGTATAAAATCAATCAAAAATAAAACTTCTAAATCCTTCAAACAGCTTATATTGTAATAACACCGAACTCACGTATTTGTGCCGCATTTTGAGACGCTTTTTATTGCCGTTTTTGACTGCCTGAACGCATCCCGGAACCAGTGTTTTCCGCTGTCTGAGTTCCCACCCGGTGTGTTTTTGTTGTCACACCGGCAGCGTCCACCGGCTACCGTCTCTACTTTTAAAGATAGTATTGGATTCACGGTGTAAATGTCGTGATAACAGGTAAATATATCAAGTATTACGTTGTGAATTCTGCTTAATAATCAAACTGTTGAGTTAAATTAACGTTACTTTTTGTTTTTAGATACGTCGGTTTTGCTAACGTGTTGTTAATGTGTAAGGACTGTAGCTTAAATCACATTAACGTTCATGCTAATTTATGTTGTAGCTGTTTACAAAAACGAGTAAACATCTTAACGTCATATTCACGATGTTGTTGTTGTCTCCAAATACTTCTACGTCACACAGTTGAGACTTTACAAAGTGAAGGGAATGTCTGTGTTGCGTTAAATCTACATTATTAAGTGTCGTTTATTGAACCACGAGTTCATTTTTCTAATCGCTTAAGGATTTAGAATCAAACTAAATATATATTTAGACAAATCTTCATTATGTTTACGTCTCATATGTATGTATTTCAGTTGAATTTGGGTGTAAAGAATATAACTTTTACTTGAAGTTATTGTGATTCAGTCTCACAGTAACAAAGCTGACGTGAGGATCTCTCTGGGTTTTGTTTTTTGTATTGTTTTTGTTGATCCAGCTTACCTGAAGTGGTACTAGAGTGAGTTTGAGGTGCACTTTCAGTGAAGGTTCATCCTCCTTAAAGGGACAGTGTGTAGGATTTACTCCCATCTAGTGGTGAAATTGTATTGTAACGAGCCGCTATGTACCAAGAAGCTATGTCATCCAATACCGCTTCACCAGTATTCTTTCAGGTGATGACGATGTGTGAGCAAGATCATGATATATGTTGCCATGTTTTTATTTTTGGTAGCCTTCCATTACTATGTCGTAGCCGATAGCATCAGCTAACAACAAACACAAACGGATGTGACTAAAGTGCTTATATTGCTCTACACTGCCTGTAAAAGGCAAGAGGGCGTGTTCGGGACGTCCACCATGGGCGATGACAACGCTCGGTCAAAGTCGCTCTCCGGGAGCTCCTCAAAATGGCCGAACAACATGGAAGCCTCCTGAGCACTAACCCGTCCAATTTCAATACAAATATAAAATCCTTTATACACATATGAGCGCCTATGTATGAATGAAGATATTGATTTTAGCTAATAAATTACTTTACTGTACCTTTAATGACTTCCATATTAATATTTGACAGTATTTACCCCAAAACACGCTAAAAAAGTGTTATGTTGTTTTTGCAAAAATGTCCATTAAAGTGAAAGGTTGCCCAAATAGTTTGAGCTGCTGTTCCAGAATACCAAACTGATCCGAGTCCTGCTGGAAGGTCCTGCAGGGTCACAGCCGCCCTGCCTCTCGGGATTAGCTCAGCCACGCATCTTATTAAAACACCCAGTTCAGTCCTTCTGCACTCACATGAACCAGGTGCTCAAAGTTGGCCGCCTCGTAGCGTTGGCATCGTCTCACAGAGCATCCGAACACAGATGGATTCACGTGGAGGAGGCAGAGCTGGCGCGGGTCGCGGGGTACCATGTGACGTCACGGCTCATGTGTCACACTCGCGGTGTTCTGGCTCGCGATGTTCCTCACCTGCGTTTTCTGGTTGCCAGTTTTGGAAATTATCTGTTTTTCTGCAGCGAGGAGGAGGCCGCCGGCGACGGGCGAAGCAGAAGTGTCCCGTGTACGTGTGAAACGATGGCGGACGGCTTGAGGACAAAGCAAGGCACTAAATGACACCCTTTGAATGTAGAAGGGGATTGTTGAAGTGATAAGAAACACCGTTTTATATATGTAATAGAGGGTCACACCGTCTTCACTATCAGCCAATCAGGGTCCATTAGAGATTCAGCCTGAGTGTCCTGTCTCACCTTCACTGTCTGTCCCGCAGCATCACTAAAGACCTCCTCATCGATGTCCACGCTGTGGTCACAGATCGCCGCCGTGCTGCCTCCTAACGAGGAACAGTTTCCCCTGGAGTTCAGCGACACGGTGGAATCCAGCGTGGTGGAGATGCTGAAGCGGTGCAGGCGGCAGCTGTACGCCGACATGGCCAACACCAGCGGCGGCGGCGGCCGAGCACTCGACGCTCAGATCCTTCTGGATCTGGCGTGGGAGAAGCTCAACACCGGGACGTGGCGCCACGTGGACAAAGAGTGGAGGCGCGTTTACTCGTACGGCTGCCTGTTCAAAGTGGCCGCCGCGTGTCGAGGAGAGCCGTCGGCGGACGACGTCCTGCAGGCGGTGAGGACGTGTGACATGGGTTTGATCATGGGCGCCGCCGTCATGGACGATGTGCTTCAGGTGATCGTTGGGATGCTGCAAGGTGAACTCAGGAAATCCACGAAAACGGAAGAAAGTGAACACGCCGAGGTCAAGGTCAGTCCAAGGTCTTATATTTAAAATGCACATTTTTCTCACGTCTTCAGAACTGCTTTTAATGGGTGAGATTAATGTGATTATTTATATTTTAATTATTTATATGTAGTGTCTTTAAGAACCTTTAAAAGCGCTATATAAATAACATGTATTATTATTATTATAACAAGTGGTGTAAAACTGATTTGTAATGTGATGCTTTAATAAGATTTTAGTTTAATGCAACTTTTAAACATTTGTTCTAGACTTCTTGGGGCTTAAAACGACTCATTAAGCACATTATTATCAAATCATCATTATGATCAAATAAGATGTGAACTGCTGGTTTCATTTAGAAGACATCAAAAGCTATAAATAGAACGGAAATGTTGTTTTAATGTGGGGCAGCTGCACATCCTCATTTCAAAGTTTGCAACCAACTAAAACCCACGAGGACTTTTCACAATAAGCTCCTCTGAAGGTTCAGACAAGTGTTTCCTTTCTCGCCCCTTCATCTTGTCGCACTCCATCAGACGTCTCCGACGGTAACGGGCAACAAGCGCTCAAATGTCACATCGCTTTGTTTTGGATGCCGTCAACACGGGGAGTTTGGAGCGAGAGTGAGTTTAGCAGGATTGTTCACACTTCTGCCTCTAAAAACACTAAAACATTCAAACAGCTAACTAGCCTCGTTTATTGGCTCTTTGAGCGAAACTAACCATTTTGATTATACTTTAAACTGCCCGTTATTTCTCAGTTAATCAGGTCAATTAATTGTCATTAAGTGGTGAGAAATTCACTGAAGTCCCGTGGAGATATCTTCAAAAACCTGCAGGAACGGTCCAAAGTCGAATCATTGATTTCACTATCAAGGAAATCACAAATCAGCAAACAGCTGATATGGATACAAAGACACGCTGGTGTTCTTGATGAGTTGAATTGACGACGCCTTGTTTTTTGAAGAGAATGAAGCTGGAGCGCCCACACGTTCCCGTGATCAGAGAGGAGTTGGCGGTTCCCAGAATAAAGTGTCCGTCGCTGGAGACCTTCAACACAGACTACCTGCTCCCACTGAAACCAGTGGTGTTAGAGGGCATCATCCAGCACTGGCCCGCCTTCCACCAACACCCCTGGAGGTCTGTACACTTCATGTTCACCTTAAAATAATAAGAATAGTGAGAAATTCACCAGATGGAGAGACTCGGATTAAAAAGACTTATACTATGCAAGATGGAAAAAATGGTTGGTGTTCATGTTGTCATCCATGAACCCCCACCTTACTTTTATTTTCTGGTCTCACAATTGCTCTGTTTGATGGAGTTTAATCCCAGACGCTCTTCTTATCTCTGTAGTTTAAGGACAGGAAACTTGGAGCACCCCAGGGTTGCAACATGTGCTCCGTTTGTGAGTTTCACACTTAATTGCCTTCAAATGAGGAAACCACATGAACTTAATTGAAGTCCAAACATCCCTTAATCCCCGTCTCTCGTCTGCCATCACACTCTCACACCTCTCCGTTTAACGCCATCCCTCACCGTCCTCCCCCTCGCCGCCGGCTCCCGACAGCTGACTCTTCACTCTGGCGTCTGACACACGGCGGCGGGGTGGGAGGACATCCTGTTGTAGTACAACGGATGTTTAATTCATGAATCCCCTTCCTCCACCAAGCATAGAGTACCTGAGGGCGGTGGCCGGCTGCCGGACGGTTCCCGTGGAGGTGGGCTCCCGGTACACGGACGAGGAATGGTCCCAGACGCTGCTCACGGTCAACCAGTTCATCGACCGCTACATTTTACACAAAGTGAGCGCGTCCTCGTCTGCTGAAATATCTCATCACGGCGTCGTTAATATCCGATTTGTGACCCGGTGTTTTCCATTTCATTCAGGATGGAGTGAAAGCTTCGGGTTATCTCGCTCAACACCAGCTTTTCGATCAGGTAATCACAACATGATTATGGAAATAATAGTCTATTATTTTGTTTCCCGCATTTATTATTCAGTTTATATTTTCCTTTTATTTCCAGCCGTCATCCTCCCATCACACTGCTTTCAACAGTATTGACTTTTTAGCCCTAATTTTATCGTAAAAGTCAATAAATTGTCTGGATTGAACTTTAGAAAAAGGCCAAGATCAAAGTTATGTGTTTATGTATTTATATAGTTGTTTGATAGAAGAGAGGCCGAATGCTGAAATCTGATCATCCAGCTCATCATACGTTCATTATATGTGACGAGGAACTGACTTAACTCATATTATTAGCTGTAAAATTTTCCTTTAGATAATTAACACTGATCTTTTCTAATGAATGATTATTTAATGTCTTACTATTAATTAGAATAATGACCAAAGGGGGTATTATGTGCATTATTAGTACACAATGTCGCTGTACTATGATCTGAATCATTTGAAAGCTAAATATTGGAGTCTCTACTATTTTAATTACATTTTCTAATAAAGGAAGCCTAAAGTTTTCCACCCAATGTATTATAGTTCATCCTCAGGGGACCACGAATGTCTGCAAAGTCCGGCCCAAACTGGAAAATGTCAAATAAATAGAAGAAGAGAAAGGAATGTTGCGGTTAGAAACAAGGTTGTATAATTAAGATCATCCTTAACGGTCTCCTGGTGTGACTCTGTTTGCTCCACGTTGCCGTAGATACCAGAGCTGAAGGAAGACATCCGCCCTCCTGATTACTGTTGCCTCGGCGACGGAGACGAGGACGACATGACGGTAAACGCCTGGTTCGGGCCCGGCGGTACCGTGTCCCCTCTTCACCAGGACCCCCAGCAGAACTTCCTGGCTCAGGTGACGACATCAACTCGATGAATCCAGGTAGTGAGAACGGTCACATGGTCGCCGTGCGTTCACCACACGGGACGCTTCCCTTTATTTCTACACCAGGTGGTGGGAAGCAAATACATCCGCCTGTATTCCCCGGAGGACACAGACAAGCTGTACCCTCATCAATCACAGCTCCTTCACAACACCAGTCAGGTGGGTTGACGGTCCACAGAGATAGCACACGTCGAGCCTGCAAATATGTGCAGCTTTCTTTTTTTGACACTTCCTGCCGGCTTTTTTTTTCCGCTGCAGGTTGAGGCGGAGAATCCAGACGTGGAGCGCTTCCCGGAGTTTGCCAAGGCTCCGTATCAGGAATGTGTGCTGCAGCCCGGAGACGTGCTCTTCATCCCCGTCCAACACTGGCACTACGTCCGATCCCTGGAGCTCAGCTTCTCCGTCAGCTTCTGGTGGTCATGACTGAAAAATAAAATTTAAAAAGTTATTTTTGAAGAGTAAAATCAGCTCGTTTTCTGCTTCTGTGGAGGGAAAATCAATTTGGAGTTTTTAACTAATGCGAGGCTAATTCCCATTAATCTTGGGACAACCGCTGATCACACAAACCTTTGATCCGTGAGCGATGAACACACACTGCTGAGTGATTAGTTTAATTGTGCTGCTGATGATTGCAACAACATCTATTGTGTGGAAAGCGAACAGCAGGGGGGTGGAGGGGGGGGTGGAGGGGGGGGGGAGGCAAACGAGCAGTTAAAACTGTTTGTGCTCATTTCATCCTGCATATAATTACAGGGAGTTGTTAGTCATCTCATTTGATAGGATGTTTTTCTTTTCAAATTGGCATATTTAATTGTGTTCTCAACCTTATTCCTACGACTATCCTCAGATGTATGATCTCCATAATTCATGGAAATGAGGCAAGTCTTCAAATTTAATAACCCAGCGAGCTACAGGTACGCGGTAATAAACGCGTCCCTTTGGTTAAACTGACAGTCGCAGGCAATCAGGCAGGTCACAGATGAATATTAATAAATGGAATGGATTAATCCCCTGGGCACAGACAGACTTTGAAATTAAAAGTGTCTCATTGGTTAAGTACCGACAGTCGAGCACCAAAAACACACACCTGACTGTGAAGACGGCAGCACCTCGTTTCACACGTCAGACCTGGAACGAGCCCGGGTCACGTGACCCGACGGGCCGTTTCAATCAAAGCCAATTATTAGAAACCGTGGAATATGTGAGGATGCAAAAGAAATGGATGGAAACATTTGATCTGTTTTTTTGTTTTGTTCAACAAGAAAATGGAATTAAATTGATTTAAAACATTCGTGAGAAATTAAAAGAAATGTCTAAAACTATATATTAATGTGGCAAAAACAAACGTTTGCTGAAAATATAAAACAGTGGGTTTAAATATGTCTAACATGTTAAAGTCAGACTAATATAATATATAATAAGAATACTATCATACAGAGATCTTCAACAGGGGGTCCCCGAAATGATTTTTTTCTTCCAAAAATTTAAATATGTCCAAAAATCCACCTTAACATGAATTCAACCTATATTAAGCAAATATAAATCTTCCTGTTTGTTTAATATTATGTTGTTTATTGTGATGTAGAAATGCCAATATACAACAATTACTATTTTAATGGCTTAACATTGTATACATCCATCATTACACTGTTATACATGGCACTACACATTGTTATTGGCCCGGTGTAATAAGGAACACCGTTGTATTCGATATGTAATAAGGGGTCCCTCCCCTGGGTCAATATAAGCCACGGGGCCCTGAAGACCTCTGCTATAATATAATAATATAGATTTACTTGCAGGTTCCATGATGATACAATAGGTCACGTTTTCATTCCTTCCTTGTGATTTGGGTGAATCGGCCGTGTAGCCGAGCTGAGTTCAGGTAATAGACTCATCCCAACCTAGTTACTTCCCTTACAAGGTTATCTAAACCAATAATATGAAGCCGGCCGCTTTAATTCTGTGAGTAAACGCTGTGGACTCCACTTTAGCTCATCAGCGGCTCCGTCGTGGTCAAGTACGTGGCACAATTGACTGAAGATCACACAGAACTGCTTACTCTCATTATAATGTAATCAATACTCAATTACCAGCGAGGTAATGTGGGACCTCTGGGCCTGTAACCCCTCCCTCCTCCTCCTCCTGCTGCTCCTCTTTTGATTAATGGCCTCATAGATCTTCAAATAAGTCCGGCCAATCAGGATTAAAATCAGCAGATTTATCTTGTTTTGTGGAGCAAGAAACTGGAGGAAACGGGTGTAAAAGAGCAGCAGCTCCAGGTGACTCACACACTGGAATTTAGAGGAATCAAATTCACCAGAAGCTCCTCAATGAGTCTGTAAAGGTCAAAAGCAACCTAATATTCCTCTGCATTAATATGTATTTATAGATCAAACCTTTTATCTCAGTGTGCAAATAATACAGATGATATTTCTGCTCTGCATTTGCAAAATAAATCTCTAGGGAAAAAAGTATTAAACTTTATTTATAAAGAATCCCAAAGTTGACAAAGACGATATGCAACATTTACAAAACAAACAATTTAATTTATTAGTTAACACAGCATTATGTCATCCTGACAAACTATGAAAAGTAACGGCTTCAGATATTTAAGCTCAACAACGTGACACGGCGGCGCCTTTAAGAGCAAACCTGAGCAGGAAGTGAACAAGTAGAATAAGGCGGTTATTTATAAAATCCTAAAAATAATGTTAATGATCGACGATGATGCTGTCAGGTTATTGGGACAGACTGTGCCGGGTCTAATCCAGGCTGACGGATAAACATGTGAATATATATGAGCTAGAGATTTTAAAATAAGCCCTCATGGGATAAAAAGGTGCAGGATTTTTTAAAAGCTTTATCTATTTAGGCAGCTGGTTTTCATCCAAGAGGCTCGTTCAGGTCTGAGTTTAGGTATTTATGTTATAGGGTTGTTATTACAGGAGGAGGTGGGGGCAAATGAGCCATTCACATGGGTGTGAACGGGTCACCTGACTGCCGTTGAGCCAACCATGTGACTTCGTTGTGGGTCACATGAGTGTGGATGCTTGTTTTTTTTCCCGTTCCTCCTTCTTTTCTAATATTCCGGCAGGTCTGCGGGGAGGTTCTGCATCCGCTCCACCACGAAGAAGCAGAGCGTCCCCGTGAAGCCGAGGACGACCAACATCAGGAGCTGCCACTTCAGCAGCAGGTAGCCGCTGTAGAAGAACGCCATCGCTGCAAACACAGACTGACAGAGGAGGAGGAGACGTTTCAGAGTCTGAGTCTCATTGTTTGAGCAATTCATTAACAATGTTTATTAGGTCCTTTATTATGAGCTATTCTTATATGCATCCATATTGCTCTTCAGTTAACATTGTAATAAAGTGCAGATAAAATCACATTTAGTCTCCTTTTTCTAGTCAAAATGTCCGTTTATAGTTTTTTATACAAACTGCTCCACGTTGGACATAAAGCTCATATATTCACACCGACATATATGAACTATATTTAAATTAAATGTGATAATCTAAAGAAGGGGCCCTCATCGAACTTTTTGATTTGATTTATGACGTATTTTATGTCATGTGATTATTGTACTTTGTATTCGAGGAAACTAAAGATCAATATTTAATTGTATTCAAATTTGAAAACTGGAGATCGTCATAATGAAACAAAAAAAAATCAAGTATAATTTCTCTCTTAGTTTCCTGTAAGAAAGCAGGACCGGTGATTTAAAGAGACAAAAACAAACGCTGGTTAATTTTCAGTCTCACAAAGTCTTGGGTTTCTTCCTGCAGACGGATGTTACAGCAGAGACAAACGTGGCTCTGCTTCCTTTTTTAACGGAGCTCCGACTGAATCCATTTCATACCTGACGAGGCAACATTTTAACCCGGCTTTGCTCGGGCTCCCCTAACAACGCCGGAGAATTGGCACCTCGGGATTACCTGGATGAATTTGAAGATGGCGAACGCGGGCGTGCTGTGTTCGGCATAAACGCAGCCTAATATGCTGTAGAGCTGCGTGTTGAAACAGCTGTCCCCGAGTCCCAGCAAGAAGCTGCACAGCAGGGCGATGGACACGCTGGGGGACAACACAAAGGCTTATTGTGTTATTGTGTTTACTCCTCTATTGTTCTGTTATTAAACTCTTAGATACCTCGGAGCCAGGAAGGGTTTCATCTGCGTGGTGGTATTAAAAACGACCGGGGCGTCGTCGGGGATGTTGAGGAAGATCAGATAGACGGCGATGAAGTGGACGACCATCCCCAGAAACACCACCGACGTCCGTCTGAAGCGGTTGTTCTTGCACAACAACCCAAACAAGCCTCCGCCTGACCAGAGAGGACACGTTTATGGATGCAGTGACTTCTAGTCCTCCGACAGAGGAACGATAACTTACCCACGATCTCCCCAACGCCGACCACGATGCCGGAGATCCCGATCAGGCCTTTAGCCGCCTTTCCGAACTGCGTGGTAGCTCCGATGCACGTCCCATACACGCCGCTGTAGAAGCACAGCTCCAGGCCTGCAGGAGACAGAAGGAGTTGCTAGGAGCTGCGAGGCTGAGAACATGAACACATGAACTCATGAACTCATGAACTCATGAACACGACCTCCGAGAGACTCACCGCTGTACGCCATGCAGGGACTCAGCAGCAGGATCGTCTTCGTCTTCAGAAGCTGCAGGATGGTGTCTGAACGGGACCACAACCAAACTACACATTACAAAGATAACAAATGAGCTGAGATAAAAATGTAGACTTTAACGCCCAATTATCCCCTGACATTTCAAGTCCAACGCAGAAAAAAGACGGGACAATATTCTGCCGTGATAAGCCAAAAATCTCTATATTCGGCTTTTCTCTGGAGAACACCCGAGGGAGAGATTCAGGCCTTAGTAAGTCTACGTGCACACAAGTCTACAAGCACACAAGTCTACACACAAGTCTACAAGCAAACAAGTCTACATGCACACAAGTCTACAAGCACATAAGTCTACATGCACACAAGTCTACAAGCACACGAGTCTACACACAAGTCTACATGCACACGAGTCTACATACAAGTCTACAAGCACACAAGTCTACAAGCACACAAGTCTACATGCACACAAGTCTACAAGCACACAAGTCTACATGAACACAAGTCTACATGCACACAAGTCTACAAGCACACAAGTCTACATGCACACAAGTCTACACGCACACAAGTCTACATGCACACAAGTCTACAAGCACACGAGTCTACACACAAGTCTACAAGCACACAAGTCTACAAGCACACAAGTCTACATGCACACAAGTCTACAAGCACACGAGTCTACACACAAGTCTACATGCACACAAGTCTACAAGCACACAAGTCTACATGAACACAAGTCTACAAGCACACAAGTCTACAAGCACACAAGTCTACAAGCACACAAGTCTACATGCACACAAGTCTACAAGCACACGAGTCTACACACAAGTCTACATGCACACAAGTCTACAAGCACACAAGTCTACAAGCACACAAGTCTACAAGCACACGAGTCTCCATGCAGGACAAACAGAGATGCGATCAGAACAACTTCAGCCTTGTGTTGACAAACAGAGATAGAATCAGAAACAGGCCGTTTTCTGTGTACTCTCTTGTAATGCTGGAAGATTTCTATCTCGTAAAATACATTTTCACTGGAAGTAAAACAAAACCGCCTGCTAGTTCAGGACTAAGAGCAGTGAAGCGTGGAGGTGACCGGCAGGATGCCAAATAACTGAGAGCGGGAAGGGAAATAAAAAAGATGTCTTCAGAGGCTTTTTACCGGTATGGAATATTTAGTGAAACATCACAAATAGAAATGAACACTTTAAAAGTCAGTCTCGCGTTTAGCATGTGCATTTCTACCTCAGCTTTTTATATAGCATTTTTATAGATGTTCATGGTCTCCAGAAGATGAATTATTTTTCTTTTTTGGTTATCCTCTGACTCTTTGTGTAGCGACACCTGCAGGTTAAAGATTTCACAGTAAAGTACGCCAACATCAACTGGGTGAATAGGACATTCATTGTTCCCAGATGATGAACCCTAAAGACTTTGATGCCTCAGTTTTCGGCCTTTTTTTCCATGAAACCAGAAATATTTACCAGCTGTGAGCACCTCCTCAATGTCTTTTTCATGTTGCATCATGGGAGAATTAAGGACCAATGGTTTAGTATGAGTACTGTCTAAATTTCATACTTACTGAAATCTGACTTGGCGTCCTGCAGCGCCGTGTTTGCTCGGTCCTTGAACCTGAACAACACAGGAGAGAATAAATCAACTTTAAATTAACCAACAGAAAGAAACTGCTGCACACAACAGAAAAACCCTTCAAATGCCAAACGGGTGATTTACAAATTAAAGACATCAACGACGGCTCCCTGTAGGATTCTCTGTTCTGTTGGTAGCATCGTAGACCCGTCTGGACCAAACACTTTCTAAACACAAACTGCTGCCACGAGACCGAACAGAAACCGGCTTAGAGACGCCACATTCTCATCGGTCTCATCGTGTTTCTGATTTTCACAGTTAAAAAGCTTGTTTTTTTTACACATTCTTCTCCCATCTCATGACTTTGAGTCGGACTTTGTCCAGATTCCCGTTTAAATCACGTTGAAGGGGCCGCGTCTGGAGGACGTGGCGTCTTTAACCGCCATCGCTCTCAAAGAGAACGCCGCCACAAATCTGCCTGATTGCACCTCGACTCGTAGTCCGTCAAACACAACGATGTGCAGGAAAACACTCCGTCATCTCCACTGAAGGACAAGAGGGAAGGCATCTCAAAAGAATCTTCAAGGTGGGTTATTTAAAAAAAAATACTTTTTCAAACTAAATGGATGGAAGGTCAATTTTTTGCCCCTAAAGTTGGAATCATTTGCAAATATCTTGTGTTTTATAGCCAACAAATGTTATGCATGAATTCATTTCACTAATTGGGACACATAATGTAATCGTTAGAAGTGATGACTGATGCATTTAAATAGGAATAAACAGAGGATTGTGTCTGAAAAGAAAATATATCGTGTATATTTGTAAATGTTGCATGAATCTACTATTTCACTCTCTATTCATCACTTGAGATTCTTAACTTCTCTGTCCTTTTTTTAAGTGGCGGTTCAGACATTTTCATCCACTCCGAGTGATTTCTGACGAGGTGTAATTATTTTCTAGGACGTTTCATTTACATGACGCGAGCCGAGAGCAGCGACTGCCCTTCCTCTTCGAAGAGCAGCTCCTCTTCGTGATGACTCTTCCTCAACACCAGGAAGCTGAGCGTGCCGAGCACGGAGGCCACCAGCAAGGACAGGAAAATGTTCCTCCTGCTGCCGTCTGAGAGAGGAAGATTAGAAACAAACCGCTTAATGAAAAGATGTATTAACAACACGAAGCATATTCAGAAGAAGCGACTCATATAATCCACTTCTGCTTTCATCGTGATGCTTCTATACTTACTGGAGCTTCACCCCACCTGATATCTCTGTTTTCCCGTTCCAGTCGAAGTAAATGTAAAGATTTCCAAACAGCATGCTGGGAATCAGATGAAACGGGGAAATCAGTTTTATCTTTGCCTCATGAAACCTATTTTGAAATTATCTCTGTAATTCCACTTGGACGTCCATTTAGTAGCTGTTTGGGGAGTTTTGAATCGTATCATGTGATCTTCGTCAGCGGGCGGAATTTGCTCTGGGTCATGGAATTATAAAGCCGGGGTATGATGTGACATTGGAGAAATCAGCAAGAGCACACTGGATTTTTAAAATGATCCAACCGTTAAACCAGCAATGTCAACCCCTCCCTCCGCAAAATGATCATCACCAACATAAACAACCACAGATACCACGGGATCCTTCTTTTTTATGTATTTATTTCTGTTGGAATGACATCAGAATTAAAAAAAGAAAGTATTCTGCACCATCTTGCTCATTTTGATGGAGGCCTTGAGCAACTCTGACGTTCACAATAGGCTATTCACCTCTTCTTTGATATATTTTGTGTTCATTTTGAGTACTAGTGATGCAGCAATACATGTCATTGTCTTGAGTTGTACGCCCAGTTTGTTTTCCCCTTTATTTTATTTTCTATTTTCATTTTGTCATACTTTCTTACTCCTGGTTTTTGTCTCTTTGTACCTGGAAAAAAACTCAATAAACATATTGTACAATAAGATAATAATAATAAGATAAGATATCCTTTATTCGTCCCGCAGTGGGGAAATTACAGCAGCAAGACAGTAAAGATAAGGATAATAAATAATAAACATGCATTAACAAGAAAGATATTAACACTAAGACTATATGAAGAAAGTAGTCCTAAATAAAGTAGAAAAACAAGAAAATAAGTATTCTGAATAAACGACCCATCCTAGCTTTAAAGATGAAGATCATGTGATATGATTGAAAGCCTGCGTGTGTCGTGTGACCCCGTGATGACCTTTGCAGGCCCGAGGAGGACTCCGCTGCGACGGCGCCCTTAAACAAACATTTACTTGTGTGTGTCCTACAAGCTTCATGTGACTCAAACCTCTGGAAGCTTTCATTAACGTGATCCCTTGAGGACAAGCAGAGGATTTACAAAAAGAAAAAACGGCGCGGTGCTTTCTGAGACGCCGTCTGAGAAATCAGGTTTGACAGACGGAAACAGCTCACCGACTTTCTAAACTCAATCATCTGCATTCCTGCCTTTGAGGATGCTTCTTTGTTCTTTGTTTTTAAAAGCTATTTATTTCCCTTTCCTGTGGTTGAACGGGGCAGTCCTATAAACGCTGTGATCTATTTCTGTCTTTAATTACATATCACCTCAACTTATGAAATGGAGATGAGCAATTAGTCCGTTGCCGAAGCCTCGGCGCGGGAAAACGGGGGGTTATCCATACAAGATAACGGTGTTTGGTATGTTTGTCTGCAGGCTACGACAAACTGCTTCAGAAGTTTATTGGATCACCACTGTCAGCTGACAGCCAATGTAATTATGATACTAATTCAATTTGCATATTTTAACAAATACCAATGATTGTCCGGGTCGAATACGACCAAAGAAACGGCTCACCTGCAGGACTTTTTTTATAGTGTGCAGAGGAACTAATGACTCACTGACAGATCTGGCAATTTGTAACAAGATTTATTAAATACATTCTAAAATAAAGCATACCGTCACATCCTGTCAGGCTAAAAATACAAAGTCGACAGGATTTTGGCTGCCGTGTCTTTGATCGACTGGAATAGTTGCATCAAACAAAAACATTCAAAAAACTGCGTTTTATACGCTGAATGCAACGATGGGAAGATGTTTGCAACATCAGGTTGGTTTCAGATACAAAATGAATGTATGAATATTAAAATGAGGCTGCATACCTGCACTGGAGAAGAGCCCAGAACATCCCCGTGTTCCTGTTGATGGTGGACGCTTCAGAGTTTTCCACCAGGAAGTGTCCTTGAGCCGTCCACAGCACTGCAGGACGCCAGGAAGAGGAGCAATCAGTTAATCGAGCACACAAAGTGAAACATTATCGTTGTGTGTTGTTGTAACCACAGAGTCGCCTCAGGCAGGATCAGAATTCATCACCGTGCAGTGATTTGAAGCATTAAAAACAGCCCTGAATAATTATTCCCTTTAGCTGCTCATCTGGACGTCCACCAAACATCTGCAGGGAAGTCAAAGAGCGGCTTTATTTACAGAAACGGCTCCTAACTTATTTAACGTCTAATTTGGGATTCACTGCTTATATGATTATGTGTGATTAAACAGAGTCTGAATGGACTGCAAGAAACACGGGGACCAAGCTGAAGGACAAAAAAAGAGAATGTAAAATGAATTATATACACACACACAGGCATACAAATTAAGGTTGATTGATTAATCTATATTTTGATGACTGATTGATTACACCTGTCTGTTTTCAAGCAGAAGTTCCAAAACTTATCCCAGTTTCAACTTGTCAAATGTAAAGATTTGGTGCTTTTTTTCTCTCATATCTGGTAGTCTTCTGGTTTTGGAGACAAAAAAAGACGTCACCTTCAGCTCTGTGGATGTGTTATAATGTCTGTCAAAACCCGTCAGATTAATTGTCATGAACATAATAGTTACAACCCTCCTATAAGCAAAAAAAAGCAAGATAAAACTCCATATATGCTCTTAAATTCGAGTACATGTGATAAATAATACAAATAAAATATCTTTATTCGCATTTTTTGACGCAGGATTCATTCGGCATCAGTAGGTTTACGATACTAGACAAAGCTCCAGAACCAAAAAAGAGAGTTCAATGAAAATGTTATCCTCGAAGGTTTCCAAACCACTGCCTTGCCAATAAGCGGCATGCTGGTGCAAACATTTCAAAAAGGTCACAGTGGCAGCTTCACTCTGTAAAAGAAATGTCACACGTTGGGACTTACTGGCCGCTCCGACGCCGATCAGCACCGAGGTCAGATAGAAGGACCAGGTCGCCGGGACGATGAACACGGAGATGTAGCCGCTGCACAGAGGAGGAGCGGGGAGAACGGCGGTGAGCTTTGTCCGCATCCTGGGGATGTGGTTACCATGACAACGGCTTACCTGTAAAGCACGCCGCTCAGGAACATGGAAATCTTCGGTCCGATGACGGCGACCACCGTCGGTGCGAGTAAATTGGCGAAGGAGAAGACGCCGTAGATGATTCCAAGACTGTGAGGGAGGCGGAGAAAGATCACCAGTCAAGTTTGATTAAATTAAATTAAAATGTGTTGTTTGTGCAACCTGAACCCACCTGTGGTACCCGCTGCCAGTGAACGTCTCATTCTGCAGGCTTTTCACCACAGTTTGCTGCAAAAACGGAGATGAAAAGTTAGAAAGGTCACACTGGGTCATAACTGTGGCCTGGAGTCACCCATCCGGTCTGGTGACGTCACTGCCCGTTGGAGGGAATTAGAAACACGAGGTGCGCCTGACACTTGTTTCCTGCAGCATTAGTCTGGACTTCTTCTCTGGATTCAAACTTTTAGTGGAAAAACCTGCAAACAAGTTGATCGATTTCTGTTTTTTTTGTTTTTTTTGTTTTTGCATTTAGATGTTGAGTTATATGTTAATAAATATGCAATAAACGAGAAATAGTTTGTGTTGATTTGATTTGTAGTTGCGCGTAACAGTTCCAGATGTGCGTAAAAAAAGTGTTTTTCATGCGTTTTGACAGAGTTGAGGAGATCTTTTCCATCACAGCTGTCCGTCTTCGACAGACTTCCTGCCAACACGCTCTTTACGACAGGAAACTGAGGCTCGGACGTGTAAAAACACCGTAATAAAACTCACCTCCACGTTGCCGCAGGTGGTGAAGGCGGTGAAAATGAAGAGGAATCCAACACCCAGGATCACCACGTTGAACGTCCGTCTGTCTGCCATGCTGTGTGCTTACTCCTCCTGCCAATAAGACATTGCTAAACGTACTGCTAATGTCCAACCGTCCACTCATCGAGACGTCTAGGAATCATTTTGGCCCGGATGAATCCATTAGAAGTGTTTGGCTTCGGTTTAATGGAGAAGCTGCAGGAATGAAGCGCAGAGGAGCAGCGGGAGTCTGAGGGACGCACGCAGATACAGCGCAGCTGTTATAAGGACACTTCCCGGCGATCAGGAGCACGCACGACAACTTGTGACTTTAATTACAAGCAACTTTCTCTTTTTTTCCCCTGCAGACTTCCTTCTTCTGCTTCTGTTTCCCTCACGCTTTCTTCTTCTTCTTCTTTCCATTTTGCGGTGATTTACACTCATTCAGCTTTGCTGCCTTCCAGAGGAAACCAGGAGGAAAATGTTTCCATGAGAAACAGTGCTTGGACAGCTTTCAGTAGCAGAGGAGTCACAAGTACATACTAGTGTTCAAAAAGTCTCTGGTAGAAGGACTGGGGGAAAGTACAGGCTCTGAAATGTACTCAAAGTAGAAAGTAAAAAGTATCACTATGAAGCACATTTCTACTGGCTAACTATCTCACGTCAAATTAATCATTTTAAAAATGTCTATCACTCCCCTCAAATGCATCAAAACTACAGTAACTTGTAGCAGATTCAAATTAATAACACAAAATGTGATCCGCAAATGCTAATGTATTATTACACATTCATATAACAACATCAGACTTGGTAAAATTCCAAGTATTTTTTGTTTATTTCTCATGATAAACATCTGGCCCATCCCACATGGGTTTACAATACACTGTCATTTTTTTTTTAAACTTACTTTAAATATTTCCTTAAATATAAGACCAAAAATGAATGAATAAGTACTACTATATTCTTTCAAATACAATTTTAATGCACACTGATGCATAACAAACCCACACTGCTCTCAGTGCGTAGGATGGATTAAATCATGACATGAAGGCTGCTATTGACAATAAATCAAGGTATTTGATAGAGTACACAAGTAAATTAGCATCCTGGTGACGGCTGGTATATCGACCATAATGAGGCTAGATGCTTACTGTGATCCTGTTGTCTTGAAAAGGGAGTTCCCCACGGATCTATTTTAGGTCCTCTGCACTCTCTATTATACTTTATATTAAAGTGAAACACAACAAACCAAAACAGTTTTCTTTTCATGCACTGGTTTATGCACAGTTCTGGGGCTGCACGGTGGTGTAGTGGGTAGCACTGTCGCCTCACACTGTCGCGAGAGGGTCCCGGGATCAATTCCCGGGTCTGGTTCCTTCTGTGTGGAGTTTGCATGTTCTCCCCGTGTAAGCGTGGGTTCTCTCCGGGTTCTCCGGCTTCCTCCCACAGTCCAAAGACATGCAGGATGGGGATAGGTTGATGACTCTAAATGTCCCGTAGGTGTGAATGTCAGCGTGAATGGTTGTCTGTCTCTACATGTCGGCCCTGTGATAGACTGGTTACCTGTCCAGGTGTACCCTGCCTTCGCCCAATGACAGCTGGGATCGGCTCCAGGCCCCCCGCGACCCTGAATACAGGATAAGTGGAGGACGATGGATACAAGACGATGGATGGATGGTCTGAGATGGGGTTCAATTGAGATTCAATAAAATGTCTTCCTTCAGACCGGTACAAAGAAAACACTTCATGCACACTTAAACACGATGTGTTTTTCTTTTAACCTATTCACCTATAAATGTATAACCTTCACTATGGATTTCTTTTTCATAAGCGTTTTCTCAAAACCTCAGACTCTGAGACAGAAATCTCCACTTCAATAACACTTACATATCAAACGATCCACTTTCCTTCCCGTCTATATTCTGAAGGTTGAAGGGATTTGTAGAAGAAGAATTCCTATATTGAATGATTTAAGTTTTCTTTTTGATAATTACTGTCTCCATTTTTCTTCACTATTCAAAGCATTTAATGCAGTTTTTCTTCGGATGTTGACAGTAAAACAATTAGAAGTCTGCATAGAAAATAATACTTATCATTTCTCTAACATTATCTCACTGCAGACACTAAAGGTTTTGTTTATTTAGCCAAATAATCTATTTTAACAACTATGCCAATCTAGATTGTCTTGTTCTCTAAAGCAGAATAGTGAGTCATTGATTGTTGCAGATAAGCCACAGTGATTTATTTATTGTGCTACATAATAATTCACCTGTATTAGACATTTGAACAACAGTAAAGATTAATCATGAACTCTGCATCTTCCTAAAATTAAATCAATACAATTTAACAAACTTGGACACTAAATAATGGTTTTGTTGGAAGTCTTGATGAGCTGTGGGAGGAGCCACAGCCTCACCTGTGCTGAGTCAACGACACAGGTGAACTCAATCTGCCCCTGAATCAGTGCTCTTATAAGTAGGAGGAGAAAACATTTCTCTGTTTGCACTCTGACCAAGCAGAATGATGCTGGAGGGGAAATGGACATGACAAAATAAAGTCCCTTTTTGGTGGATCTGCTAGCTTGTTGTCGCTAATTCTGGTGCTCCTATAGACTGCAGCCCTCACCAATTAGATTACACCTAATACTTCAAAGAAGTCACTGGTTTCTAAGCAGTCGGGTCAAATCAAACACAGCTTTACCCCTCGGATTTAGATGATGAAGAATATTTTCCACCACTTGTTACTGTTCAGTGTATAATGTAAAAAAAAAAGTCCATTGCACTGTTAGACAAAGTGCTTCACAATTAATAAAACCCACGTCTGAGTCAGCGATATGATTTTCAGCATGTGATTATGAAAGTAATTTCAGTCTTATTGATTGAATTTCATGACTACGGTCTTTTAGGAATCCTTCAAAAACGGTAGTTATAGTCCCACGCCTGTGGCTCTCGCATGATGAGAACCATAAAACAATGGTGACTACAATGATCATAAAAGAGCTATTAGGACTTCATACCAAATTCACAGTCAAATTAGTTGCATTTAAAACAGTAGGACAAAGACAGTTTCAGAATTTATTATCAGGAGACAAGTGGGAGGCCTATAACGCATGAGGAGCTCGGATAATATGAGTCTGAAATTGTTCAACCTTCATATTAGATTCTTTTTTGTCTATTTTCCTATTTTTCATGCACAATTTTCAGATTATTACAATCAAGTGTAAACAAAAAGAGGTTAACGGTATGGTAATTAATCATCGTGCATAGCCTATATGAATTAAAACGTTTTTGAAAGGATTTCCACCACGTCCGGGACAAAGAGGGTTTTAATAGTGTTATCTCAAGGTGTCAAGGTTATTTAGCTAATTGTTAGAAATGTTTCATAGAATCCAATAGTTGGCGATAATGCATCATTTTAATTTTCCAAACATCAAACAATACGAAGAAGAAGAAAAACGTATCCAATAGCTATTGAGTGAAGTGCCACCTCTCGGTCTCTGCTCTTGCTGCCACAACTACAAAGACGTTTAGCAGGTCGAGAGCATGTCTTTCAGTCACTTCCGTGTTTGACAAAAAAATAATAATCACGTGTGTGCCTTAAACAGTTTTTACAATTATTAGAATTAACATATTTTATTTACATTTATAGGGCAACGTTAGCCTGCGTCATTATTCGGTTAATCATCAATTCAACCACTTTTGTAAAATTAAAATAAAAACAATGTATTTGCTGCTGCTGTTAGACTACGCATGCGCATTTCCATTCGGTCTTCCCGTGCCCTTTCTAACACAAAACTACAAATGTTTCACGTCGAAACGTCAAGTTAAGCAAAGCTACACTTGTGCCTTTTTTAAAACGTGTTTTTCCTTCGGTTTTATCCGCTGTCACACGGAAACGTGAGCCTGAACACAACTTTCGCCGTCGTCGACTGTTTGCTTCCTGGATATCAGGAAACGCTCTCGCTCTCTGTACACTCTTTGGCTCAACCTACAACAGATTGTACACAATCATCATGGCGACCCAGGCTGGTGGGTATTGAGAAAATACAGCAGCATTTCCTTCGTATCTTTACATCGAGCGTGAACACTGTTAATGGAATAACGCGGTTTAGTGCTCGGCGTGTCGGTACATGACGCTGTTAACGCGGTGTGATGTAAACGTACGTCTCCCCGTGACGTTATTCTGTAAATGTTCCCCAGTGCTTGTGGCTAGCTAACGTTGACGCTTGCTAACTGCAGTCAATGTAGCTAGATTTTCCTATGGGGGGGTTGGAGTTAATTTTAGGAGATTGAACCGGTGGTCGGTTTAAATCGGGTGAACGTTTGCTGTTGAGCACGTGACCGAATGCGGTTAGGTTACGGCCGGTAACGACGAAAGTACCAACGGTCAGTTTGTTACGTTAACGTCACCGGTTTGGTAACGAGTTAAGGCCAGCGGTACGTCCAGTCGTCTGCGTATGTTTGTTCGAGAAGCTACGTCGGTTTACGTCCGGGCATGTTTCGGGTTTATTCATCAGTTATTCACCCCCAAAAAACACACACAAGTACGAATGACTAATATAATATAATACAACACAGGGATGGAAAGAGCTAGAAAAACCACAGCGAGGGACGAGGGGGAGCAGAAAAAGTGAAACTAGACTTTAAAACTGTCGACTCATAGTATCAGTTACTTTAGCTACGTACTGTGCGGAAGTATTGGGAAATGTATATGAAACTAATATTTGTTTTTTACTTTCAAAAGAGAACCACGAGGATTGTTAATACTCTTTATTAGGAACGACCCACAGCTTATTAAACTAAAATATCTGGTAGCTTTTTTTTTAAATTGTGCAATTCATTTATAAAGTCAAAAATAAATAGAGAAATAGTCAGTATGACTTGGTAGGAAATATAAAACAGTAATATGTCTATTAAAATACAAAACATGTGATCAAAATAGGATTTTGTCCTTCGCATGATAGGAAATCTAGTAGGATTTGTGTGGTTGTGTATTAAAGGGGAAGGCGTAATAAGCTTTTAGGCAGATAGAACATATGTTATGTCTTGTTATTGTGTTTTCTTCTATGCTGTTTTGTCAGAATGAATGACCTTTTCTGTTCTATTTGTTTGTCATTAGGCCAGAATACATTTAAATCTCAGTTTCACAAACTAGAGTGAAACAAAAAGAGGAGGCGTGATTCCTAGAAACACTTATTACTGTTGTATACGATGCATATACTGTGCAGTTTAAATATACATTTGGTTAGGAGACTCCAGATGTGCATTTTCTGAATATTTGCATCTGTGTGGGGGGAAACGCAGGATCCGCTTTGCACTGAATTTCTTTAAATGGCTCCAAAAATCAATGTTGTCTCTCCCAGGAAGTGAAGAAGTCATAATGGAAACCGAGGAAAAGCCGAAAGAAGAGGACCCACCGGGGGAGGAGGCCGAAGGAGGCGACACAGAAACCACGTCTCACACAGACGCGGGAGACGCCCAAACTCAGGACTCTAGTATTAGCAATGGAGACGACGGAGACGACGCAGACGAGGGGAAGGAGAAGGTGGACTTGAAGATTATCTGGAACAAGAATAAATACGATCTGAAAATCCCTGTTGATAGCACCGGAGCCAAACTAAAAGAGAGGATTCACTCGCTCACTGGTGAGAAGACGCCGTAGTTCCCCTTTTAATTAATACGTTACAGGAGCTGACACTTAAACTGATGCTCTCCTATGTTTCCCAGGTCTTCCACCTGCGATGCAGAAAGTGATGTACAAAGGACTGCTTCCCGAGGACAAGACGCTACGTGAAATTAAGATTACAAACGGGGCAAAAATAATGGTGGTAGGGTCTACAATAAATGATGTATTAGCTGTGAATACACCCAAAGAGGTGATTCAGCAGGAAGTTAAAGCTGAAGAAGACAAGAAGGAGCCTTTATGCAGGCAAAAGGTAAGAGGAACGGCTCCCTCTGCAGAATACAGTAAAACATTTATGAGTCTGTGATATTAAACCGGCACTGTTATTTCAGCAACACAGGAAAGTTTTGGACAAAGGTAAACCAGATGACATAATGGCGTCTATTAAAGGAACAAAGGTGAGAGAAGATGGCGGTTCACAGATTTATTATTTCAACACCAGACACAAAGACTAACGGCCCTTTTTTTTGCCAACAGGAACGATTACCAACAGTGCCTTTATCCGGAATGTTCAACAAATCCGGAGGAAAAGTTAGACTCACATTCAAACTGGAGCAGGATCAGTTGTGGATCGGAACAAAGGGTGAGATTACGGCCGGCCCCGTCTCATATTTTTTTTTTGCTAAATTCGCTGCAACGCGGAGATGCTGATGATTAGAATGTCTTCCTGTTTGTGTGTGCTCGTCGCTACAGAGAGGACGGAGAAAGTCCCAATGGGCTCCATTAAAAACGTAGTGTCCGAACCCATCGAAGGCCAGGAGGACTATCACATGATGGTAAGTCTTCCTCTGTCTGTCTCGTGATGGTGTCGAGCTTCTCCACAGTGACGTCGACTTTCTAAAAAGTTCAGAAAAGAATCGACAGCTAAATAAAAACCAGATTCAGAAGGATGCTGCTTCACCACACAATAAACGCACAACACAATAGACGCCTTCCAGCTTCATATCAGTCATTTCTGTCTTAGCGAGACTACCAGTTAGAAGAGGAAACATCTAGAAAACAGAGCATATCTGACTGTTGTGGTGTGAAATGTTTAGTTCAGTTACTCTTTGTAAATCGTGCAGGATGAGCGTTTCCCTGAAGTCACAGTAGAATATGTGCATCGGAGTGATGGGGGTCTTCGCTCGCTGTTTGGGGCTCTGCAGTGGAGCGAGAAATGTCAGCGCCTTCTCTAGATTAACCTTTCTGTCTGATGCACTTGTGTTCTTCTGTGTCAGTGAAATGGAAATCCCAGAACAAGTCACTTAATTGAATCGGAGATCGAGACCTCGACAAAACAAAGTGTCAACGCGGCACCGGTACAAAGAATATACATTTCAGGAGAGTGTAGTAAAGCTCGGTGGATGATTCTGTCTTGCTTTTTTGACCTTGTGGTTTTGATTAATGGGAAGTAAACGAGAAGAGGCTAGACGAGTAAACTGATGCATTTAAATGTAGAGAGTCGGGGAGGAGGCGACGCGTTGGCGGCGTGTTCCTGCATCGCTGAGGAGTTGATCATGTATGAAGAGGAGGATTTAAAATGCCAGTGGGCTGCTTGTCCTCTAAGATAGCACGGCCATCATTGGTATTAGTGTTTACTTTAACCTTTGAGGTTAAATAGGAGGAGGCGTTGAGTAAACACTTAATTATTTTTCATTTCACACGGCTCATTGTGGGCTTTTATAAACCGCAGAGGAATTAATCTTGAGTTGGAAGGTTTTATGAGGAATTACACGCAGCTATCGGCTCTTTTAATGTTGATTTATTTAAGTGTTATGTTCACAGCTGGCTTTATTTTAGATTGTTAAAGCTCATTTCATGCGTACAGATGTTTGTTTGTGGACGATGTGAGCATCATGAAACATACTTACCGTTTTTTCTTACACTTCCCGAAGGCGTTTCAGTTGGGTCCGACGGAAGCGTCTCAATACTGGGTCTACTGGGTGCCTGTCCAGTTTGTCGATGCAATCAAAGACACAGTCCTTGGAAAATGGCAGTATTTCTAATGTGCCTCTTTTTTTTTTGAACTGGGATGGAGAGGAGGAGCCGATGAAAAATGAAACTGGAGTCAACAGTAAGGCTTAAGGAACTTCTTGGAATACATTCAAAGGAAAACGGACGGATGCCTGTGGACTAATCATATTGTTTTTAGGTTAAAAGTGCACTATGTGGCAGCATAACATTTCTCAGCCCTGTTGATCAGTCAGCAAATCCAAGGGGAAATTATGAAACAATTGTACAGAAATTGCTAACACTTTTCTTCAGTTATTCTTAAAGAAATAAAACTTATTTAATGAAATGAATGCATTTGTGTTTGTCATTTCAGACGTTCATGTTTTATTCACTTTGTTAGGAAGTCTCTTCTAGTGTGATGAGGCTCTCTGGGGTCTTTGAGTGGGCAGCATCAGCACCTGCCATGTGGATTAGATTGAGGTCTGAATTTGACCCCCCAGGAGTTTAATATTGGCCTTGTAAAGGGTTGTTGTCTGGCTGAAAAATAAATCTCCCAAGTAGGAGTTCTCTTGCAGACTGCAGCATGTTGTCCTGCAGGGTGTCTCTTCTGTTTACAGGCCATTCCAGCCCTGCTGTGTGATGCGTGGTGTTTGGCTTCTATTAAACTCAGCTTGGAGTACGATGGCCAAAATACTTTGTCTCACACCATAAAACTTTGCTTCCACATGAAGTGTTTTATTAAGCAACCCCTCTGAACTGAAGAGATAATAAAATATAAGGTTAGCTGTCCAAATGTTTTTATTTCCCTGAACATTACAGGGCTGAGTAAAATGTGATAATATCAATTATTTTCCATTACTTGCAGGCTTTATTGATGTATTATTTTTGAGGCAGCATGACAAAAATAAACAGACCTGTGTTTTAAAACATGAAAGCAAACTTGAAAGCAACTTTGTGCTTTTTAATTAGCAGCATTTTCAGTTAACTTTAAAGCGGTATTTTTCACAACAGCATTGTGCATCAAAGTGAAACGCTGTTGGCGCCTCCGAGCAGCATTTCAACATTAGTTAATTTGATAATAATTGATACATAATTTGCAGTTCACATCACCATTGAGATCCAAGTAGCAGAGGCAGATGGCAAATAACACAACACAGTTAAAACTGTTCTTGTTCTGTTCTTGAGTTAAACACACAAAAAAGAAATTTTAATGTCATAAATATTCTAATAAAAATAGGTTAAAATGTAGAGCCATGGGTTTCAGGTCTTGTTATCATACACTTTTATGTCTTATATGGTAAAAGTTGAAGAAGTTGGAAGTTATACACTTATTATTAATTCATTATTAAGTTAATATTAAATTCATTCATTAAGTCTGACCTTCCTACTATAAAACTGAAATAGTGATGCAATTAAAGACTGAGTCGACGCTTTTACTCTGAAGGATTCCAAACCGGAACTGAAGTTGTTACTTCCGTAAAATATACGCACCGCTTCCGGTGTTACCGTATGTGTGACGGCGACGCGGGGAATGCAAACTTTCCAAGCCTTGGACCCGCAGAGCGACAGCAGCAGACGGCCATGGACCAAACGGTGAAGCCGGCCGAGAAGAAGCGGCCTCCGCCGGTGAAAGTGTTGTCCGCGCAGCTGCGGACGGCGGAGAGCCGGGGGGCCGCGGGCAGCGGGGACGGCTTCGTTATCAGGCCGGGCGGGGGGCGCTCTCTGCCGGTCTCTCTGGTGTGGATGCAGGGGACGGTGCTGGAGGTCCAGCGGGACAGGAACGCCGCGCTGCTGGTGGATGAGACCGGCACCTTCGCTGTTCAGGGCGTCACCAACATCCCCCGAGGGAAGCCGTGTCTGTCCCAAGGTGAAGATGAATAATACAAAATACACAAAAATATACAATTTAAATGAATAAAAGAGAGTTTTGGAACAACTGATCCAGGAGCCCAAATCGACTTTATTATATTCTGGTTATATTCTAGTTTGTTTGTGAATATGTACAATAGACGTTATCCTAATGATCAACTCATTAGGTAGGTTATTGATCAGTCAGTTAATCAATTCATAATGTCAGATAATAGTTTGAATACAAGCTCACATATTCAAGTCTTTGTTTTGACAAACCAACAGTTACAATTTACAATAAAACAAAATGCAATAAGTGCAAATCCTCAAATTGACAAGCTGGAATATGGAAGTAAAAATGTGATTGTTTTTCAGTCCATTAATCGACTAATTAAACATCACATGACTTCTCTGCTTTCCTTTTGTCCAGATCATGTAAAACAATAAAAAAGGAATTGGAAATGTGCTAACAATTCTGTATGCAATTTATTTATGAAATCTTTTTTATGTTTGAGGGGAAAAAAGTGATCTTGCTGTTTTATTCTCCATCCAGATGTCATCTCTGTAGAGAGAAACATTCCAACCCCCAAATATATTGTGTCTGCAGGCTTTTATCATAAAATCTTATAACTGGAAAATGGAAAATGATGTCATCACAGTCGAGGAATATTTATAGAAGCAGCAAAACAAAAGATATTTACCAGATATTTAACATTTTAGGAAACACAGACTAACTAACTGTATGGTTTGTGTTGAGATCTGTTCGAGGTTCTACAATTCTGCTGTTGTCACTGAACAATCCACCCCCCCCTGCTGCTGTTTCTGCAGGCAAATATGTCATGGTGATGGGTGTCATCGTGTCCGTCTCCCCGGAGCCGGTCATCCACGCCGTGAAGATGGCAGACCTCTCCGAGCTCGCCGCGCTTCACAGACGGATGTGGAAGCTGGAGGTGGAGGAGCTGCAGCAGCAGGCGTTGGCCTGAACGCAGAGCTGTCAGCAGGGGGGGGGAACGCCGCCTTGCCGCCGGCAGCGTGACCCGCTGCTGTCATGTGTCGCCCAGCCGGGTTCCGGCGTTGAAGGGACTCATGACAAATGGGGGAAAAACAAACTCTTAAAAAGGAGCGAACAGCAGATTGTGTTGATGTCAGGCTTCTGACTGGGAGCCGTGTTGCCTGAGTGACAGACTTGGACCTGTGGTGATCCAGAATGTAAAGTTCAGAGTCTCAGAGAGGAGATGTGGAGCTTATTTCCTCTAAATGATCTGCCAACACTCGGGGAGGAAAATAACAGACAGAACTTATTTCATAGGAAGTCATTTTACCAATAGAATCATCTTTGTAATACTTGGCATTCATTCAGAGTTGAGTACAAATATTAAAGATGACTCAAGGACTTACGGTTCTATTAGGACTGAATTTAATGTGTATGAATAAAGCAGGATTGACGCATTACTATCAATAAAACCTGATTTTCAAGGACAACATATTACACTAGTTTGATTTCTGCAAAAAGTTAATTTGGCAGACATTGTACCGTGTTAATCTGCTTTTATAGTTATAGTTTTAACATGTTGTACTCTATATTCCTCTCTACTTATTTGTGTATCAGTAGGACATACTTTTGATTTTTAAGTAGTTAATTACTTTTAAGTACTAGGTTAATCGCAGTCAAAACGTCTGCTAACTCTGGCAGCACTGTTGCCGTTGCTTTGCACTGTTAGCTGCTAGCCCTGTTCAAGGCAGGACCATGATTTCATCTCACTGTAACGGTACGAGAGCAGAGCTGTAGTCTCAGAGCGGAGCTGATGAGTGTGACATCAGATACAGGAGCACGTTGTAATCGCTGGAGCAACATTAGCAGCGTTAAACCACCATTATTTGATTCAGTTTTTTTTAAACAAAGCCAGGGGCAGCATTGCAGAAGCTGCACCACTGGTTACATGTGTGTTATTAACAAAAGAGCAGTTTAAACAGCGTTTAAAAAAAAAGAAGCTTTATTTGGTGTGGTGTCCATTACACTGGGATATTAATAGATAAATGGAAAGTGAAAATGACCTATGCTGACGGATTAAAATAAGAGACCGCCAACTGAACTCTCAACGTCACTGCTCCATACTTAACACATAATGAAGTGTAAAGGTCATTAACATACAAACTGCTGAGGGAAAAGGAAATTACTGTAAGGTCATCTGTATGTGAACACGTCTCTGATCAACGCTGCGCGTGCTATTTTCATCGCCGTTTGTCAGATATTCTACCGTAACGGCGCGTAGCAAAAGCTTCAAGTGTCTCCCACTCGGTATCGGCTGTTCATGATAACACTACTGTAGGGTCAGAGTAAGCCAGCCACCAATCAGAGGGCCGGTTCCTGAACGCCCTCCCCCCCCACCACACCCCCTTTTTAAAATCATGCTGTGTTCAGGCTGCTTCCTGTTCACCTCGATGGCCCTCAGGGAATCACACGACTCGACTGTTTGAATACTGCGTTAGTTGCATCTGAGCGTCGTCGTCGTCACGTCATTAAATGATGTCTTTAAGGAGAAAACTGTATTTTCCAAAGTCATTGTCATTTGGTGCTATAAGATGGTCTTTTCTGGCTTTGGCGAGTTTCATCAAAAGGAATTCCCGGCGCTCCATCCACTCTTTTAGTTCCTGCTCGCCGTGAGCCAGCTTACACAAGTCATCCTCTATGCACGTGCCTTTGAGGAACCTAGCGGGCAGAACATAGGGGAAAAAACAGGTCAGACATGTTGGAAATCCTTGAAAACACTTTAATTTTAGTGTGGCGTTTTCAAGGTTTGAAAAGTACTTGAAATGTATGTTCTTTGTGATGATGATATAATACATTTGAGGGACTGAAAACAGCATTTTCTGAATTTTTTGCATGAAAAATGACTTTTGATGATGAAAATAGTTGATTATATTTCTGTTAGTGGAATTAGTTTTGTGGTCCTTCTGTAAAAAGCCGTCTCAAAACATATTTATGGGACAATAAAATCTCATTTAATGTGATGAACGAGTGCAATAATAAGTAGACTGAATAAGGAGTATTGTATTGTATACAAATATGTAGTTTACCACAGCTGGAAGGTGCTGGAAAAGCATGAAAATGCACCTTGAAATGCTTGAAAAGTGCTTTGATTCGACTTTGGGAAAAGGGAAAAAGTGTAGGAACCCTGTAAAAACCAGTGGAGGACGATGATGATGCTGATCTCACCTCTCACAAACTTTGAAAGTGCCCGTGGGAAACCGATACTGCCAGCAGTTTTGATCGTCCTCAGAGTTAAAAACTCTGTCTTTGTGTTTTTCCGAGGTGATGTGCTGCTGCCACTGCTTCTCACTGTTGCAGTTTTTGCCACACAGCCAACAGTGATTGCCAGCCTGCGGAAACAAATCATCGTCTGTTAATCAAAAGCCACCGCTGTCACTAACTTGGCAAATAAACCTGCATTAAAACAAGATTTCATCAACATGTTTATCACACAATTTGTCCATTAAGCATCCACAGATTCTGACAACTAAATGATTATCTACCATAAGAAAGCAATACAACTCCGCTGCTAACGAGCCTGCGTTGTTACTAATAGGACAGTGTAACAGTTACAGATTAGGAATTACTCAATTAGGCTGAAGGGCTTCACTAAAAACTAAACTAAACACCCCTCTGACGAGTTCATGCATGAATCTTTTCCAGACTCACCACTTCCTCGGCGTAGTCCGTGGGCATGTGGATCTGTTTGCCGTTCTCCCTGACGGAGTTATTGGAGGTCTCGTCCCCCCAGCCAGGCTTCTGAGACTGCAGCCACTGCTCATAAAGCTGATCCATGTCTGGAACTTAATGAGGGGGATATGAAATGAGTGATTAGTGTTGGTGCATCACATACTAATTAAGTTCCACTAATTAATGTCTACCAGACGAGAGAGAGAGAGAGAGAGTCTTCTTGTTATAACTTACTGTTGTTTTCCTTCATGTAGGTCCAAAGGTCTCTTTCTTCTAGACTGTGAGCAAATGTGCAATTCCCAATGTACTGACACTTCTTGCCGGCTGTGACGTGCATGCAAATCTAAGAAAAGGAGGGGGAAAAAAAACAACGTTTGGTGACCATTGCATGCGATTAAGCTTCAATCAGACACAAAGAGAAGTGGTTTGGCGTGTACCTCAAACTGAGACGGGATGGGTTTTTTGGTTGGAAGCGGTCGAACCGTCGTCCACTTTTTCCTCTCGTGGGAACTAACGAGCACGACCCGCCGATCCTTTGCCCACCTGGAAAACGAAGACAGGAAGGTACACACTCACTACATCGGTTCACCTCCACCATTCATGCGTGTTCAAGGCTTTAATACTCACGTGTGTCTGGCCTTGGCCGAGCAATACTTCTTGTTTTTGTCAGCTTCGCTTAGCTGGCCGTTTCTCCAGCACTGGCCACAAACAAACATCATCTTCAGGTTCGGAGGCCCAAACCTCCTCTGGGGGTTGGAGAGCTGCTGGCGGGAATTTCAAGGACTGGTTAAAATCTTTACGATTGAAGCAACAAAGACTAACAAGTTTTGCCTTTTCAAAAGATCTTCATGATCTTTAGTTCATCATAAATCCAACAGTATGACGAGGAGGCGGAGCAGCACAACGTCATTTCCACCATCAGGGTGAAATATACACTCATTTATGACATTGTAATTCACTCATGCTGATCACAGTCATCTCAGTCAGCGTCTCGACCTCTCCTCTGACACGCCCCATCACGTTACTATGGTTACGTAAGTCCTGGTGTCGGGCTTACCTGAGCTCCCTGCAACGAAGCTGTTGAATTCCAAAACTTCCTTGCTTCTTGGACGATGCTTTCATGAGTGATACCTATAAGTACAGAACGAACACGTTAAGAATTTAATTAAATTAAATTTAGCAGTGACAAATACTGGAAAAAGAACCGTGTTCCAGGTAGAACAGCATCCAGCCCCTTGGGAGAGTACTTTAAAACAGCTTACCGAGCTCGTGCTGCATCATCCAGACCTTCAGCTCGATGAGGCTGTGAGCGTAGAAGCAGTCGTCCTCTCGGACGCAGCCGTAGCGGACCTCGTGGCGACAGAGATCCAGCTGACAGTGAGGACTCAGCGGTCGGATTTTGGAATAACGAACTGTGTTCTCCTTCAAAATGTGGACCAGGCACCTAAAAGAGACAAACGGGACGACGACGTCCACGCGTTTAGAAGATGATCCTGCCCTCACGTATTCAGCTGTAGGTTTCAGAGTGTGTGTGACGTACTTATGATCTTCAAAGTCGTGCTTCGTCACCGGATGAGAGCAAAGCGAGAGGTCGTCTTTGTTGGTTTTGCTGATTATTCTGGGTTTGTGGTCAAAGCACACCTGCAAGTTAAAACAATATAAAAACTCAGTATTCTATAAAAACACAGCAGATTTCCTCCAGCGATGACAGAAACGGGCTGCAGATGGATAACGCCATCAAACGACTGATCCTGGTGTGCCAGCCGCTAACGAGCACCAGACAAACAAACGAGGCTCCGATGGGAAGAACGGCATCACATTTATCGGATTAGCATTTCTGTACTTAACGGCCTTATTTTTTAATTGTGCCCTGGATAAAACAAAGTCTTATGTTTATAAATGGAATAAACATTTTGAGTTAAACATCGATTTACAATGAGACAGGCTCTCTACTCACTCCGCAGAGAAACATGAATATCCCACGATGCTCCTGTAAGATCTTGGGGACCGTCAACCTGACGTTGGAGTTTGGCCCGTAAGGATCGAAGAGCAGCTCCCTGGAGATGAAACCTTTCCTCTCCAGAGTCCAGACGTCGATCTCCTCCTGGCAGTAAGCGAACGTGCAGTGGCCGGGGTACAGGCAGTCTTTCCCCACAGCCACCTCTGAAACGGCAACGCGCTGGGATTAGACGTGGAGAAACTTCCAGAAACAAAAAGCTGCTGCTTTAACAACGTGAATATTTATGTGGAATAAATAAGGGATGGATGGTGGAAATTTAACCATGCCGAGGGAACTGACTTTTCTTTAAGAGATTTATTTTCTGGGAAAATCAAATCAATGGGATTTTATCGTCACGTGAACTCGTTTGAAGCAAGGAAATGTTAATAGATGTTACCTTTGCAAATGTAATAAGGTCCAACATATTGGGTTTTTGTTGGTCTCGGCCGAATGAGCTTCCACGTCGGGTCGAGCGAGTGTTTGATTCTGCCGAGTAAAGCGTCCTTTTTGCATTTATGCTCTTCTGTATGAAGTGTGTAATCCAACACGCCGGGCCCTGGGGACCGAAAGGAATAAACCCATTAGACCAAACAGCACATCCTGCATCCAGACAAGGAACAAACCCCCACACACACACACACAAGACTGTAAAAACCATAGCAGTTCCTCACCCGTTTTGACGTAGCAGATCGAGCACGCTTGTTTAAATTCATGCGTATCAGCTAAGGGGTTCTTCGCTAAATCCACAGCAGCAGGAAGTCCCTTCACCTCAGGCATCCCCACAGCCATTCCCATTGGAGTTTCATTATTGCTCAGCTGTTAAAATAAAATAAAATAAATGAATAAAAGATGAAACCCGGCCAAATATATGCCGGAATAATTAATAGCCAAAACAAAACGTACCTGAATGAATGGATTCTGTGCATAATCTTCAGACGGGAGAAAAAGAAAAGCAGGTTACATATTAATAGACGTTCATTTATACCGAGTAAAGGCCGATGGTTGAGCAGCGTACCTGTTTTATAGTCCGTTATGTTGAGGCTATCCAGGGAGTCCAGCGGCGGGGGGAGGGAGTCGAAGGTGTCCATCCCAAAATACGTGCTGGACCCCGACTTGTGATACAGCGGGGGCAGAGTGACGGTGCACTGCTGGGCGCTGCTGTGGAGGAACGGGTTGATGTGAGACGGCATCATGAAGGGACTCGACATGGCGCTGCCCGAGGCAATGCTGGTTGGCAAAGGTAGAGGCCCCATCACGGTGGGAATCACCTGGAGGAGGAGAGAGAGATAGAAAGTCACGCCTCCACTCAGATATCACATTCATCACATAATCTCCCTGCAGATCCCTCACCATGACGGATTCAGGACCAGCTTGGTCCAGCAGGTCGTCGAGGTCGTCCCCGATGATGTCCGCCTCAAAGTCCTGACTGGTGTCAAGCATCGTGCAAGGCTTGCTGGTTCGGCACCCGTTGACGAACGTGGGCACGGGGAGAGGAACGGCGGCGGGGACCGACACGGGCAGGGTCACCGTCTCGAAGCCCGGCGGCTCGGACGGCGTCACCGACGAGACGCAGTTGCTGGGGGGAAGCTCGTCCGCCGCGGCGTCGCTCAGAGGCGAGTGCACCGCCGCCGGGGGTTGGATGGGAGACGGGGCCGGAGCCAAAACGCTTCCGTCCTGGGTTAGTCGAGGCACTTCTAAAAAAGGGGGAGACGGGATGGTGACTTCCTGTCCTCGACGCTTTAATTAACAAATCAACGCTGTGATAACTCACCGATTTCTATTTCTTCAACTGAAGACGGGCCATGAGAGAACTGAACAAACACAGACATTCATTGGAACAACATTTCTGGTGAAGGTCTGGATATGTCGTTTTTAGATGGTTGTGTTGCTTACCTTGTCACATGACGCATCTTGATAACTGGATCTTTGCAATACATTCAAGGCAGGCTGTTAAAAGGGAATTAAATTATGAATTTATGATCATTATATATATGATTTCTATGGTCACCGCTTTCAGTGTCACATTGGTTTAACACACACGTACCTTACTCCGTACGTAAGCTTTACGGATTTTCAATCCCAAAATTTTGGCAATGTCCTGAGTCAGTTGTGTGACACTGGTATCCTGGAGAGACGATACAAACGGACAGGGTTTACTCACACAATCACTGCTGCATACTTCGTTATTTTCTGAGTCTGATCTCAAGCACATACACTGATATTTCCATGGTTTGTTTACGTGACGTCACAGATTTATTTTACCCTTCAAATACTGGAATTTAGAATATATTTGTTGACAGCCTAAACTCATTTTGTATGCATTTCTGCAACCTAGCCACCAAAAGTACTGTTACTGGCTGAAAATTGTCTTTAAAAAGTGTCGGCGGTGGATCTGGATAAATCAACACAAGCACACAGAAGCAAACGCCTCACCTGAGGCACCGCTAGAGAGCATTTGGCAACAGCCTCATAGGCCTCTTGATGTCTCCCCATCTCCTTCAAGGATTTTGCTTTTCTGTACAGTGCTTTGTAGTTGCCCTCGTTCAGCTGGAGAGCCTTTTCACAGTCTTCTAACGCCTGGTCATACAGCCCCTGAGAAGGAAGACACGTCCGCCGTTAGTTAGAGGAGCTACACTTCACCATGGTGAGGGAGCAGAGCAAAGACGTGAGTTCACATGTTCAGTGGGTTGAGTCCGGTGGGGGAGTGGTTTCCCTGAACACGGCTGAGTGTGTTTTACTGCCATGTAGCATGACGTCATGCAGAATGACACTGGAATTTCCATTATCTGAGACCTTGTAGAGGAACATCTTATAAATGCCCTAATTCACCACATTTACAGTAACATGAATGTGTCAGATATTATGAGTCCATCTAGAAAAGATCAGCCACGGTGCATTAAATGATATTTTACTACAAGTATGATGAATGTAAGTCACTGTGCATTCAACTCACACCTTTCAGACGGATTCATCTTTGATGTATTCATAATGTAAACTATTCATCCAACGTCCTACGGTATTAATGCATTTCTTTTCTCATACATTTTGGCATCAGAAGCACATAATAAGACACTTGTGGTCGGGAGGCGATGCTATCGATACCTGGGCTTCGTCTCCCAGTACTGATCTGATATCAGCAGCTCATTAATAAACTGTGTGGAAGTGACCGAGATCATTCAAATACATGTAAGGCAACATCACGTCTGACTTAAACAGTGCTTTCTTAATTATAAGATTATTTTTTATGTTGGTTTTGCAATCTGTGTACGGACACGATTTACATCTGAGGATAATAAAGTAGTAAAAACTGCTGTTCCTTTGAAACTGCAGTGAGATTTAAGAACCTTCTTCCTGTTGTATTCTGACATTTTGTTTCAAACAGAGCAGGCGATCCAACCTCCGGGCTATCAAAAACTGCTTTTGTAATATTTAACTGCATATGCAAACTGCTTGGTAGAGCTACAGGGGGAGAGGAGGGAATTCAAAGTGACCGAGACTGAAACGAAAGGGTGATGCAACCATCTACTCACCGGAACAATGTTTAGATACGCAGCAGCTCGATTTGCATACAGTGTTTCCAGTAAACCTGTTGGAACACAGATTTCTTCGGTGTCGGCATAGTCTGCTATACTCAAGGCTTCAGTGTACATCTCGATGGACTTCGTCCATTCCCCTTCTCTAAACACGTCGTTTCCTTCTCCAAAAAGATTCCACACCAGATCCTTAATGAACACCTGAAACATTGAGGGAACAAAACCACTGAATATAAACACGGTGCGGCTGACTTGTCCTTTCATTGAGACTCTGTATTTTGGAAAAAGAACACGTGATCCAATCATCGTCTCTGGATCGGTTTAGATCAAAACAAGTGTTGATATAAGCTGGAAATCAAAATGTACAACGCTTACCTCATACTGCTCTTGACTTCCAGGAAATGGAAGGGTTGATCTAAAAACAAAAGAAGGTTCACGTTACAAACCTTTAAACTGAAAACACACTGGAGACAGGAGTGGCATTCAGACCACATTACCTTTCATTTAGTACAAAGTAGTGTGTGTGTGTGTGTGTGTGTGTGTGTGTGTGTGTGTGTGTGTGTGTGTGTGTGTGTGTGTGTATTGACAGGTTGCTGACAAGCATTAACTGCCGAATGCAAGCAAGTCAGCAACAGCAACATTTTGTAAACAACCTCTTATTCTGGAGATCAACTCAGAACAAAGTATTTTACATTTTCTATTTCTAAAATGTAAAAAAATTCCAGCTTTAAATATGATTGCCACGTCCAATTATACCAAAACACTGTAAAAACAATATAAATAAGGCTGTAAAATACTAAAAACAGACAAAAGACATTCATATAGGTCTGTCATTAATTGTGCATGCTGACAAGGAAATAAAGTTACTGTGAAAGGTAATTATGAGCAACAATGATTTCCTGCATTACGAAAGTGGTGAGATGATTTATTTGACTTGAAACCAGCTACATTACTGCCGTTTAGTTTCAGCTGTCTGGCAGTTTTTCCTCCTTTGCACCCTCAGGGTGCCAGTTTTTAGTTTACATGTTGTGTCTCCATCCAAGACACCATTAAACATCCTGACATCAGTGACATTTAAAGTTTGACTGTACGGTGATGACGTGCAGAGTAGAATTGTAAGTTTCACTTTTGTTTTACAAATAAAAAGGCCTGTCAGATAAGATGAAACCATCAGCTGTGTGCATAGATCGGAAAAAACAACAACATGTGGACACAATGACAGTCTGCCAGATGCATGAATACAAAGATCAGATCAGATCAGATCAGATCAGGAGAGTTTCCCACATTAAAAACAAAACTAAAGCAAAGCAATCAGCTGTTCTGAACAACAATGAATGACACATGGCTGGCAGATCTAAAGATATCTCATACATCTAGGTATCTTGTGAGAATGACAACAATAGGCAAACATCAAACGTGATCAGAGTCGTCATTACAATCCACACACACATCTGCTTATTTATTATTATGTATTAGGGTTTCAAGTATTATATTAAAATCCAAAACCGTGACTTACTGGATGAACTGCAGGCCTTTCTGAATCTCCTGCCAGCGACCCCTTCTGTCCTGACACGCTTCGGACATGTTAGTATTAATACGCACTCCTCTGACAGCACCTGGACATAAAATACAATGATGACAGAATGTTAAAGTAACTGGATAAAGTCACCAGCAAAAAAAAAAAAGCACTCCTTATTCATCATCATAAACCACCAGCAGCAGGTCCGACTGGTTTATGGGACAGTTCATGGCCTCACAGTCATCACATTACTGAAAGTCCTCATCATCACTTCCGCATTTAGTAATGACGACACACGTCATTGCGGAAACTGAGGCTTGACATTTCTGTTAGCTAGCGAGCTGATAAACATTAACACAACAGTTTAGTATCGTCGACGTTAAAGTGGAAACGACATGTCTGACGCGGTGTACGACAATAAGAAGAAGAATAGAAAAAAAAAGGACCAAAACTTCTTGTCCCGGTTAAACTGTTTAAACATAGCGCTCGAGAGCCGGAGGTCCATTATCGGACAATTTCGATAACACCAAGTTAATATTCCAGCTTATCAAGTCCGTGTTGACACAAATACAAGTGTTGCACAAGATGCGAATACATTACATTTACCTTAAGCGTCCCAAGTAGTTTGTATTGGAGCAGATTATCAGCCTTACATCGTATTATTTACATGTTTAGATACGAAGGCCGAAACACTGTTACACCCGTAGTAGCTACTGTTTAATAACCTATTATGGTTTTATATTTCAAACTTCCGATCGCTTTAAAACTACTTTCTTATCACGATGATGTGGTTTAAAGTCAGGGAGGGAATGGTTGGTGTTGATATGGGCTTTGGAGTGTTGTTTTTAAGAGTGAGGAAGCATCTCGGAACAAGGGAGGTGTCCGATGATGGGCGCATCGCATTTAGCGCACGTGCGTTGCGCGCGGCCGGAGGGGGGAACCCGCCGAAGAGTAGCGATCATCACTTTGCTAGCAGCGGTTAGCAGCGTGTCGTTCATGGAGGCAAACCGCCGCCGACACGCAGACCACCGTACACCGAGGAGGGCGAAACGGCGTCGTCGGACACCGGAAGCACCGACCGGCTACGTGACGTTCACGTTAAGTTCCTCTGAAGTGCACCGAGCCTAACAAAAGCACAGGCATGCCCCAAGTTGAACTAGTTCCCACAACGCAAACAATAGCGAGCCGCATATGTTTAAGCTCTCCCGCCTGGTAAATATGAGAGTAGTTCGTCTAACAGTGCCCGCCGGACATACTCACATGAATGGATCTCTATTCCGAACAACACTCACGTCGGTTACCTAAAAGGAGGGAAAGTGGTTTTCGTTTTAGCTAAAATAACTTGGCTAGATGTGCCGTATCGCTGAAGGCCGCCCGCTGATTCTTCTTCTTGTTTGATTGGAGGCCGAGCCAACAGCGACTCTAGCGCAGTGCTGCCCTCTATGGACGGGGGAAGACACGACAACAGTCCGCATAGAAAATCACAACTTCAACAAGCATGGAAACCATGATAATAATATGATAATAATAACAATAACAACAGTAATAATAATATGAATAATAATAGTAACAACAACAACAACAATATAATATATTATTTCCTGTATATATTCTGGAAATTGTCTATTATGTACACTATACATCCAACTCTATTTAACTTTCTTTATATAGTCTTACGGTTAATATCTTTTTTATATTGTACTTTTCTTGTTTCCTATTATTTATTATCCTTATCTTTACTGTCTTGCTGCTGTAACACTGTGAATTTCCCCACTGCAGGATGAATAAAGGACTATCTTATCTTATCTTATTAATATTTAATTATAGACTGTTATTATTCATAATAATTCATATATATTATATATAACACGTTTATATAAATTCGTTTTTAGTTGCAATTTAAAATAAATGCATTTCTTCAGTTCCTTATCTGCAGAAGAACCAGGGAGTGAGTTTACATTTAATGGCTTTCTTCAGGCAGTAGACAGAGAACTGACACATCAAGGAAATGGAGCTGAAAGGTATGGCTTCACTGAATATACATGTTTTTATTGACTTCAAAGCATATCAAGTTAGCTATGACAGAGTTTGAGTCAGTAAAAATAAATAAAATGATATCCCTCCATATTTTAGGGAATATTTCATTTGTTTTCAACCTTTGAAAATGTATATGTTCACCCCTATGTTTCTATGTACATTAGCCACTGTATAGAAGGCGACCTTGAAAATCCATAATCCCTGTTAATTCAAAACTTTGTCAATCCTTCAGTCCCTTTGCTGCATTGCCAAAACACCCTGTTTCATTCTCTTCAACCAAATCTACAAAGCGCATCACAGTTCAGACTCGTATGCCTGAAGCAGTGAAAACTCTTCTCTCCCTCAACTGTCCTTCCGGCAAATCTTCCTCTGACAGATCCTGGTTGTTTCCTCTTTGAATTAATCACAGCGAAGCCTCTCGGATCCTGTTTTCCTGTTTCACAAAGTGGAGTCTAAGGACGATGTAATGCGCTTCATTTGCAGCTGCAAGAAAAATCAATTAAATGTTCCTTCAGTTTGTTGTTAACTCAACGTTTTGATCCTTTGTTGTCAGGCTGAAACTCAGCTTGTTTCTCATTTAATCAGAAAAAAAATGTATTTTGTATTATCTGTTTATTATCATCTCTCATTCACATACAGTATCTCCCTCTCACGTCAAGAAAACAAGTATTCAACACCATCATTCTGCCCTTTTGCTGAGTTCATCGCACATCCGTAGCTCATTCAGTCAGGTGTGTTCGGCTCGATATGATCTCAACATTCACTGGATGTTTTGTGTGCGATGGATAGGTTGAGCTGGAAGTAATCAGATATAAGTCACAGAGGGACGTGTCCCCTCGCTGAAGTGCAGTCACCCTGGCAGCTACAATAACAGCCAGGAGGAGGCGCTTATCTCACATTGTGCAGGAGCATCGCTGAGGAAGTGAATCACAAAGCTCTGTGAATATGTCCCGTTATCAAAAAAACCCCAAAGTGTGTGTCTTTTATGATTTAGGGTGCCCTGACATCACTGTTTGCAGCGACCACATTACGAACGACAACGGAGACCAGGAGCTGGAAAACAGAAAAACATAATAAAAAGATGAAACCCAAAGATATGACACGGTTCATGCCATTGTCAGATCAGGCCTGGCAATTTGTCAAATAAACAAACTGAGCTGTTAAACAGACACGTGGAGTGCTGCTCGGTAAATCATCCTGACAATGATGAGAGCCACACTTTGTTTTATGGAGAGCAGGTCTGTTCCATTCACCCGCTGACATGTTTATATACAAGATGGATGGAGGCTTTCTGATTATGGAGGAGGAAACTATATTATTGGAGTATAATTACCATAATCTGGAAGGTGCATCTGCTGTGAGGAAGTGGAACCTCATGTTTTGTTGCTTACTGAGACTGAAAATGTGCTGCGTCGACAACAATTAGACCTGAAACTCATTGAACTCTGCTTCAAGTTTTCTTGTATTTATTTATTTAATTTCCTATATATATTCTGTATATACTATATATGAATATATGACAGTATATAGGACAGTTGGAAAGTTTTATATGTAAAAAAAAAAGAAAAAATCAGAGAATTGAAACTATGACCCAGAGTGACTGTAAGATGGTCCAGTAGGAGTCTCTTTTTTCTGAATCTTATAGAGAAACACCCCAGAATTAAACCTGTCTGTGATTTTTAGACAAAAAGATTTTGACAAGATATAAGAACACAAAGGTGTTTATTACTTCCTGTTTGTCTAGAAAAGTAAAAGTTTTATCTGATATAAAACTGAAATACAAACTGGTCCTCCAGAGCTGAGAAGACGCTGTGACACCTGCAGGGTGTGTCCTCTAGGGGGCGCAGCACTTAGACAAACACTGGATTAGCCTCCGGCCAATGGTGATGCTCAGGAGATTATTCAAACAGCATCTAAAATAAGCTCTCCACTCACTTCTTCACCCAGCGAGTGTAAGTGAGGCACACTTGGTGAGGACTTGAGCCGCCTGTCGCATGCCATGGCAGCGTTCTGCCGGATACTTCTCCTTCTATCTGGTAAGACGATTATTTACTTTATGGTGGAGCTCCAGTGATGAAACGCTGAGGCTTGGAAAGGTTATTTTAACAGCAGTGAGTTCAGTCAGGTAAGAGGGAGGGGAAGGACTTGTGTTTGCAGAGTGATTCAGTAAAAGTGTTCCTGGTGTTTGTTCTACAACATTTTGAGTCTGAACCTGACTTTCTGGTGTTCAGAGATGTGAGATGAGAGTTTAAAATCAATGATCTGGGTCCTTTCTGTTTTTACTGTTGTCCTGGGGCTCAGGCTGGAGACACTTAGAAGTAGAACTACATCCTCCAAAATGATCATAAAGTTGAATCAACAGCTCTTAGTATAACATTACAACCTCATGAAGGTACGTCTGCTGTGTTTTCATTTTTGCGAGGTTAACACAATCTAACCCAAGCATCATACTGCAAAGAGGACAGGCGTCTCTATTATTGTGTCCACCCCTGAACATCACACCGTATATATATATCGATAAGACACTGAACAATGGCTGGTTGCTGTATTTCCCTTTGCAGTGGCTGCAGCCTCCCAGAGGACCAAGCGAGGGTTGCTGGAGCTGGCGGGAGCCATCAAATGCAGCACGGGGAGGTCCGCCTTGGCCTACATGATGTACGGATGCTACTGTGGACTGGGGGGTCAAGGCTGGCCCAGAGACCGGGCAGACTGGTAATCACACTCTTCGTACATACACTCTACATTCAGCCTGACACTCCATACGACCCCGCCTATACATTATGTGATGCCAGAGATAGAATTCAGCCCTCCACTCCACACGCGTACACATGATTCCCCTCCACACCCGCCTCCATCCCGCTTGTGTACACACAGTTTCCGTCTCCCAATGAGTCGACTGAACCGCAAATGCTGTGCGACGGGATGGAAGGAGGCGGATGATGTCCAAATTCAGCAGACTCACATGCTCCAATGGGTGCTTCAAAATAGGTCCCGAGAATTCCACACCCAAATCCTAATTGCGGTTTTCCTCTTTTTTCCTCCTCCTCCTCCTCCGCCACAAGGCGTCGAAACCCCCTCAGACCAGTCAACGTCTAACTATCTGTTGTGAAAACCACGTCGCCGTGACGACCCACCTACCGCTTCCTTGACCCGGCCCTGCCTTTAGTAAACTGTCCATCTCTCTGCATGTAGGTGCTGCCACAGACACGACTGCTGTTATGGACTCGCAGAACGCTTCGGCTGCCAAACCAAAACACGCCAGTATCAGTGGACGTGTGAGGACAGGACAGCTGAGTGTGGTATTGTGATTTTAAGCTTTTCTATTTAATGCATGGATGGACAGGCCCAAAGTCTCAGGGCACCTACAAGACACCCAACCAGGAAGTACGACGGCGTACTGTAGGAGAAAAGTGAAATCTACTGTTAGCATCTAAGCCCAATTGATGACAATTTGGCCTCATATAAATAAAACCAACAATAACCACCTTAAGGACCTCAACGAGGTGTTGTCACACATATATTAATGAGAACTAAGCAGCTGTATGTAGAGGTGCTGGGGCCCACTGTCTCATAGTCTCCCCATGTACACTGTTGTAAGACTTCCACTGCTTTCCCTTTTTTTAAAGTGTTTGCACATGTGAATATGAGGCTTGGTTGTAACCCACCATGACGGGTAAACCTGCGAGTGAGACAGGCTGTGTGGGATCCACAAATATCCATGAAAACAGAAGGCAGGCGGCTAATTGGAGGGGAACGACCGGATGCTTTTAAAACGTATATTTACTGAAATGTTAAGCCCCCATAAACCACAGTCATTCCTGCACATAAATAGCAACGGACCTAATGAGGTTTGACCATTTAATTACCAAAAGGGGTGGAATGTTTATGATATTCTTTAAATAAATACGTGTAAAATGAATTAATAACAACTACGGTGCGGTTGCCAGATGTCATTTTCACAGAGTCTGAAGCAAATTAAGAGGCAAAAATGAATCCAGCTGGACTTGTTTGTGAGACTTTGAAAGTGACAGAAGAACTAATTAGATGTTAATGAGAAAAACTACCAAAAAAACATCCTCTTGTCACTGATAGAAGACCTGTGTTCTTCTTTGCAGATGATCTGAAGGACAAATGTGAAAAGCTGCTGTGCAAGTGCGACCGAAACGCTGCCAGATGTTTGAGAAAAGCACCTTTCATCCGGAAATATGCCCTCTGGCCAGATTTCCTCTGTGGGCACGATCACCCGATGTGTAATATTTACTGACGTGAGAAATGCATGTCTCGCGTGCCTTTTGTAAATATTGCAGTGATAATTGTAATGGCATATTTGGCTTTTATCGTGTTGTTGAATCAGGAAAGAACATGAGTAGTGGGAGGTAATAAAACAATGTTTTTACAGTCTTTTATACTGCTGTTTTAATAAAAATACCAAGCTACTATTAAAAGAGTTTGTGAAGAGTTTCTTCTCTCACACACACAGTAGATTCACACAATGAAACTTGAGTCGATCAGATAGCCGGTCCTCTAACAGTACTTTAGTTTATTTGAGAGCCCGCCTTATAACTCTGAAGTCGACTCCCTGCACTTTGGGTTTGTTTCTGGGGGATGTTTGGGGGGAAACGCTGTGAGGTTTCTATTCTAAACTCTGCCGTGAGACTCTCTTTCCGCCAAAAGCCACATATAAAATCTATCAGCTGCATTGTCAGGCTGCATTGTGGTATTTCGGCCAGCTGAAAACGTTCCTGGAAAATATGTGGGACAAGTCTTCCATTTTGTTCTTGGACAGACTGTTTGAAGTCTATAATACAGTTAGAGTCACTGAACAGCTGTTGAGCATTCACATGGACCTTTAAAGGCAGATTAGGACCACGTGTGATCTCATTGGCTGTTTGGTCTTTTCATCACAGCATTGTGGGATATCTTTACAGAGAAAATAGTGCCAATCAAACCAGGGACCTTTCTCATGTCTCTAGTATGTCTCCTCCAGCGTGTGATGGATTAATAGAGGCTGGAATAATCTCAACAAATGGATTCCTTTTTGTGTTCATTAGTCGTAGTTATCACCTCGTTACGCTCTGCTCTAACCCGGCACTCACAGCTGACATTTCACCTCGATAGAACTTGTGTTTGTATCATCCAACTCTAATCATGTGACATGATGTTCACAAACAGCAGCAGATGATTATATAAGGACAGGAATATAGGAATAAAGGAAGTCCAATATGTATAATGTGAAACCTGGTATTGGACTGTAGATGGAGCCATATTCTACTAAACTTGAAGCACAGGAACGAGGCATTTATGAGCCAACAAAGAGAGTTTTCACTCAATAACAATCCCTGATGATTTGGATTTGCACTAAACACATGTCATGCATCGTATCCTATAAGCTCTAATTGACTCTGGGGTTAACGTGCAGTAAATCACTCATTCTGTTCCCATGCATTTGGTTTTTGGGTTTGGTTTGGGAACCTCCTTCAGATTGAATTAGCGAAAGTCAAAACCTCCATTTCCCCTCTGACACCCACCAAACTATAGGCTATAATCACAGTAAACACAGTCCTCCCAGATGTCGCTGCTGGGCTGAACTCTTCCACTCCTGCAGCCTCGGCCCTCCGTTTCACACGGGAAACACAGCGTCTTTGTTGGGACGAGGGCAGCGCTCGAGGGTGGCCTGAAACGGGAGATGATGCCGTCCGCCGTGGTGGTGCAGTGTCCGAAGTCCAGGACTGGAAATAAGTATCTGGGTCATGGCCCACAAACACTTGCCCGATTGTGTCCAAACCTTCAGCGGGCTTGAGCTCTGAAGTGATGGAAGTCATTCGCCTCCAATCCAAGAGGATCTACCTCTAATCTGAAACATGTCATGCAATTAAGGCAACCAATTAAAGAGTCTGTCATGCATTTTTATTTACAGTATTTACATGAATGCATCATGTAAGAGAAAAATGCCCTTTCACTGAGTAGAGCAGCTGTTTGAGTTCACAAGATCAGAAAGTGAAAATAAGTGCTTCAGACTTTCAGTATTCTCATGTGATGGTGTAACAAAAATCTCACTGATTCCTATGTGTCATCGGTTTATACGGTTTCCTACCTGCTTTATTCAAATCACATGGTCTCAAGTCTGTTTTTTCATTATATTAAATTCATAAATGACTCTGTCTGTATCTGTAAGAATGCTTTGATGGGCTGCAGTCCATTTCCTGTGTGAATCACCATGACTTCAGAGTGTTACTGGCCACACAAACAAGGAAATCAATGCGTGTGCAGCCAACAGCAGATCTGGACCTGCTGCCAATATATATATCCAGACTCCTATTTTAGTCTCCTCTTTGTGTTTTTCTTTGACTCGGTTTTATTACTGGAAACATTACATAAGAAATAACAAAGAAAGTCAAAGGTGGAAAATGCTGGTATGAATGCTCAGGACTGAAGGTCTCGTCATATGGAGGTGTTTTAAAAGTATAATAATGTAACTGTATAAATATTCACTCTCCAAGTGTGCATGTATAATAATAATAATTTCCTGCTTTTGGTCATATGCCTGTACTGACTGTGCTGTAAATGCATCATACACACTTGGTTTACTCCGTTCATGTACTTATTTTCAGCCCAACCAGGATGTTTTTTCCTAAACCTCTTTAAGAAAAACTAACTGCAGCTTTTACCATTGCTTTGAAGCCTAAACAGCAACAACTACGACTGTTTCATAGTAACACAGTGTATGAATTAACTAATGATTATATATTATATTATAATATAAGACCTGTATTTAGTGCTGATATATAACATTGTTTTATACAGAATGATGACTTAAATGACTTTATATGAGCTGTTTAAACAAGGAAGCAGTCAGAGAAATATAGGAAATACAAACAGTGTCAAACATTCTGAATGTTGGAGAAGTGAAACTTTTGCTTGCAGTGACCCCATCTGGCCAGTTAGCTCCAGCTTTGGAAGTGTATGCTGCTTTGCTTAGGGCTGCACTTTTCCTGCATCGTGTTGTTTCCTAATTGGAAGGGCAGATCTGATGCTTCTTTCTTTCTTTTTTTTTAACTAGCTTGGAGAAGTCAGAGAGATTCAGTGAGGATGCAAACACCACACAGCCCCCCCCCCCCTCAAAAACAGGGAAGCAAAAGTTTGATCATTAAAACGCAAGGAATGCAGACACTTATTGTTGCTAAATCTGGTTTAAATAGCAGCTGTGAAACCCAAAGCTATTTAGAAAGGTGCAGATAATTGCTTCCCTAGGAGGAAATAATGTGACACACTCATTTTCCACGTATGTGTCATGTGCTTAAGTAGGTATATATTATGGTAAGCATTCTTTAGAGATGATTCTTCTCCAACTTAAGCTGTCTCTAGATCTGTTTGGCCAACAACTGAATAATAATATCTTGCGAAGGTTGATTTATTTTGAAATATTTGACCTTGTTTATTCTCTCACCATCTGTCAGTCAACTATGGAAAGCTGAATGGCAGCGAATCACTGAGATTTTCTTGCTATTCACAAGAAATGACAGGTTACCATGGAAATGAGCTGCTGGCACTGCAGCATGAGCTCACTAGATGTCAACCACGATAGCCTTGATGCATACAAATAATTTTTGGGCTCAGGTAAAAAAAAAAAAACTTTGCACCATTATTATGAATAAACTTCAGAACCAGCTGGTTTGTGTGCTAAACGCAGCATTTCATCTCACCGTGATGTCAAACGCTGACTAAGCTTGATGTGAAACTCCAGCAGCAGCAGCTTCCAGTTGTTTCCTTCCTATCGCCATGCATCAGTTCACAACGGGTCACTCCAACAGATGGGACGTGATGATATACGCTGCAGCGTGAACCAGAAATGAATCATTGATGCTGCAGCATGGAGCGTTACCCGGGAAACTAATCTGATTAGTGGCGGCTGAGTATGCATGATTCTAGTGAAATTACAACAATGTGATGTGAAAATGTGTTTTCAGGGGAAAACACCATTAAATCCTGATGGCTTGTTTCTGAATACAGGCTGTGTTTCCTCAGGGAGTTTTATTAATACATCTCTTAGACCTACTGTAAAATACAATTTTAAAAAATCAGGAACTTTTTACAATATGCGACTAAGATTATTATCTCATTATTTGTAAAAATGAATAGGTGAGGTCCACAGCGCCTCTGGTGGAGCTGCTGTTGCACCACAGCTGACTTCCTCTTTTTCTTTTTATTACTGTACTGCATGTATTTGATATGGAGGATATGTGTGATTGATAACAGGCCCCAAACAAATGCGTATGAACGTAAGTACATCAGCTGAAATGGGATTGCGACGGATTTTTCCACAGAAACAGAACAACATACAGCGAGATTAACAAACCTGCTGAACCAGTTGGAGTCACTTCCCAAAAAGGCACGGACGGGGTTCGAACCCGCGATCTTCGGTTTACGAGACCGACGCCTTACCACTTGGCCACCGCGCCTGCGCTGACCATGCCGTTACAATGGTTTTTATACTAACGCGTGTGTTACGCGCTATTGATCCGGGCTCAGAGGGCAGGAACTGTAGTCCTTTTAGCCGAGCCTCGCCTTCCTCACATAAACCTAATGAGCCGCTGTGATTATGCTATTCCTAGCAATGCATTTGTGTTATTTAGCCACAAGGTGGCGCTGTTATCCTCCACGTGTGGACAACATCCTTTGCAGATTTCTGCAAGCAGAGGTCTCTACTCTCCTCCTACTTCCAGTGTTAACAAAGACACACAAAGAAGGCGAGTGCTCTCTTTATAGTCTTAATTCTTTTGTTTATCAACTGACTGCTCAGTCGCTATAGCCAATTCACTCGACCTACATTTAATGTATATATAAAAAAACAACCAAGTAACGCTACCTACGTGTAATGAGTACACCCACAACAATACAAAAGTGTACAATGGGACAGACAGAGTAACCGTTGAGCAAGGAAAAGTCACTGCAGCATTGTGCTCAGCAAATTCCACAGCAGACGCGTTAATAGAATAGAAAATGTGCTAACTTGAGAATCTGGTCAAAAGTTCATGTAGGTGGGAACTCATGACAATCTCCCCATTAGGTTTGAACAACTACTAGGCTGATAGTGGACGGAAGGTCAAGGAGGTCACCGTGAGAAGCTTCTGTGTGACCTTAATATCCGAATGCTGTGCATTACCCTTAATATATCTGATTTCCGCATCAGCACTGAACAGATTGAGATTGAACCTGCATAGCTAATAACTCTGAGAACCAGTGGGCTACTTGTAATTCTTCTCTAAGCAATACAATATGCATGAAGCCAGACTGCAGCTTTTCACTGTCTCTCTTTTTAAAACATCAAAGATGAATGCTCGCCTGAGGGGATTTTTTTGGGGGGGGAAGGGGGGGGGGGGATCAGATATCCTAGAGGGTGTTTGAAAAATGAATAAGACTCAATCTATTGGGAATGAGTTAGCCGTGAAAATCACAGATGTGGAGTGTTCACCTTGACCCGCTTTTAGCAAGTGTCAGCTCCACAGACCAACAGAGAGGGCCTCTCTTGAATTAACCACATAGGTAGATTTAATTCAGAGCACCTTGAAATTTGACTTTTTTTTTTGTCTTGCTGTGCTTTATTGTTCCGTTTAGAGTTATGTTTATTGCATCCATTAGCGAGTGATGCTAATTTGCAGATATATGCTACAAGTCCTGAGGTTTTTGGGGAGAAATGTGAAAGCTGTAATCCTACAGGGAATGATTATTCTTTTCTCTGTTATTTAGGATGTAGGGTCTTCATGCCTTTAAGATGAAGAAAAAAGTAATCATCTTAAAGGCAAGTTCCGTGATAAAACAAGATAAGCATCGCTGAGCTAATCTTGAGTGATTTTAAATCGCTGGAGGTGCTTATAGTTTATTTATCCCACATTAAATTGATTATTTTAAAAGCTGTTTTTTGTTGTTGTCATAAACCCCTCCAACATAACAACCTTAGAGATACAATGTGCTCCAGTCAGAGATCACATGGATCTGGGGCTTTTTTGTTGTTGTTCATGTGGGGGAACACCAAGCAGCTCACTCCCTGAGAGAATAAGGAGTATTACTGTAGCAATCTATTTAATTATTTATCCGTCTATTGCTTTGAGAAATCATCTTATTTTGCTGTGCCTGTGCAGGAATACCCCTGTGCCCTGAATGAGAGAATATTTATTTATTATTGTTGAACAGACACTGTTTTCTACACAGTTTAATCTTTTCTCAAGAGTGAGACTACATTTATTTTATGTCTATTTATTTGATAACTGACCAGCAAAAATGATATGCTGCACTAAAATAGCGACCTTTATTTTCCTCTCAGCACGTTAGCCTCGTCACTTCGAGTGTCTTTATTGAGCTAATGAGGAAATTAACATGACTTTGCACGTGTTTCATAGCTCATAACATGACATCATCATCAGCGGAACTCGGAACGTGGCCAGCCCTGTGTGACGTCACCTCACCAGATAGTCCTCTAAATCCGATCACGAGACAGTTATGTACATTAATTTAAAAAAAGTAATAATTAGTTGCTGTAATCATTTACACTTCAGCCGTCGGCTAATTTAATTCAACGTCGACTTTTTTTTTAGCTGGTTAACGTTGCCTGGCAACCGTTCCTGGCTGAAATTTTCGGCACGAATCGTCGGCTTTCGTACATATTAAATAACATCGAGTTAGTTAGTCAACGTCAGAGGCTCCGGTAAGCGGATTTTCTTCAGTTTACCTTTGGACATGAGTGTTTTGACCCGTTTCCGGTCTTTGTGCTAGTGGCGTCATAACTAGCTAACGTTACGTAACAACTTTCGAGTTTAAAACGTTTACGCTCAAATTTTCTCTCGGCAAGAAAGCGAAAACGTTTACGGGTATTTCTCATATGTCTACGTATATTTTGTGTAGCTATAACCGAGGGTTGTGTATAGCTAGATAACGAGTTCTGCATTGTTAGCTAGCTACTACAGTAACGTTACAATAACCGTTAACGACCGTTACTCCTTTTAAACCACCTTACAACAGACGACCATTCCAACTACGACCATCGGAATTAAGTCGACTATTTTAAGATACTGTTTTTTTTAAGAAGAAGAAGAAGAAGAAGAAGAAGAAGAAGAAGAAGAAGAAGAAGAAACCGCACAACTTTAAAGAACCAAATGCTAAGATAATGCTAATGTTTAGCTAAAGGCTCATGCTAGCATGATTTTCACCTTGACATGTTTCTTTAAAATGTGAGGGTTAAACTATTTAAACTACTAATACTATTTATTTAAATAGTATTAGTAGTTTAAATTCTGTTCGAGGAAAATAATTTTCTGTATACAGTAGCCAACTATCTTAATTAAAAACAAGGATTACATTAAAACAAATGCATAAAAAACATTGTTATGATACTGATCATCCATCTGAATAACATATTGAGGCTAACTTATAGTTTCATATCATTGAAGTTATTTACAAGTTTCAAATAGTTCCTTCCTTTTGACATCTTGCTGTTTATTTTACTCCTGCTAATCTTTTGCAACTTGCTTAATTTGTCAAAATATAATGTTCAATATGAATTCAGCTGCATGTTTGTACAGAGCGCTGTCAAGTAATTAAAAAAAAATATGGAAGTAAAATGTGTTTAAATGCATCACAATCCAGACAAATGCAAGTGGCAGCCAAAACACCGTGGGTCTTAGCTGGTGCAGCGTGAGGAGAAAATTGGTCATTGTGAGAAGGGTATGCTGGATCTGACCCCGGCTACAAGCAGACATGCGAGTGTGAAATCCAGTTGAAAGGTAAGCAGCTGATAAAGCTACATAACAAAAGCAATATCATCTCTCCCCCTCTCACCAAAATGTCTTTTCATACATTTTTTTTCTCCCTTTCTTTGCGTTCATCTCCTCATTCACCGGTTTATTTCCACAGCTTCATACACCAGATACATGTAAGCTCATAAAATATCACTTTCTGACGCAGTTAACTGAAAAGCCTTTGGAGCTGAAATGTGCGGCGTCTAAAGAACTGATCCGATTTGACTCAGCATTGCTTAATTTATGTTTTTCTGATGCCCTAATGTGTACGTAGCAATTAGGTGCACATCACTCATGCCTGTTGGGTCTGTTACCATAGCTACAATACGATTGTGCAGACAATCATCTGGTCCTTGTTTCCTCCAATAGGGTCGCACGCCTGAAGCTGCAATATAAAGTAAAGATGCTCATCTTTCAGCAACACACTAGTAAGAATCAGAAACAGGTTTATGAGAATGAGAAAGTATTGCAGAGTGGCAGGCAGGGGACTGCGCCCAGTCATGGCGGACCACAGAAACAAGATCCGACGAGCCACACAGCAGGAGAGGAAGGTGAGAGCATCTACCATTTTGAAATTCAACTCCTCTTATTGTTCACTGAAAGAGTTTGGCGGAACAAACCACTGGCAGTAAACAAGATACGCCTTTGCATTCAGGCTTTGGACGCAATGACGAGGAACAAAAAGGAAGTGTCACTTTAAATGAAATGCATTAGTTGGATGAATGCAGCCAGGCAGTCTGCTTTTACTTATACATGTAGTCCGAGGCTGCTCAGGTCACATGTAGATTCAATGGGTGGAATCAAAGAATTCCAGTTGAGCGTTGCTGTAAAGGAGGGTTGTATTTGTTGTTTTTTTACCGTTACATATGGTGGAATAGCTGGAAATATGTGCGTGTTTTGAGTTTATCAGACTCTGCCATGAATGAATATACAAATTGGAAAGTAGTTGTACAGATGTGGCCTGAATCAAAGAGAGCTCCAAATTCCCTCAATCACAACATCTGAGGAAAAGATGTGTTCAGGGACAAATCGTGGAGGAGCTTTGAGACCATGCTTGTTGAAATCAAAGGCCTGAGAGCTGAAATAATTATTTTTTTGCAGGCTATCTGTATCCTTTTGAGAAAAATAAATGTGGTCAGTTAATCTGCGGCTTGGAGAAGGACAACAGCCAATGCAGCATGTTCAAGCTGCCCCCCTACTGGGCGGCCCATGAGCCTGTCGATATGGTGGTTTGATGTTGGATGGAAAATAAGAACCCCCCACAACAAACAGAGAGGGCTGGAACAGAGAGACTGGAACAGAGAAGAGAGGGTAGAAAGGGAAGAACCATCGACAGATGGACTCTGTTGTGATTAAAGATGGCGGCAGTCTTTACTGCAGACTACGAAGGACTATACTCGATCCATAGAAAAGCGGTGGGAGTAGTCTGCGATTCAACACAACAATACCAAGAACCACACAGTAAGGTAAACCAGCAGGTACGATGTCTGCTTTTGAAAACTACGGTTACCAGTAACTTCCCATTGTGTTGTGTATCGTTCTGTTATGTCTGTTATCGTTTTTCACGTCAGTGCCACACTGGTTTTGTTGTGTCCTCCCTCTCGTCAAAACCGAAGCACATCATTTGATTTGACCAGTGAATGTGCATCCCATGGCCAGACTACTGAAGACCCCGATAGACCAAACGCTTAAATGAATTTTTTTTTTGTCAAGCTAACAGATGTCTGACGACGTACTTTTACCATTTGGTACACGGTTACGGATGTATGTCTTTGTATTATATCGCCATAGGAAATATGGGCCATTTTAATCAGATTTTTTTCCCTTTCTTGTGCCGCTCTGCGAACTATAATATCCAGCAAAATAAACTCAAGTCTGAAAATTGCTCAATCCTCTGTGCCTAATCCACTCCAAGGCTTGTTAGTCATGATATATTCAGTCAGGACAAAGGACATCAGCAGGACTCCAGAATATATTTTCCGACAGACTTTTGATATTATTACTCTTTCATTTCAGGATTTAAAACAGACATTGAATAGCTTGAATGTGCCCGACACATTTTTATTAAATCCTTCTTATCTATAATAACTTGGTTAATCATATCAACGGTTTCTAGTGTCTCACTTTAGCCCATACGCCCTGTGTGTGTTTTCCTTTTAGTTTTGAGGGCTTTGAAGGATATCTTGTCTTGTTTGTTGTTTCTTTTGTTCTTCTTAACTTTTGTTCTTTGAAGACAGCCACTTTTGGAAAAAAAAAAATATTGAAATCTCTATTGTGTGCACTCAGAATGGGAGCATTCATTTACACATCTTAATGGGCTTTTGTTCATCAGAGAGTCTTCAACAGAGATAAGCCTATTTCAGCCAAGGCCTACTAGGGAGTCTAAATCCACACTGACAGGTGGAACAAAAGACAACTGAAAGGACTGAATTGGGAAACATGAAGTTGTCCTCTGGTAACACTTCAATGCAGCAGCATGTTTCAACATTCAACAGTATTTTAAAACATCTTTATGATTCCCAAAAAGAACCTGAAATAATTTGCACATATGAACATCTTTCTTTAGAGGCTATTATTAGAATAATTCTTAACAAACACCTTTGTATTTTTCTGTAATCATAAATTAATGTAACATCCCACACATTCACATAACTCTCATAAAATCATTTGAAATTCTGATTCAAAATGCTACTTGTACACGAGCTTATTTGATTTTATAAATATCCATGGCTGGTTCATGCAGTCAACGTCCTCTATTGTTCCTCTGTCTGCTGAGCAGCTCCACTGGGCCAGTTGCTGAAGGGCTTCTTGTTTGGAGTTGCTGGGGAAAGGAAAAGTATTCTCATTCACACTCCCCACCCAGCCATTTATAACTGTTCAAAGATTTAAATGTACAAACCCTCTGGTCACGACCTCCGACCTTACTGCAGTTTGTTGTGAAAATGTTTGTGAAGTTTGATTTTAAATGCCCTTAGAAGTCAAAGACAGTATAATTTAATATGGTCAAACAAAGAGAAAAAAAATGCTTCTCCTTCATTTCAGCTTCATAGTTCATCGAATGGATGAATGCACTGTTAAAGCTGTTATTATAATTCAAGTCTGTGCTGAAAAAGTTATATATAATATATCAAATGTATGTCTGTATGTATGTATAAGATCCACAACATCCTGTAACCTTCCCTCGATGGTTAATGATGAAAACGCCTGAATATTCTGAAGTTTTGACACCAAACAAAGACGTGGAGGCAGTTCATGAGTAGTTCAAGGTGATGCTTGGACTTCAGTAGATGCCTTCTAGGCCACAGGGGGGGAAAGCCTTGGAAGAGATAAAAGGTTACATATGAGTGGGCATAGACAACATGGACACACAGTCTGATATATTTGCATATTTGTCTGCTTTACTTGCGTATTAGTGATGTAACCTTGAACCTCTGGGTATGAGAAGTCTATCAACATCAGACTGCTCATGTTCAGGGCTGACTGATGTATAATCACATCAGGCCTTGTGAGCCGCGTGCGTTGTGAAGCTGTTTATACTCTGCGTTGTAGTTTCCAAAGTCCACTTCTTCTTTTGATTAACCGAGAAAACTAGCTGTCGGTGGAGGGGCTGATCTGAACACCCACACCAGCTGTCTGCAGCACCCATTCATTGGTTCGTTTCTCTGATTCCTCTTCATCATTACTGCCCTCGTTTTGATCACGCCAGGTTCTGACCGTCGTTTTGATGCTTAAAAAAGCACTGGCTGATAAATGAGCATTACTCTAGCTAGCAGAAAAGTGGGAATGGGCTTGAGAGGTGGCTCTGAAAACCTTAACTAGATATCAGATTTGCCTGCTAAACAAAACTGTCATGCAATTAAATCATCCTGGGTGTTGTTGGGGTTGATTATTTCCATAATTGTGTATGTTTTTCACTGCAATAGTATCTCACAATGTTGCAAAGGGGATATAAAAAAGAGCATTTTCATTCCATCGTGTTCAGAAAGCCCCTTTTGGGAAAACTGCTTCAGTCGACGGCACCGTGCTCAAATTATGAAGTAGACATTTAGAATTCATACAATAGTTCTCAATTCTGAAACTCTTCTTCTTCTTCTTCTTCTTCTTCTTCTTCTTCTTCAGGAACAAATGGATGGCAAAGACAAACTGTCATGGCGACGTTCTGCTTTGGCCAAGCCTTCTGTCACGGCGACGAGAGGCACGCTAGCATTACTGCAGCCCGATGTGTTGAATAGTGATGCAATGGGATCCTCAGTGAATGGATGTACGGCGGGAGGACGTGTACGGAAGACAATCAAACTCAAGGTAAAACATGTTCACTTGCATATTAATCAGCATCTTATCTGTCATCTTCATGTCGCATTAGAGGGCCATAATAACTTTGCAAAGATTCTTGGGTGGAAGAAATCGTATATCTTGTGTAAGAACGTTGAAATGCGATTGAAAATCACAACAATAATATAAATACAGTAGATTGTCAGAGAAAAAGATCGATGCTATAAAGAAGAGCGAGCATCAGGATGCTTAAATTGGTGCTGGCCAAAATCAATTTTGCCTCGAGGAAGCTGAAGTGTGTTGGGTCTTTTTCATCTTTTATCTTGCTGGCATAAATATTGTAAGCACTGTGTTCTCTGCACACTTTAACAGGCTTCTAGGTTTGAGCAGGTAATTCGGGTGATATGATGAGACAGAGTGTGAAATATACAGTCCTGCTGTTTTCTCGTGCTCCCAAATGGTTTGATGTAATTACCAAATCAAATGCGTTTATGTTTCTATGATGTCTCGCTAGCCTTTCATCTTCGACTCAGTAAAACCGCGTGAGTGCTCAGTGATTGCCTGCCTTGAAAGCATGAAAATGAACAACTGCCTTTTGTTTTATTGCTGCGCCGGGTCCATCCTTTAGACTTTGTCCTGTAAAGTTGAGCGATGACACGATCAAGTTGGAGTGAAACATGGTTGCATTGTTTAATCTGTTTAAAAGCATCTACTCGTTACAGCCGACGTATGAAGCCACATTAGTCAGAATAAAGATTTTAATTCTGCCTAATGGGGTAAAGTGGCATGTTAACGGCCCATTTCAGCCCACGTGACCAAAGTAACCAGTGAAGTCATCTGGTGCAAGTTCCAAGGTCGGAATGGAAACCTGCAAACACTTTTTGCTTTGAACACATTTGCAATAATGAAATAGCAAATGTGCACCTTATATTTCCTGAACGTCGTACTAGAAGCCGTGAGCAATCCTGATTATGGAAATGGTATGACTAATAGTAGAAAATCGTATTGTTTACAGCCTGTAAACAATATACACACAAGACTGATTATAGGCTACTTGTGACCCGTATTGAATGCTTACAGTGGGGTTGAGATTAATATGTTGAATGTATTTATGAACGAAACAGCCAATAAGCTTGCTCTTTTTCTGGGGAGTTAAAATGTTAAATATTCTTATAGTTATCACTTGAATGTCGAGCCATGTTTCAGCGGATTGTCGGCTTTGAAAGGCTCATTTTAAAGACATGAATTTGAATTGTTGAGAGAGAGAGAGAGGGAGCACATGTAGCAGAAGTGAGCCGTGTGCAGTGTGCGTAGTGAACGGGGGAGGCGCTGTGGAGCCTCTGCTCTGCTGTGTGAGAGCCTCAGCTCCGCACAGACACCGAGAGACAGTCATGGAGAGGTGGAGAGCGGACTGTTTTCTTTGTTATTTTTAAAGTCTTGCAATTCGCAACTATGACACCGCCGGCGGCGACTTGTGCCGGTCCAAACGCCCGATGCACCCGAAAGCAGCAAGAAGATTTCCACCGGTTAAGTATGTATCACTTTTTTCTCCTCCCTCTCCTACCCTCTTCCCCCAGCTCAGAGTGGGATTGCGGTAGTCGGGGAGATATGTGCCATCGTTTTTTTTTTTGCTGCTTGTAAATCTATTCGCAAATTGGTGTGGGATTCCCTCCGTGCTCTCTGACGGCCGGGGAAATGTTTGCGGTCCTCCTGTTGTTATTTAGTTTAGCAGCTGTTGGCGGAGGCAGTGCGGATATTAATAGGTGAATAGTGTGACAAAGTTGTGCACTTGTCGGTCGGCTGCTGAAAGGCCTGGCTCCGTATGTGTGTGTTCGTGTGTGTGTGTGTACACGGGAGTTTGTTTCTGGCTCCCCTCCCCCACTCTCTCCGCCGCTGTTCGGCTCGTTCTGGAGAGGCCAAGACATGAATGTGATGAGAGGCTCACTTCAAACGGAACAAACGGATCCGGTTTGAGGGGATAAAAGGCACGTTTAGTTCACTGGACCCGGCTGTGCGCGCGGCTGAGTCCACCTTTTCAGAATCCAACCCCCGTCAAAGCACGCGCACACACCTGTGACCGCAGAACCGTTTCATGTCGGTGTTAATGCGCTAAGCGAACACGTCACATGCCGATTCATCCTCGCGCACAGGTAGCTAGGTGACCGCTAGTTTGACCAGAATGCTTGTGCATCGATGAGCCACGCTTGTCATCAAAGAGCCCCACATTTGTTTCTGGTTATGACGTTTAGTCCAGCACACCTGACCTTATGCACTAGTGCACGTGGTGCTCACACTTCACGATTGTGCAGAGATCAAGGCAGTGTTGCCAATTTTGTCTTTACTGTCTTTGTTGAATCAGAAAAAAGAAAAAACAGATTTGTGTCTGTATTGGACATGACAGAGAGAGTGGGTGTGCCCTAAAGGGAACGTTATGGCAACCATTAAAAAAATATTTCTTTTGAAATCGCAGCTAGAATAACCCTCGCTGTCAGCTGTGTGTGAATCTGAATGATTAATCCACTTTTATCAAGATTTCATTTTTAATCCCAAAACCGTAATTAGAGTTAACAAGTGAACAGAGCTATAAATAGGATTTTGATTGGTCGGAGTCTTTACTGGTCACCATTATTTTGTCCTGTCCTCATCCGTCAAGAATTGGGCTGCTGCATGAATTTAAACAGTCAGAGAAATTGGCTCTCTTTTTTTTTTTTTTTCCTCCACGCTTTGGCTCCATCAGGGAATCAGCTCTAAAATGGTTTCTGACACTGTATCTGGGAAGCTTAATCATGAGCTGTGTGTGCAGTCCAAAGAGGGGGAGATATATACGCTCTACCACTGTGTCTTCGCTCAGCAAGAAAGCTCAGGGGTGTACAGGACGTGTCCTTGAAGAAGACATTAAATCTCTTAAAATCCTTAGGTACGCTGGTCTGCAGCTGACCATGCACCGCCATATCAGGGGAGTGACATAAGGAGAGAACATGATAAAGGGATCAATAAAGTATCATTTGCAGTACTGCTCATATCAGCTAATAGAGTTCATCCTGTAAATCTCAAGTGAATTTATCATTGAGACCATACAGTAATGCTTATTTGAAATAGCTGTAATATAACGTCATTTATAAGTGCATATGCATATAAATCGGGATATTACCGCAAACATTAACATCACACCATATTCGTACCGCTACCTAGTAGATAGCTGCCTTCGGGGCCAGACGGCGCTGAACTGAAGCCATGATTCTTGGCTCGGATTCCCACAACACTCCCACATAACTCTGAATGTGACTCAGTACGGCACAATTATAGACCATCAAGACACTTTATAGACTATCAAGCCACATTATGAGCCAGATGACTTTGGCTTTGCAGATGTTATGATGAACACGTGGTTACAGATCAAGTGCATGACATTCTGTTTCAATGTATCCTTGTATTATCGCCTTTTGAGTGGATCTCATAAAATCCTTCTATTGTGTTCGTTCCCTAATTCAAATGTACTGTAGTTGGCAAATAAGTGGAGTATGAACAGCAGACATCACCAACCTACCATAGAAAAAGATGAACCAGTAGCTACTTACTGTTTTTTTAGAGCTTTACAGTAGCTTGCCTCACAAGTCCTCTGATTTTCTGCAGAATTTGCATTAATTTTAATGTTCAGCTGGAAACTGGCCACATGATGAGTTTTTCATGAAAATCGAATAAATATGCAAACTGTGCAAAATTACAAAAATTCCCTGAGAGGGATTAGTCCTCTTTCAACCATGCGGCTGGCGATTATGGCACATAATAAAAGATCAAGAATATGAATTCACTCATACTTGATTTCCATTTTTTTTGTGCCATAAATCTGAGATTCTCATAGAAGTCTAGCACTGCTCTACCTGTAAATGTTGTGATAAAGCTGCGTCTCATTCTGTATTTTTCCTCCTTGCAGGAGTTTTTTTGCAGCGGCTTGAGTAGAGGTCTGGATCTAATAGTTGTGCGGTGTGGGCTCTACGGGGACGTGGTTTATGGATGCTGTGACTATGAGCATAAGCGACAAAAGGGACTACATAGCAGACCTGGGAGGCAACTTCACTGAGGATGCTCCGAGACCTCCAGTCCCAGGGGAAGAAGGTGAGCTGGTGTGCAGTGATGGACGGCAGTACAGCAACCCCGGCTTCTCCTCAAAGAGCGAGAGCCTCAAGTGTGAGGTGTCCGTGGCGACACCCAGGCGACCTGACTTGGACCTGGGCTATGAGCCCGAGGGGAGCGCTTCCCCGACACCACCCTACTTAAAGTGGGCAGAGTCCCTTCACTCCCTCCTGGACGACCAAGATGGCATCCATCTGTTTAGGACGTTCCTCAAGCAGGAGGAGTGTGCAGATTTGTTGGATTTCTGGTTCGCGTGCAGTGGTTTCCGCAAACTTGAAGCTCACGAGGGAAACGAAGAGAAGAAGGTCAAATTGGCAAAAGCTATCTATAAGAAATACATCCTGGACAACAATGGGATTGTTTCCCGACAGATTAAACCAGCTACCAAGTCCTTTATCAAGGACTGCGTCACAAAGCTTCACATCGATCCTGCCATGTTCGACCAGGCTCAGACCGAGATACAGACTATGATTGAGGAGAACACCTATCCTTTATTTCTCAAATCGGACATCTATTTGGAATATACGAGGACAGGAGGAGAGAGCCCTAAGCTATACAGCGATCAGAGCTCCGTTTCTGGGAATGGCAAGGGGCTGTCGGGTTATTTACCGACTTTAAACGAAGACGAGGAGTGGAGGTGTGACCAGGAGCCAGATGAACAGCCAGAGTGTGACCCCACACCGAGCAACCGGCTTACTCAGAAGCTGCTACTGGAGACGGCGCCGCAGCGCGTTTCCAACGGCGCCAGGCTCCAGGAGAGTCAGGAGTACAGGTAAATCCTCCCAGCAATCTAACAAGCTTCACTTCAGCTCTAACTGCACAGCTTCTTCCCTGCAAACCACTGAATTAGAGATAAACCTGAAACCCCACAATACTATAAACGCTGCTTGAAGTTTGAGATGAAAACAGTCCGAGTAGCACGGGAGACAGCTGAGATGAGAGGGAGATGGTGCATTTACACCTGTGGTGTTGAGGAAATGTCAGCGGCTGCAGAAGTTAACTCGTTAGAAGGTTGAAGTCCTGTTCTTAGTGTTTCTTGTGCAGGTAGTGGGGGATCACGTCTTCCCATTGGACGGGGGTTTCTAAGGAAATAGTTCAACAAGATTTATATTAAAGAGGAGCTTTTTGTCATCTTTGTCCCCCTCGTATCTGAATTTTAATTCTGCATTTTTAAATCGATCGATTTTAAGACGATCTGCTCCTTAAAGGCGTTTGCTGTGTTTGTGTGCACTTTAAAATAACAGCTTGTGCAATGCCAAATCTGTTGGCAGCCTGATGATTGATGCTGAGAAACACAGGCTTTTTGTCTGTTAGTTTGCATGTAGATGCGTTATTAGAGGACTGTTCTCAGATTTATATTTACTGTTCAGTAGTTTTTTGATTGCTAAATGCTGAGGTTACGGTTGCTAAACAGAATGAACATGCTGCTCCTTTAATTAAAAGTTATAACTTGTTTGTCCTGAACATGCCCTTCTTTTTAATCTCAGGTGCAGTTCATTGTGCACGTACATCAGATGTGAATGTCTCCACTAATTCTTGCATGGGCTGATGAGCAAAAAACCTCCTTTATTTTTTAATTTGAACGTAACAAAACGTATGTTCACAGTAGGAAGAGCACACGTCTAAATATGGCTGAATTCCCTTTAGCTGCTTCGGTTTGAGGGTCCTGATATTTTGCATTCTGTCACACCGTCAAGACACTAGAATAAATAACGGAGCCATTGTAACACCTATGATGCCTGCTCCTCAGTGAAGTTCAGTTTTATATTACAGCAGTCTGAAGACAACTTGTAAAATACTACTCCTGATGACATTAAAACAAGCTCACTCCAGTTTATAACGGATCTTTTGACAGCAGTGAGACAGCCACCGGAAATTTCTGGCATGCTAGAAATCCATGCGCTGAGGGAATTTAATCAGGTGTTGTGACCCCCCCTCAAACTGTGTGTCAAATGACAACAGATCCGGCAGAAAATTGGCCCGACTCTAAAAATAGTTGGGGGCGACCAATTCGAGGCTGAAATTGGGTTTAATCCGTACGGTGTCTGCCCAGCTTAATAAACACAGCAGCCGGTAGAATGACGCACTGATTCACTCTGGACGGCTCCTAGTAATCTGACTTCTGATGCTTGTTCACTCGACATACTCGCACACATACTAAGAAATCGTGATCGTGTAACACAAACGAGTCTTTGAAAATCAAAGAGCAACAATGAAAGGTGAAATTAAATAGAAAGTGATTCTTTGCCACCACAATTTACCTAATGCTGATTTAAACTTAAAGCTTATTACATAATATGTTCACATCCTGTGAGGATTAAGGCCACATGCAAAAAAAAAACACACACATGTTAGGTGTCATCAGTGAAAAGTCTGAATAATATGTACACTCACTGTTAAAGTAAAACCAAAAGGTTAGAGCTGAATGTGCAGACAGCTAGTTTGCAATAATGTTGGTCCTCACCAGAATAATAAGAAATAACATCATCGGTGGACACACTTATATAAAAACACTCTTATACATGAGCTGCTGCAGCACCAGTGTCACTCACTGGACAGTGTGTACTGCCCTGTCAGGGTTCACACTGTACTAAAATCAGACCTGGCACACTCTTGTCTTTTCTTTCTATGGTCTAGTCTTGCATTCTTCAGTGTTGGCACTTGGCATGTAGCTTTTCTGGTTGTACTGAATTTAAGGTGGACTTTTTCGTCTTTTGAAAACATAATTCAGGGCAATTTCTATCGGAGAACAGTATTGGCTCGAATCTACTGGAAAATATAAGAGAAACATCGTTTTAATTAGAGTGTGAAACACAGACTTGGGCATATTTTCACATCATTATTTCAGCAATCAAGCATTTGGCTGGAATCAAGAAATACCCGCTTCATTTTTAAAAAGCCTTTTAGCGGCACCCGTTGGGTTTATATGAAACTAAATTTTACATCAGTTGTGTCTGATGGTGTCTTCAGAGGATGGAAACAACAGACATTAAACAGTCTTTCAGATCAGCTTTTAGGAATCAAATTACTTGAAAGAGAATGACCTATTCATTCATTAATGTTTGGGGAGATTTTTTTTTTTAAACATCTCAGTTTTGTTCTCGTTCACGTAAGACGTGCACTTCAAAGGCAAAACTTCCACGGCTTTGTTATTAAAATGAAAGTTGTTTTTCTCTCTTTTTTCCGTGATATTTTGAAGAATCGTGTGTGATGGAATGAAATTGAGACAAACATGGATGAAAAATTGTGTTGCTGATAAAGTGTTTAGTACTTATTCAGAATTAGGACTCTTAGGATTCCTTTGGCATTGGCATGAGAGGGACACGGACACGTTAGAGGGAGAGGAAAGGAAATGAAGTGGAAGTTTTTGTTACACATGAAGGACAGCTGAGGACACCTTGGCCAGTATTTTATGTTTTCTTAAGGTATCATCTCAGCTGTCTTTCATCAAATGACAGATTTAATTCATGTTTGCTTTTCCTCAAACTTAAAACTCCTTTTCTGTACACTGCACTTTTTTGTGTGTGTTTTGTGCCGGCCCCTCAACCAACCTGCCACTGTAATTATTCCCTGTTGCTGAATGTAGATGCTAATGAAAATCAGTCGGTCACAAAGGTTTCATTTTGAACTCTGGGTGCTTCTGCATTCCAAACAGGGAGAAAGCTCTTCAGGGAATTCCAATTTGAATAAAAAGAGATGATGCCTAACATCTTTAATTCATGTGTACAAAGCCCTGCTGGAAGTGTGTACAGCAGAGTCAATGACGGAGAGTGTAGAAGGTGGACAAATGAAGCTTTCCCGTATATCTGGATGCTTTTGAAGGTGGCGCCTTGCTGTTGTACTCCACCGTTCAATACTCGGGTGAATTTGACATGCTCTCGAAGGCTGTCGAATATGGTTTTGCTAACAAACTCCGGTGTGCTTTCTCAGGCTGCAGGTTTCTTTGGATTAAGCCAAAGAGTTGCAGGAAGCGACAGAACCTGGAGGTTTGACAAATCGCAGGCAATGGAATTCGGGGCCGGGTTTTAGAGTGCTACAGGTGTAAGTGCTGAACCCTGAAATGAGTTCACGCTGTTGCACGTCCAGGTCGCTTGTCCCAAAGATGTGTTTTTAATGGGTTTTTGGTTAAGGTTAAGACATGAGAATATTTTGTTCTACAACATGAAATGCATCAGTAAATACATGACTCATGATTACTTGTCTTGACAAAGAAAGTTGGCTAAATGAGACCTCATCGCACCAGCTAGTCCGCCTTCACAGCCTCGTTGTGCATACTCATGTGACCGTGGTGTCGTTCATTCATACTCTAATGTTAGCTTTTTACTCCTGGCGGTGACATTCAAGCTTAAAATATCATAAAAGTAGTTTCCATTTGTGAAGAAGACGTTGGTTTGCCACAGAGCCTATTTTGCACTAGTAATCCAAAATCTGATGGAAATCTGATGGAAATATCCCATCAGCTTTTTGTTGAGGGAACCAGGGTGATGATAACTTCTGGGTTGGCCTACAAAAATACTGTTGGCTTCTGGACAGATTTTCTATTACAGCATCGAACCATTCATAATAAAGCAGTGTATGTTGTTGATTTGGGAATACCGAATCCTTTTTAACAATTAGGTCTGTCACATTATGATCTATTCCGGCAAATCTTGTTTTGTTTTCTCAGCATTTCCTGTATTTCTTCATTTCTTCCAGGCCCACACCATGTCGGGAGCCCATCAATCCTTACTACGTCAACACCGGTTATGCTATGGCTCCAGCCACCAGCGCCAACGACAGTGAGCAGCAGAGTATGTCCAGCGACGCAGACACAATTTCCCTCACCGACAGCAGTGTGTATGTATTTCCATTCCATTTGTATTACGCATATATTTCATGCTTATAGTTGAATGCAGGGTCATAAAGGCTGTGCCAGGCTTGAACGTGAGATTTCTGACATCAAATTGAAGACCGAACCTAATACTATAGCAAGTGTTCCCAGCTGTTATTAAAAAGAATGGCATGCCATTGCTCAGAAACAGAAATAAGGGCTCAGTTGGTTTCACAATTGCACTAGTTTTGTTTTTTTTATCTGTGCACCACTTTAAGGATCGGCAGCTACTGACGCCCCATATGCTCATTAGCCACACCAGTAAAATCGGTTAGAATTGATCTCTAAAGCTAATTAGGAATGCTAAAACCTCCCCCTTGAGAGACATAAAACCACGTCTGATAGAATGCACAGAAATAAAATTGCTAACCTACTGACCTGCTTTGCAAATGGGACACACAAACCAGTCTTAAATGTTTCCAAAGCGACACTTTATAGTCACAGTTCTTAATTTTAGTGTGAACAAAGCAGAATTTGTCTCCTCTGGGTCACTTTGTTTAGGCACAAGCATGAGACCAAAGGCAGCGTTTTGTACCATCTGGGATCACTTGCAAGGGTGACTTGTGTACTTCACTTGAGTGTGCGGTCCAGGAAAGGCCATTTTAGAAATGATATTTTCTAGGTGCAAAAATATGGCACTGGGGGAATCATGGCAAAGAAACTTCAAAGCTGCACCACTGGACAAAAATGGGTTTGGAGCTGAATGGATTAGAGGCATTTATCAGCTAATTGGTCCAGAGCTTCCAGCACAGGAGAGTGTGAAACCCAGCATGACCAATACCACATGGACTTACAGGCTGGTGGATGTGTTAACATGTAAGTGTAATCTGCCAGACCACTTGTGGTGCAGCAGGAGGGACACAATGAGCCTGTGAGAATGCCCGTCCTGCTGTACCGATTAATCAAGGCTTACAAGTTGGTCATTTTAGGCAAAGAAAAAGCAGTGGAAAGCTTTCAGCTTCAAAGCTGCCTGTGTTGTTTATTCATGAGGATGTTTTTTGTGAAAATGTCTTTGTTGTTAATTCCAGAGATGGGGTTCCACCCTACAGATACCGCAAACAGCATCGCCGGGAGATGCACGAAAGTGCCAAAGCAAATGGGCGAGTGCCACTACCTCATATTCCAGTGAGTTATTCATGGGTTCTCTCCCTCTCTGCCTCTACACCTCTCTTTAACTGTCTGTCTCTGCCTTATTTTTCTCTGCCGCACCATTGGAGATGTGCATATTTAAGCTCTGCTGTGTTGCAGGGCCTGTGATGGGGTGTAAGAATAGCTGATGGTGAAAGAGAAGGCTGTCTAAATGTAGCTTGATGCCCTCCTAAGCTGTGAGCACTGAAGCCTAGCAGACATGAATCCTCCCCAGTGACAGCCCGATGCCTCTCTGCAGCTTACGCTGTCTCTTGGTAGGAAAACCCCGGCCCTAATTAGGCCTCGGCGTAAAGAGTCAAATTAAAACTCCCCACGTAGCATCCTATTAGGATGCATGAATTGGGGTATAGTAAAGCACAAATCCCCAAAGCATAACTCTCACGTTTCCCTGAACCATGGCTTCACTTCATTGGCAATGAGAAAAGTGACGGGACTTGGAGGTCGTTGTCGTGTCATTTGTTTTCCAACCTTCTTTTTCTGTATTAAATAGTTCAGAATCTTTGACTTCTCATGATTGTCATGCAGTAACTCTTGCATATACCATCACTATATCAGAAAGTTGTATTCAGGGGTCGGGGTGGGAGAAAATATAAATATAGGAATATGTTTGTATTCCTCTTGCAATTCTGGCGTCAGATATCTGAATTTTTAAAATATCGGGACTCCAAATGGCTTTGAGTAATGAATAACTACTTTCAACACATTACTGCGTTTGTATTTTACGCTGTAACGTTCCCCCGGCCAAAGACGGCCTGCCGTTTCTCACGCTGAAGGCCAGACAGTCGCTTCTGAGACGCTCTCAATAAAGATTCAAACTCGCAGCTCTTAAAAGACCGAAGGGGAGAGTTACCTGCGACGCTTTCAAACCATTATTTCAGTGATGCTTCCAGCGGATGTAATAATCTCGCCTGTCATGATTTTATTAATGCCAATCTTTCAGCTTTAAGGGGGCGCTCATGGGTATTGCTCTCACCGGATCTGCCGCTATTCAGGCTGAATTCTAACTCTGCATGGTAACCATAGCAACCGCACGGCACTTCCTCCATTCGACGTCCGAGACGCAGACGGACCTTCTGGCCTCGGCTTTTATTACTTGATCAGATTGAGTTTGTGTCTGTAAAAGCATCTGGTTTGTCTTCAGGCCTCACAGCGTCTTTAAGGAGCAGCTCGTTGTTTTCACTTTGATAACCTGATGAAGGATAGTTCAACATTATAACCACATAACTGCTCTGCTTTCTGGCAGTTCGGTTGTTCATCGTTTCATCTCAGTTGTGAAATTCTATTTTCTTTTCACTAACAGAAATTGTGATATGTATCATAGATGATTGTCTGATCGTTATCGTGGTATTGTGATATCAAATTTGACAGAGAGAGCTTTACATTTTGACATTTTCTTCCCCCAGCGCACAAACCGGATTCCAAAGGACATACACGTGGAGCCGGAGAGATTTGCTGCAGAGCTGATCAGCAGACTGGAGGGCGTGCTGAGGGAGAGGGAGGCTCAAGAGAAGCTGGAGGAGCGACTGAAGAGAGTACGACTGGTACGTTCATTTTTCCTTCCTTAAGCATGAACACGTCCACTGTTTTTGGTCGTTTGGTTTAACATGTTTGAGTGGCTGCAGGGATTCACAGTGGAGGGCAGACTCAATCAACACAAAACAATGGAGGCGGAGCAGGGAAGGAAGGAACACCTATTGATTTTAGATCTAGATGAGGTCATCAATAAAATGTCTGCGAATAGTGAAAAATATTTGAATTTCCCAGAGCCTGTGCAGCCCATGGTAGTGTCAAAATCCTTATTTTAGACGACCAACAGTACAACAACCTAAAGATATTCAGTTATCGTATATAACAAAGAAAAATAAGCAGTAAATCTTAATATTTGACAATCAATTAGTATTTATTAATTTAGTTTGTATTATATTGACATGGTTTATTTTGGAGTGAACACATTCTGGTTATGAGAATCTTATTTTAAATCATCTTTCCACATATCTTGATCTCACAGGGCTCTTATATTTTCACCTGAATAACTTTGATTTACATCACTAAAAGAATACATTGTCACCATAGATGGCGTTTGAAAAGCAGAGCGGGGGAATCGGTGTGACTAACGTGTGTGAGATACCACCAAAGCCCGTTTCTGAGCCAGAAAGCGAGATGTGTTCCTGGCTGCTGGGCTTAAAGTTTTCACTAACAAAGGAGACTTAAATCCGTCTGGCCTTAATGAAATTAATGAGGCCAGCCATTTGAACGGGGAATAAAAAAAAAAAACATTATGAATCACTTGGAGAATTGCATGCTTGGCCTGTCAGCGATCTGGCTTTGTCGATGAATCAGATGGAGCACCTGCACACTCGGCCACTTGTAAGCCTGGAACAGCGTGCCGCCTCTTTGATGTCACTTGAACGGTGATGAAATGGTTGCGGCGACCGCGAATGAAATCTCCCTCAGAACACAGACCCAAGTACTTAGTCTCAAGACAGGCAATTTATGTGGCTTGGCCCTAAAAGGAGGGAAGCTGCCATCACACAGCTCAGGGTTTGCTTTATTAAATCTGGAGGCCAGCATGAAATGACTGCCTTCATCAAGTGAGCATCTAGAAAAGGAAAGCTGAGCTCAGCTTTGAGGTTTTTAACCGTAATATCGGAGATATTAAAAATCATATGGTTAAAATGCATGAGATATAATGGTTAAAATTGATGTTGGCATTTTATTGCTGTGAGGAAAAGGTGATTTCATAAGCATGTGAGCAACTTATTGCCAGACAATCTGCTCAGAATTAGATAATGCCTTTGCTTAACATGGTTTTTGGAACAACGGAATTAATTGTAATTCACATTTACAAGCAGCAGCATGCTGTTAAAGACAGTAAATCAGTGGCAAAAAGACTATATATATATATTATATGTATATATGAACCGATGTAGTGTGTTTCAGTAATTCCCCATCCACCACCTAAATGAGTGACAGATATCTGCTGTTGTTTGCCAAGGATTTTCACTCTCACATGGAAAAGAGAGAGAGCCAGGGGGGAAATGAACTCAAATGAAGATGTCAGGGATCCATGAATAACTTCCAGTGGGCTCAGCTAACATGGATATCTGGATCTGGTGCAGAGATACACGCATCAATTATTAAAAACATACCAGGAAATATTTGTCTGGATACGGCATCTCTTACAGTATCGCTGGATTTAAGAAATGAGTGTGTATTATAGGAAGTTAAGTCCCGGGATAGGAAGCCCTTTCATGTTTTCTTTGATAGAGTTATTGCAAATGGATGGAGAGCAAAGGACAACAATACAAATATGAAAGCATGAGGATAGGATGAAAAATATGTCTTTGTTCTCATTGTTTTCTTTTTTCTGATGGTTCAAATCTGGAACATTACTTTAATCCAGTCTTGATTGTAATGGTGACATAAGTTCATTGTCTTATAAGGAGAACTGCTTTTGATGACTCAATATTGTGCTGGAAATAATTGCGATAAACAATATTATTGGTATTTTAAGACCTTTTTATGCCACAGATGATATAATATCCTAATAATGCAAGCTATTGTGGATGCCTGGAGCACCCTGTGATCCCCCCTGGAGCAGGTTCTGTCCCCGTCACTCAGAGCTGGAGCTCTTATCGACTGCACTTCCTCACACGAAACGGCACAAATGTGATGCATGCATGCTAAGTTCCTTCAAACCCGACTGATGCTGTTGTATTCCTTGGTTTGTCTCCAAACCTCTGCAGTAAAAATGAGAAGACGCATATGAGCATGTGGTGAAATCCTGCCATCTGCAGGTGGAAATCGGTACAACATATGCACCTTTTGTTTAAAATACCCAATCATGTGTTAGGAAAAACAAATATGTATTGTATATAGGTGTAACCTGGATAGATTTCTTTATTTTTTTTATTCCAGATTCCTTTTTTCCTCTGAATGATGTTTTGTGTGTGTGTTTGTTCTACAGGAAGAGGAAGGTGATGAAGTCATGTCCACAGCCACAGCGTTATCCAGTCACAGGTTCCCCCCTGGTGCTTATCTGCAGAATTACAACTCCCGCTACGCTGACAACACCTGCAGTGGTCCTATTCTGAGAGACGCTCACGAGGAGAACCCAGAGAGCATCCTCGACGACCACGTCCGGCGGGTCATGAAGACGCCCGGCTGCCAGTCGCCAGGCACGGGCCGTCACTCTCCCAAGTCACGCTCGCCAGACGGCGTCCCCGGGGGCAAAGGGGCGGGACCTGGACCGGCGCAGGGCAAACATCCATCCAGGCACGGTGTCAAGGGAGACAACAGCCACCTGTACCACCACAAACATGCGCACCATGGTGTCGGGAAGCCCAAAGAGCAGGTGGAGTCCGAGGCAGCCGTGCGTGTGCATGGCAGCTGTCCCCAGAGCGCTGAGGCCAGCCATTATGGGTCAAAGTCTCGCAGCTATGCAGATGGCATGGGATCCAACCCCGTGGAACATACAGGCTACAGGTATGCAAACGCCCAACTCCAGCATTAGCTTCCTCTTCCTCATGAATGCACCCAGAATGCTTTTTTTACTTAACAGTTGTTTTCTTCCATTGTACAGTAGCAAAAGTGGAAGTCAGTGTAAAAGGCCGTTCAAGAAAGGCGAGGAGGTGCGGCCTCATGACATGCCAGCGCCTGTAGAGGAGATGGAGAAGAACCAGAAGATCCTTTTGTGGCTGATGGAAGGACAGAAAGAACTGGTTCAACATAAGAGGAGCCCATACGGGTCAGTGACCGTTAACTTAGTGCAGGACCAGGCACCTTCTTTAAGTACTTACTTTCTTAAGTTTGATTGTTGAAATTAAGAAAGTCATGACTTTTACATTTTTAGGAGTACCACTGGATCCAAGAGGACCACAGGCCACGAGGCCCAGCTGTGGAACAACGTGCAGCCATCCCACCCTTTCATCCAGGACCCGACCATGCCCCCGAATCCAGCTCCCAGCCCCCTCATCCAGCTGGAGGAGGTGCGCCGACGGCTCGAGGAGGAGAAGATCAAGTCTGGAACGGTCCAGCCCAAGCAAAGGTAAGTGGACGCACATGTCATGTTACCACAGCGGTCTGTCTGGTCAATCAGTGCAGTTATTCAGCAGAGTCTATTCAACATGATCCACTGGGGAAGAATCCGGATCTATCCTTTTTCTTTAGTCAAAATGAAACGGTCCCTTTTGTTTTCTAGCCTGCTGTGCTGCTGGTCAGGTCTGTGTCTATCTAATGTTGTTGTTGGGTCCCTCAGGTATGTGATGGAGGTCATCCAGAGGGGTCGCACCGCAGTCAGGCCTGCACTGTTCCCTCCGCTCAGCGTGGTGCCCGCCGTGTCCGACAGCGAACTCTCCCAGCCCGAGTAGGTCCACCATGTCCTCCCACTAACTGTTCCCACTGTCATCCAATGTCCCATAAGTCACGGCAACCCAGTTCACTCCCCATTCACATTACGGGTAGTCTGTGTTGTCTTTATGTCCCACACTATCCTGGAGTTTGTTTTAATGTGGTATCTTATCCATTGAAACCTGGCAGCCAGTGAGCAAAGACTTATTTTCAGTGTCCAAAGCACAAACTGAATTATTTCTCCACCCTGTCATAAATAAGTAGGATCAGACTCGATGGTAGAAAACATATCCGATCCCTTGCTGGTTATTTCCCATGAAGAGCAGAAAGAAGATCACAGAGGAAGTAGAAGTGTGTGATTTCTGTGTTCTCTGCGGAGGCTGAAGTATTTCCAGGGGTGAGCTTGGTCAGCTTTCTTCTTTGTGAGAAGCATCTTCCTGTTTGAAGTTTCACTGCCCTCTCAGATGGGTGCTTAACAGTCGGAGGGAAGTAGGGGAAGTGTGTAAGAGGCAGATGAAAGGCAGAGTATGTGGTACGGCTCCGGTCCGGCCTGTGAGGACTCGGTGTGCCCGAAGGATCAGGGCAGACCGAACCTCTCAGTACTTCCAGTGTCTCGTAAATGAAAGTCACGTTGGTAACAATAGAGAGGCAGAAGAGGCTAACATGAAAGTGTGAAGTCCTGGTTTCCATTAACAAACAGAGTGACGATATCAGTGACTTGATCTCCGTCTGACTAGTAACGTCACTTGAGAAAAACAGATCCACCTCAGGGTGCTTCAACATTGTTCAAAAGATGTCAGGCTAAAAACACTCGATCACCAAGGATGATATTATGTCAGTGAGCACCACGGCACACCCAATGGCTGCTGGTAAGATCATCCTGTCATGAATACCAGAGTACACCCATTATCCTCATCTGCTGTCAGGCTGAACATCACACACACATCGGGATCTATTTCTCCCCCAAATAGAAAATTGCTCAGATGGTTGTCCACCTCACTTCATATGTGTAGTTTCCACCTGTCCGTCCTGTTGAAATGTTATTTCTGCTTCCTCTCTATGAGCTCAATCCTTAGAGGGCCTCTGTGTTGTTTCCTCCAGAGCTGGTTATTCAACGATGCTGGTGTTTTTCAGTGGTTAGCAGTCAGTCAGTCAGAGGATGTTAGTCCATATCGTTCCTCCCTTCACTACATACCTGTAGCTGCACATATTGATTAGTTTATGTATGCAGAACATACTGTGTCTAGCAGCTTGTTATTGCCAGGAAATAGATCAGACCCATTTTTTAAATCGCGATTTCTGGGGTCCTTTTTTAATGTGAAATAAAATATTCATATTTTTAAAGTGTGGACTTAAATAGTGGAGGAAGTTTCAAATTCTAACCAGTTTTGTCTTCTTCCCATTTGCAGACACAAAGGCAGTAAAAAGGCGGCGTGTGAAAACATCACTGTGGCGTATTACTTCTGCGAGGAGCTGATCCCGTACAGGACGTCCGTCAGAGGGAGGGTCGTCACGCTGGGCCAGTTCAAAGAGCTGCTCACCAAGAAAGGGAATTACAGGTGAGACGCATCACACCTATTGGTTATTAATCATTACACAACTGTCAGAGTTTGGAAGAACATTCTCAGAGCACAGGTTTGTCTGATGGATTCGTGGGAATGGAGTACATGAAAATTAGTTAAATGATATTGTCGGGTAGCTTGTATAGATTTGGGATTTCTTAAAACCTTCCGATGATTTTCAAAATCACGTTTAAGTGTCGATGGGGCTCAGCTGTGCTTCTTACCACTGAACTAATGGAGGGTTTTTACGATTAAAGGTCAGGATTTTCAATCACGAGTGTTTTCTGCTAAAGAGAGATGTCCGTAAGATATTAGTGATCATCTTTGAGTAGCTGCATTAAATTGGCGTGATGAATTATAACACGATGTACTGCTTATTAGCTTCTAACTCGTAAAAGTTAACCTTGTTCCTTGTGTTGTTTTCCTTAGATACTATTTCAAGAAGGTAAGCGACGAGTTTGACTGCGGGGTTGTGTTCGAAGAGGTCCGTGAAGACGACGCCGTCTTGCCCATCTTTGAGGAGAAGATTATCGGGAAAGTGGAAAAAATTGATTGAAGGTCACGTTGAAGAGGAAGGCGTCTAAAAGGGCAGCGTGTTAGAGATGGTGAAGAGGAAGTGATTGAGACGGGAGAAGTGGAGAAGGAAAGGAAGACAGAGCTGAAGTGGAGCAGGAGGACAAAGCAGCGGTCACATTGGACGACTCGAGGCTTCTTGAGGCTCGAAGACAAAAGATCTCATTCACTTCTTGGGAGTGTGATGTAGCATTGTAATGTTTACTAGATGAATGAAGGAACAAAAGTGCTACTAAAGCTACATATTTTTGATATGATGCATCAGAGGGTTTCTAAAGTAACCGCACTCGTCATTTTTATATGTATTGGTAACAGACGTGTACAGTTTGTGTTAAAAGATAACAAGATTTTATATCTATTTAAGTATTTAAAATGCTCATTTTTCAATCCTATGGAAGCGGGAGCGGCGCCCCCTGTTGGAGACGATGAAGAATTCTTTCTAGGGCTGATTTGTGTTTGTTTGACTTGTTGTGGACTCTCATGTTTGTGCTCTTTTTTTAATGCTATCACATCCCGGTACTTTATTTGGTGGCTGCACTTCCATTGTATTATACGCCGCTGACTGTCTCTGAATATCTGCAGCACCAAACATGAGAGATCAGAGAGAAACGGTGTACTGCAGTCCAGCACCGCAGCCCGGTGGGGATTTCCAGAAGAGTAGCTCGTTGTTTGACATGGATATGAGAAATACTCTCACCTACGTCATTATTTATTGTAGGGCTGTTTAATTGGGTTGAATTACTGCATTCTGTTGCTGGTTACCTGGTGTCTACTGCATGTGGATGTAGCTGATGGTATGTTGTTTTGGTTTAACCGAAGGGGAAGTCTTAGGAAAATTGGCTTGAAATCGTACAATATTTCTTTTTTTTTAGATGTGATTGGAAAGCACAAGTTGAATATCTATGCAAGCTGGTTCCCCTCCTCCAAAATCTCTATTGGGCATATTAATTAACTTAGTAAATAAGTTAAGAAATTCTTCTAAACAATTAAAAGCTCGGGCTGAGCATTATATATTGATATTATATCAATATGATGCTAGATATCTGAGATTTAGCATATCTTAATACGGCGTTACAGTAATGTGTTTTAATGTTCTGATCTAATTGTTCTATTATTTGCTTTTACCCTCTTTATTTATAAATTATATCCACGTTACTGATGATTATTTAAATGTAAATATTTCACAAATGGCCCGCGGTCAACCCTACGATACATTGACGATATGAATATTGGTTAAAAATATGGTTATGTTTTCTCTGTATCACCCAGCCCTATCGGAGGCTATCAGAACAATCAACATTCAATGACACTTTTCTAAAGGTTTTACTATTAAGTCATTTAACCCTTTTTTTTTAAGACAAAAAGAGTTCTTCTTCGCTGCCAGTTTGCTTGGTTTTCTTTGAGCGATTGCCAGTTTGACACTGAATGACGGTTTGGGTTCGGTTGGTGGTGTCCAGCCGTGCAGAGAGACTCCCAGATCCTCTTCACACACAGCATTTGAATGAGAAGGCCAGTGAATGTCATCCGAATGCTATCAGGAGATGGAAATGTTGCATTCATGATGTTTACGTCGGGAGTTTCAGCTTCGACGTCCCTCCATGTTGATTCCTCCAGACTCCTAAACTTTGAATCATTGCTAGCTTGACGATCAGTTAAAAACAGGGTGGATGTTTAAGATGCAGCCTTCTCCAGCTTATCGACGCTCCATCTCGTGCCTGGCAGGAATAGATAGTTTAGTGGATCCCGTTACACCAAAGAGGAAGAAGTAGAATAGACACGTAGCTCTTGAATGACCCCTTCACATTGCACTTAATATTCGGCGTCCTTGGTATTCATTCTTTTATATAAATGTAATCAGTGATGCTCTTGCACAAAGACCAGAATGTTCTTTGCGATGATTGCAGTTTTCTGATGCATCCTGTTTCATTCACATGGAGCACTTTGCGGCGCTCCCGGGACATTCAGACCTCCTCGTTCTTATTATTGCACCGCGATAGAAAAGGCCTGAGCCATTTCTTTCCCGTCCCTCCTGTCTGCTGGCGTAAATGAAATGTTATGCACTGGAAAAGCACAAAGTGAAGGGGAAGGAACACTGTTCAGATTCAAGGCCACCACGCTTTCTCCCCTCTACCTCCTCATTGTGCTCCACGGTGAGGCGTGAGCCGTCATAACGGCCGTCATGTTGTGGGATAAAAGGCAGAAAGCTACCTTGAAACCAGAGTGCTGTATGTAGATGTTTCTTTTTTTTTAGATGCCTAACTTCAATCAATTTAACTTTAATATATTTACTGCATTTGCCTCCAGCGGTCCTTTTTGTCTGTTAAATTATGAATCCTTTGAGTACATGTTGAATACTACAAGTATTGATTTTCATTGTTTATTTCGTTTGAAATATAGAGTATCAAATCTGTTATGATTCATACTGTGAAAGCCCCCAAACTTCCCTTATTTAAGATCAATGAAATGTATATAATAAACATGAGAGTGCCTTTATTACTAAGCTAATGATGTCTGCTGTGTGACTTTCAGACCGATGTGGGACATCCCGGGGATTCGCTTCCTTTTTTTACATTTGATTTTATGTGTCTTGTTCTTTTTTTGTGTCACTATTCCTTCCTTTTCTATGTAAATATGTAAAACTTAAATGTGTCATCAACCAGCAGCCCAGTCAGCACATTCAGTACCCTGGACCTGTTTACTAACTAGCATGGTTACCATTAAAGGTACCTGGACAATAAATACATGCAATAAACCAGCGCTTGACTTTGGAGTGTGATTCACCCAAACATTTCCTCCACAGAAACAAAATCTATTTGTGTAGATCATAATTTAAATACATGTTAAGTCATCTTTTATTGTATTGAAGTAAATATGGAGCTAAGATGTAATAAAATGGAGGATGAATACAGGCAGACGGTAACTATAGTGTGTTTTGAACATTAAAGGTTTTAAACGTGTTCTAGGAGAAATCTCAGAAACACAAGAATGAACAAAATCTGTCTTTTAAATGAAAATCTTCTTTAAACGTTTCCCCGAGGTGTTGAAATCACAGAATGCTTCATATTGTAGGTCCATCATAACTGTAATATTACATCACAGACTGAAGAGGGCGCTCTTAGATAAGTAGTCATATTAAATATGCTGTTTGGACATTTCAGAAGATAGCCAGAGCCTGGAATCACTTTTCCTCTGGATATGAGCTGCACAAAGCTTTTTGCTTCCTATTCTTGCCAGTGAAGCTCTTAACGCAGGCTCATACTGGACTCATAATTGATTAAACAATAAAAGCTTTTTTTTATCACAGCCTTCAAGCTCTTTGTGGAGTTAAATCGAAGAAATAACCATCAGTCAGTATTTCAAGCTAAATCTCTGAGCTCTCGGGTCTCAACAGCAGTTATTTCACCTCTCAACGACGCCGTATGACTCCGTCCTGCTGCCTGCTGTTTCCTAATGTGTGCACCACCACACCAATCATCTCACCCACCTCTGAGTCATCCAGCCACAGGGTTTTTCACCTTCGTCCTTGGAGGATTTGGTCCGGCTCTGCAGTCATACAATAAGAGACTGATTCAATGAGGTTTTGAGAAAAGTCATGTCGGTTTCCACTTATATGAAGTGCTGAAAGTGTTCTTGTATTCACATGAAAGCCTGGAGCAACACATTTACCTTAAGATATGAAGAAACATCATTTTTCATCTTCATGTTATGTAGATACTTTTCCAAAGAAAAAAAGTGAGTTTTTTTAGACCTATAGAGAACGATTAGAGCTTCTGTCTGCTGTCGTACGAACCATTAACTTCCATCCGCAGCTTACCTCCGACCTTGGAGAGCAGAGACTGCTTCCACCAAGGTTTCTGCTGTTGTTCTCTTGGATTATTAGCTCTCCCTCCTCGTTTTCATCAAGTCTTTACTGCAGAATGTAATGAAGCTGCAGCCTATTTCAGTACCAATGGATTCACCCTGGAAAGAGCAACCAAACACCCTCAAATCTCATTTCCCTTCGGCTCAAATTGAAAAATCGGAAGATCTCTTATTGTTTGATCAGCGTCAGACCCGCAAAACTTCTACAAAATAAACAACTGCTTTCTAACCTTCATTTTTGTAAGCTTAACTGTCTGAGGCAACATGATTAAACCCTGAAAAAACCTTGCGAATTATTGCCGCGTGGTTTCCAGAGCAACCACAGCAGCGGCACCAACGCTGTCAAGGGTGTCAGTTCGATAAATGATAATTTCCTGCCATGACCTCCAACCCAACAGGCCTCATCTCCGCTGCTACATCACGAAAGGCATCCACAGAGAGAAAAGAAAGACCAACCACCTGACCCCTCTTCTGATCGTCTAAGTGCAAGGCGTGTTTTTTCGGTGAAAGCTTTGTTCCCTCCGCGGTTCTTCTTCTGTGATAATGGGGCTGTTGGTACGGAGCGACATCCTTTTATGTCTTCTGCTGTTATTTCATGGTCACAAGAAAGAGAAAAAAAACAATTTGTTCCCGCTCAGAAGAATGAGTTTTTCTGATGGTTTATTGTTCTAACAGAAATGTCTTTCTCTTTCTTTTCTTGCAGGTTTTTTCTTACTAAAACTTGCTTGAAGATATTTGGTGCAAAATTGACGTCACCAGCAGAGGGGCGACGGAGCCTCGTTCTGGACGCACAAAATCAAAAAGTAAGACGTGAGATAGAAAGAAAAAGTAGAATATCATTAGATAATTGAATAATAAGTTAAAAATCAGTAGTTATGGCTCATGGATGAGTTAATGAACGGCTTACAGAGTGTCAGAGTGTCAGGACCTCACTGGTCGTCACCTACAAAGACACATAAAGGGACTACAAGGAGTCCAAAACAACTCAAAATAGGAGGAAAACGACCCAAAAGTCCAAGAGACACAAAAAGACCACAAAGACACATTGAAGGACTACAAAGAGTCCAAAACAACTCAAAATAGGAGGAAAATTACCCAAAAGACCATAAGGAGACACAACATGACTACAAAGACACATTAAAGGACTACAAAGAGACCAAAACAACTCAAAATAGGAGGAAAACAATCCAAAACACCATAAAGACCCGTTAAAGGACTACAAAGATACACATAAAAGGACTACAAATAGACCAAAACAACTCAAAATAGGAGGAAAACAATCCAAAAGACCACAAAGAGACACAAAAAGACCACAAGGACATATTAAAGGACTACAAAGAGACACATTAAAGGACTACAAATAGACCAAAGCAACTCAAAATAGGAGGAAAACAACCCAAAAGACCACAAAGAGACACAAAAAGACCACAAGGACATATTAAAGGACTACAAAGAGACACATTAAAGGACTACAAATAGACCAAAACAACTCAAAATAGGAGGAAAACAACCCAAAAGACCACAAAGAGACACAAAAAGACCACAAGGACATATTAAAGGACTACAAAGAGACACAATAAAGGACTACAAATAGACCAAAACAACTCAAAATAGGAGGAAAACAACCCAAAAGACCACAAAGAGACACAAAAAGACCACAAGGACATATTAAAGGACTACAAAGAGACACAATAAAGGACTACAAATAGACCAAAACAACTCAAAATAGGAGGAAAACAACCCAAAAGACCACAAAGAGACACAAAAAGACCACAAAGACACATAAAAGGACTACAAAGAGACCAAAACAACTCTAAATAGGAGGAAAACAACCCAAAAGACTACAAGGAGACACAAACTGACCACAAGGCTGAAAAACAAGACAAATGCATCAAAAAGCTCTGTGTTCTTAACGTTTAGTGAGCTGCAGTTGTGTTTAAGGAAATGTGCAGAAAAACAACTGAGAAAAAGCTGTAACCCGTTGATTCATTAGCCGGAGGGAAAAGAGTCTAATTATTCCTCCACACTGATGGCAAAGTGTGAAAGAAATGTTCCACATGGTGTCAGAAAACATCCCTCGTTCGTCCCACTAATGAGGGTCTGTGGTTGTGGGTTCTCGTGGATCAGAAGACCTCTGGTGTCTCCGGCTCTGCCATTAAAGACCAAAGGAAGCTACATCGTCGTCTACGTCTTCATGGTAACGGCCGACCAGATCTCTCAGGTCAAACAGCCTCACATGTTATTGATCATTGTCTTCTCTTTTGTTGCCCTGAACGTAACAGAACAACTTAGTGGAGAAGTTTAAGTCTTCTTATGTAAATGCTAACTGAGTGAGCTTCTTTTATGACAACAAGAGCATCACTTATTCATCAGCGTGTCCTTTAGAAGAGCAGCGTCGCCCCGTTCTGCTGTCAGCGCTGGGGGATCTCTGATCTCTGGGGGATCCGCTCTGCTTCCTAATGTCATTTCTTCCTCTTACAGCAGAAAACAGCACAAAGAAGCAAGAGGCAGTAAGAAGACGACTCATACTTCCTGCTTTTCTGCAACAGATATTGACCAATACTAGATTTTTATTTCTTTTTTCTTATTTCATCCCAATTTTTCGTTTTTATCTTATGATCTAGATTCCGGTTTTTTTATTATTATTATTATTATTATCTTTGCAGATAATCATCATCATTGGATTTGATATCACAAAAACACATTATCTCACTTTTAGTGCTCTATTTAATCTGTTTTTTGCACACTTTGAATTGAATAAAACCTCCACTTTAATCTCACAGAAGAAAATATTTTATTTAGTACATAATACTCTAAAGCATTGATAAATATCTATTTAAATATATATATATTCTTCAAATGTACAGGCTGTAATGGTTGAAAAGTCAACATGATGAAACAGAAATAGAGTACTTTATACAGTAAGAGGGTGAAATCACAGGAAAGAAATGAAGATTGGTCAGTGCAAAGGAGAGGGTTCTGTCAGGAAATTAGTCTCTCAAGAGGAAGATTGCATTAAATAACATCTGAGCAGAAGACGCTGAAAGACAAGAAGGTTTCCTATTTTACAGCTCTGAGGTAGGAGACAAGCTAACAACACACACAGCGGGAAGAAACCATGTAAACCATCAGCATCGCTCGGCAATACACAAAAACACATGCTTCTTTAAAAAGACACAACTCTTAACTGCGTAAGTGCACTCATTGATAAATTCAATTAAATATAAAATATTTTTACACCGTATATTAACATGCCGTGAATACAATCATCGCAAAATACAAGTAAAGTGAGAAAATGTGTCCGGTTTTCGAGGTCCAAAAGCACGAATGAAATTGAAGTTTAGAGTTTTGTTTGTTTATAATATATACGATAATTAAAATACCAGCAATATCTTGATACGACAGAACAGCATCTGCATGCAAGATATAAAGGAAACAGACTGAATAATGTCTCCAGTTAGAAAAACTACAATCTCTAAAAAACCAGTCAAAATCGGATTTAGTGATTACAGTTCCAGTTGTGTTTGTGTGAAGAAAAGATCACGTCAGAGATACATAGAAACATTTAAAAAGGAGAAAGTGTGACATTATGGGACACATTCTGTTGCTGCTCTTTTAAAAAAAGTGCTGGAATAATTCTCAACAAAACACATTTAAAGGTCCAGTGTGTAGGATTCGTATAATATTCCATCTTTTCATCAGGTCGCACTCCTGCTGTTGCTAAGCAACCAAAACCTGCACTCTGCAATGATGACGTTGCAATTATTGAGCAGTAAGCCTCGTTGGAGAAAACAAAGTCAAAACAATGAATGAGCGTTCGCAGGTTCTCCTGGCGCGCTTGGAAAGGGAGGGGTGAGTGGAGCCGATCCGACACACCGGGGCTTTAAATCACGACCGAAGTGCAGGCCCTGGTTAAGGCAAACGGTGCAGACAGGAAACACTGAGAATCTTCACTTTTAGTCAAATATGAACCTTTTCTGAGTTTATATGTTAGTGGAGCATTATGGGAGTTTTACGATGAAGGAAACACAAATTTGGTTGTGGACTCAACACTATTTATCTGTCTTTCCTTTCTGCCACCAAAACTGTGAATTTCATGATGACAAATTAACGTTTTTTTTAATCTTAGCTGCAGTGTCTCACGTAAGGCAATCTGTTCTGAGCGGCTGAATCACTCGTCAAGTCTGCCGCTGAAAGGGCAGATTCAGAGTCACCGTGGCTTCTCTGGGCTCGCCGATCGGCCTGTTGATCATCTCGCACTCGTTCTGTCGCGGGTGCTCCTCGATCATCTGCGACACCTCCGTGGAGCCCGCCTCGAACCCGGGCACCGTGTTGGCCACGTGCACCACGTGCACCTTGTTCCTCCCGTTTTTGCTGAGGATGCAGCTGAACACCTTCTTGAAGCCTTTGCGGAAGTGCTTGGAGACGAGGGCGTAGACGATGGGGTTGACGCAGGAGTTGGCGTAGGCCATGCAGTGCGAGAGCAGCCTGAAGGCGTACGTGGTCTGGTTGAAGGGGAAGTCTCCGTACAGGTAGCACAGGATCACCACGTGGTACGGCAGCCAGCAGATGCAGAAGAGCACCGTGACGATGATGATCATCTTGGTGACTTTGCGCTTGGCCCTCTTGGACTCCGACATGCCGTCCAGGGGGTCGACGGCGGTCCACAGGAACTTGATGGTCCGCGTGTACGAGAGGCTGACGATCAGCACGGGGATGACGTAGCCGAACAGGAAGGTGCACGTGTCCAGCACCTTGCGGTTCCGCTCCTCCCAGCCGGGGATGCACACGGTGCTGTTGCCGTAGTCGATCAGGTCGTAGTAGCTGAGGTAAGGGCCGGCAAACACAAGGGAAAGACCCCAGATGATCACCATGGCAACCACGGCGTTACACGGGGTCCGTAGCTCTCTGGAGCGCAGCGGATAGCGAATGGCCAGATACCTTTATAGAGAAAAGAGTGATGTGGAATGAGAGTTAGGTGATGTAATGACATGCAAGAAAGTCCACGAAGGATTTCCAACCGTTTCACAACCAGGTGGCATCGTTCACTTCTGCATCCACGATGATGGAACGTTTGATTGTGGTTTTATTCACCAATAGTTTGATTGTCTGGAGGGAACACTGCAGGATGCTGCAGCCTCTACACTCTCTGCTACTTTGTGGGATGATGATCGGTCACACCGGAGCCTGTTGTGGGTTATTGAATAAAAAATAAAAAGAACGCCTCAGGGAAATATCTCCAACTGGCTTTTATACCCACAGATTTTGTAGGATTATCTATGAGGTTGGATTTTTTTTCATGCACCGCTTGGTAAAATCATGCATGGCACATTGTTAGTGTTGCTGCAGGAGAAAATCCCTCCACACATCTGAAGGTGTCATGAAGAACGAGCCTGATGCTTCTATCTCACAGATGTCCTTCAGTGGTCTGACACGCTGCTTTTCACACCTTACAGCTGAAGTTATCGCCTCATCGACACCTCTGTCGAACAGGGAAGTCTGTGTTCAACATGCTGCCGTGAGCTTCGGGGTCTCTGAGAGTAAACGAAGTGCTGCAGAACACAGGGATTCTGGGTAAAACGCTGCAAAATCCACGTCGGCCACATCTGCATTTGCAAGACGCTTCGATTGCTCTCGGGAAACGGAGGCAACGGCCACTCTGGTCCGTGAAACCTGACTGGAATGGGATGAGGGACACTTAGCATTCAGCACGACGGAGGCTCGGACCTGACTATGTATGTTCAGATTTCTGAGAAAGGGATCGCTAATGACCAGTCGGCTGACGTGTGGCAAGAGGAAGAGGAAGCCGAGTGTTTCTCTGAACTGGAGATCAATTTAAACGTTGAAAAGCATTCTGGGAAACATCTGTAATGACACTCCCCCCCCCCCCCACTTCATGATGTGTTGGCTCAATCCAGATGCTCTTTCAGTATGTATATATACATCATGGGTGCATATTGGATTTGTACCCATGATGTAGTCAACTGCTATATTCATATAGCTGTACTACTGTAGATAGACATAGACGTTTGAACATAGAGGTTAATAAATCCATATGTAGATTCTCTCTCTCATATTTTTTGGTTTTGGAGCCACAAATAGCATCATATTATCGTAGTTACACAGTTAAGTAATTGTGCATAATGTACTCCTTGATTAGAAGCAATAATGCCAACTCCTTTGTTGTCTATTGAATCATTTTCACACGGGATGTTTGTCTGGCATGGAATCACAGTGAGTATGATCTGCCCGTGGGCGGCTCACTGTAGCAGCAAATATTTCCCAATGAAAGACCGAGAGTGTGTGTGTTTGCCGCTGTTCATTCAGGCTGAACCGTGATTTAATTCCTGTTGGGGATTCCTGGTCTGAAGGGCAACTGTAGGCTGCTGCCGCCTTTTATTTTTCCTCCATACTTGTTACACAAAAAGCAGAGGAGGAAAAGAGCAGAAATCCATTAACGTGGACTGATGTCGCTGCTTCTTTTTCCCAGACTGTGGAGGAAACAGGATGAAATCTCTATCCAATCCTCTGTGTGTAAACACAGCCGGTGTGAGCGGAGGGCAGACGCACAGCGACTCTGTCCACATTGACCCGAGGATGTTGTCTGACAGCCATAATGAGGCTCTCTGCCAGGGATGTAATTTCCAACCCGGGGATGATGCATGGTTCTCTCAGAAGATGGTCGATTACAGATGCAGCGTGTCTGTAAGGTCTTATAGGTCTAATTCTGTCTGTGAGCTGTTGTTGAAAATAACATTTGTGTTGTATGAAAGCTTCTTTACAGCCTTCAGAGTTCTACAACCTTCATAAGATGTTTAGCCTTGATGCTCTTTGTTGAAAAATGCAACTTCCTCTGCTCCTAATGGCATTTTCGAGGCTCCACCAATCAGAGCGGAGAAGTCTCTAACGCAGATGTGGATCACAGATGGTGATGATCGCATATTCTCTCACACATTGTCTGTTTCATTTACCAGAATTAAATGAAAAATGTTTGATGGATTAATAGATAACCTTTACTGTACTCGCAGCTATAACAACAATGTGTTGCAGCAGGAAACAAAGGGCTTTATGGGTAATATGTCATAATAATTATCTCTCTCGTGTTTACAGTAATTATTTCAAGGTAATTTGAAAAGGGATTATGGATGTTTCAAATGTCAAACAATAGCCTGTTAAGTGGAAAGGATTTTTGCTGCGTTATATAACGTGTGTTTGTATTTTCTCTTCTGGGACGCGACGGATAATAAACCTACCTGTCGACGGAGACGGCGGCGAGCGTGAAGCTGCTGGCGTACATGGTGAGGTTGATGAAGAAGTGCACCACTTTGCACATGAAGGAGCCGAACACCCAGCCCTCCAGGGAGTAGATGGTGGCTTGGAAGGGAACGCAGAAGATGATGAAGAAGAAGTCGGCCATGCTCAGGTTGAGGATGAACAGGTTGGTGGTGTTGTAGCCCACCTGGCCGCTCCGCAGCAGCACGGCCAGCACCAGGCTGTTGCCCACGGTGCCCAGCAGGAAGATGAGGGAGAAGACCACCGACACGATCACGCTGGCCGGGTTCAGCTGGTAGCTCTCCGAGACGTTGGCCTGCCCCGCCGGCCAGCTGAAGTCCTCAAAGTCAGACATGTTTGGAAAGTCTGAAATAGGAGAGGAGAGAAAATACAGCATGAGGAGCCGAAACCAGGCCTAGAAAGCAGATCGGCCAATCATAGCGTAGCTTCGTCCGTCTCAGATCAGGGTCTGACAACATGCAGGTTTGGATTCGGAGCTAGTCGAGGTTAAAGGTCGTAATAGTGAAACCCGGAGAGGCTGGAATTAGATGTAATGTGACTGTGATCTGGAGTTTATCCAGTTAAACTGTTTGACATCCTGGATGTCCTTCAAACTGGAGACTCTTGATTGATTCAGGGCAGTGACAGTGTGGGCTCCGGTGGGCGGGGCCTAGTGAAGGAAACCTTTGAAGACAAGCCTCATATTGATATATATACGACGATGATGATGATTCACTCTTTTTAACATTGTACTAAAAAGGCTGACAACGCCTGAACGCACCAGAAGACTTATTTATCCAAGTAATCCCCAGCGGGTTTCTGTCACACATGATAATAAAATGAATTAGAGGCTGTTTTTAATTGGCTGGTGACATACTGTCAGATGTGTTCGGGGACTATATTCACTGTTACCATCACAAAGAAGGTTGCAAAGTTCAATCTAAATAGAAATGTTGCTGAATTCATTCACACTTCATATTCCACTCCATTTCCTTTTAGAAAGGTTTACTGAGGTTCACCTATCAAGTGAATGTTTTTTCCTGCCGGTGACTCATGCAACATCCTGCAGAGATTTATTGGCTTTTTTTTAGGTAAATGCGTCCGAGCCACTTCCAGCCTCCTCTCCTCTCTAATTCAATGAATTGTGCTTTAATCCCAGAGCGGTTCGAGTGCTCTCGTCGGCTCATTTCTCTCTGAAAAGGACGAAGAGCAGGAGTCCATGTGAGCCGGGGGATCTTTGCTTTCAGGCCACGACCCGTCGTCACCGATGACAACCTCGGCTTCTGACGTGTTGCTGGTTTGTAAAGGGTTTTTGTAGAAAGTAAAGAGTTGCTGTTGATGGTGAAGCTGAAGAGAAGAGAATCACACAACAAGCTCGATGCCTGTAAATGTTTCATTTAATCCAAGGACGTTAAAATGCGAGAACATTGACACTCTTTTCCTGTTTTAATTGGTTCACTCCTAATGCATCTTTATGTTCCCCCTGCTTTATGATGGTCCGCCCCGCCCCGACCAGGTTCACCTCTGTCTCATTAGTCCTCACCTCCCCTCCTGCTCACCTGTCCTCACTACCCCAACTACTCAGTCACTATTAATACCTGACCCCTGACCCCTGACCCCCGGGTCGTTTTAGCTGCTTTCTGACAGCTCTACCTGCCTGCCTTTCCGACGCTGAACTTTTTGTGCAATCCTGCAAAAACGACTCTCAATTAGGTTTGGAGGGAAACGTATTTCCTCCCCAACTCAGATTCAGCCAGTTTGAAACCAAAAATTGTTCAAATGTTTTGTATGATGCATCAAACGCAATCGCGACAAAATCTTCACCTCGAAACGTGACTCAGTTTTGAGGAGAAAGGGCTGTTTTAGTGGTGGTAAAGCTCCTCCCTGCCTGCTCCCTGCACCGAGACACAAACAGTTTCTAGGAAACAGACTTAATCGACTGGATGTTAAGAATATATTCTAATATTTCTCACATTGTCGTGTCTTGAGGTTGTGAAGAAGAAGCCTTCACACCTGAAATCCCACATCCAGCTGGGGCTCCAGAGGTGACGACGGGCTGCTGGGAGCAGATGCAGCTACATCTGATTCAAGTGTATTCTAATCAGTTCTTCGTGCTGATTTACCAAGAGAAGGGGGGACTCTGATGTTTCTGCAATGCAGACAAACCGTTCATTGACCGCTGACGCCTCCTGAATGTAAAGTTACATCATCATCAAACGACGGTTTTCATTTGGATTGGTTTGGTGTGGAGATAAAAACCCAAATTGAGCGAATGTGGATCCAGTTCGGTTATGTTCTTGGTCTTCTTGATGACGCCACATGTGCCAAGTCTCCCTAAAGCAAGATCGTAGATCTGAGTAGAGCTGAAGAGCCATGAAGAGAGTTGCTAATTATCCCACCTAAATTAATAGAGCAGCATTTTTAAACGACCAATGTGCTGCAAGTGATGTGCTGTCGCATTTATCTTCCAGCTCAGGAGCTCCGACTGCAGCCGAGATGGAACGATTAGATTGTGTTTTCGGCTGTCGTCCGACGATGAAGAAATCAATCACAGAAAACTGTATTTTTATGAGGCTTCTGTAAACACAGACCATTAAAACTGATCCTCTGAGACATTATTTGAAGGCTTTTCATGCTTCCTTTGCTCAAAACTCAGCAGCCTAAGATGAATTATTAAACACGATTAAACTTTCAAAAATCCTTTGAATCTGAACACGGGCTGCCCGTCCGCCTGCATAATCACAGTCGTGCCTGAGGATGCACTGATGACGGGCAAATAAATGACCCTCTGCAGGGGGATTGTAATGTGTTCTTAGTAACGTTATTCGGAGGTTGTCAGTCGCTGCAGAGATATTTTCCTCAGCTCTGTCGATGCCGATACCTGACTTCAGCAGCCTCTTTGATGTTGAGGCGGATTCCCCCCAGTTCTTCCCAGTAGGGAGGACGATTTAAACTGATGTTAGATATCCGACTGCGGTGGGACGAACAGGTCTCAGGAGGGGATCCCAGCAAACAGGGGGGCATCCGTTTCCAGAGATGGATGAGCTGGTAGTGTCCTGACAGCTCGCCGACTGTGGCTGAGCTCAGTGTGACCGTCGTGTGGGCGCAATTAGAGTTTTTGGAAATGAAACAGTGAGTAATGAACAGAGCCGAGACCAGGAGGAGGAGGAGGAGGAGGAGGAGGAGGACAGTGATAATGTGGATGAAACAATTTTCACAGGAGATTCTTCAGCATTTCAAACAACAATAACGGTGAGCAGGCACAGATTACATCATCACATCACAGAGCTAGAATATGACTCAAAGCTAAATTTGGGAGGTTGTTTATGCAGCCAAACAACCAAACTTTACATATCATTGCTGCATTTTATAGACAGGGGGATTGCGTGTGACATGAATTTGAATTGCAGACGTTCTCTGCAGCGTTTCTATCCCACACTAACAGCAGACTCAGCTTCAGCCCGGGCAGACGCAGCGTGGTAAACCTACCTGACGACGGCAGGATGGGAAGCCTCCTCTCAGCTTGTGGACCAGACTCCCAGTAGAGCTGCTCCCGTTAAGATGCTTCCACTCTGAACGCCTCTGTTCTCCCAGTGTGCACCGCTATCTGCCTGTGCTGCTGCTATCATACTCTTACTCCGCCTCCCCTCCTCCTCCTCCTCCTCCTCCCCTTAGTGAGGACTCCTCCACATCCAATGTTCACTCCTCACTGCAGAAAAGGGATTACAGAGCCGGGGCATCCCGCCAATCTATCCGCCATCAGTGCATAATCAGGAGGTTCCCTGACAAATAACCCCTGAAGCAGCATTGATCGCTGACACATGCACCCAAATCAGCCGATCCCCAAACGAGGCGCTGACCTTTGCAGCCGCATTAATCCTCACCGTCGCTTGTTAAGTGTCACCATTCAATTTAGCCAATCAATTCAGGTTTGGGTATTTCTGAAGAAGTTTTTAAAATGTGATTTATTTTTGTAGGATCAAACGAGTCACTTCATTGGATGGATGTTTTCAAATGTTTTATTTGAACTTGCAGGAACAGGAAAAAACATCTGATGCTTGAGGCGATGTTTAACGTGCATCTTTATTCATGAACACAGGGTCAATAACACATCCTCAAGCTAACGTTTATGACTGTTGCTGCAGGAATCTCTGTGGTTCGCAGCTTTGGAGGGTTTAGATCTGATCATTGAACTATGAGATGTTATCATCGAATGCATATCTCAGCAAGCAATTACTGTTTATTACTTGCTTTTTCAGAAAATGTCATAATCACTCAGACCCAAAATATTATTGAAGAATGAATGAATGGAATTCACTCCCTCGACTCCCTCATCCAAACATAGAAGCAAACAAACAAGCATAAAATGGAAAATCCAATGAAAAGGTAATAGAATTGGTTAAAGGGTCAAGCTGAGTTTTTGTCAGAGAATGATGACTCATATAACAAGCAGGATGGAAAAATATCATCCACTAATGTTGTGCTATGAGTAATGTAGATGAAAATAACAAAAACGATTTAGAGGGTTATTATAAACAGCAGGTTATGTTATTATAAACAGTAAAAGCTGACTCCTGACATAGATTTAGCCTCATATTTTAATATATTAAGAATGTAATTGATGTTCATGCTCTTTTTCCCCAGATATTGTATGTATTGGATCCTGACACCTCTAATAAAGGATCCACATGAAGAAAAGCAGAGAAGGGCCCAGGCTGCTGCCACTGAGGCCCTAACAACCTGATTATTAATTTACTCACAAGCATCGTCGTCAGTGTGAGTAGAAAACATTTTGCCAAATCAGCAGGGGTCTGACGTGGTCTGGGCTGGCTCGGGTACCTGGATCCTGATTGGAGACTCTTAATAATGCAGCCAGACACCCTTCAGTCTGACACATTGCTGACATGCTGTCAGCCAGCATTCATCACGGAGCAGCACGTCCACGCCCACAAACACACACACAGCTGGAAGCCAAAGCATGCTTTAACATCCATTACTTTACTGTCCATTTATGTCATTTATTATTGCACTTTGTCAATATGTTTTCCCCCGTCTCTACAGTATTTGACACAGACACAATCTGAATGTCATCCCACTGTTCAAGCCCACAAAGTTATGAACAGTGAACATTGATTTGATCCGTCGTATAGACAACTAACACCTAAAGTTACCTGTTTGATCATTAAAATCCTCACACAGCGGGACCACCTGCTTAGTTTGGACAATGATGGATTCTGGCCTCGCTGTCAGGAAAATTAACATTCAGGAATACCTCTGGGTGTTGTTCCGTGAGGGTGTTTCCATGGCAACCGCAGATTGAAAGGATGGCAAAAAAGAAAAAAAAAAAAAAGAATACAGGATTGATTTCCACCCCAGAACACGAGGAGTTAGGATGACATTTTACAGAGTATAGTCTGCATGGAAATGAATGAATTATTAAAATGCAGCTTCAGGCCAACAAAAAACAACAACGTTTTCTTCTGTTGGAGTTGAACCTCGGAGATTTCTCAGCAGAATTCAGCATAAGGTTGGTATCTGGAGAGGAGGAGTTCTTTTTACTGTTTGCCAACTATAATAAACTAGACTCCCCTGATGACTTCATGGAAACACTCGGCTGTTTGTCTCCATGTAACGCTCCCTGAAACGTGAAGAAAGAGTTATTCTTCTACAAAATAAAAGATGAATTGATTTCAGAGAGGAGCCATGACAACATGTACCCGTGACATGAAATATCTCCTCTGATAAAAGTGTGATCAAAACACTGACACACTCATTAATTCAAAATGCAACGTCGCTCAAAGAATCACACGTTCTGGATTCAATCAGCTCTTATTAATTAGTCTTCTCCCGAGGCGTGGAGAGCCTGCGTTCAATATTGATGTTTTACAGTCTTAATTGATTTTAATTGTGAGTGAACGGGTTCAGCTGTGTGCGAATCTGGGAGCTCTCAGTGCAGAAGTGGAGGCGCAAGAATATATATATATATATATATATATATATATATATATATATATATATATATATATATATATATATATATTTATATAGTGAAGTGTTAATCTCGTGTGCACACCTTGGCTCTTGATCGTGAGCTCACACTGTGCTGAGGGATCAATACGTCCATTGGTGGACTCTATATGTGCCGTCGTTTACCTCACTGGTATTATATATGGCTTTCTGGTCAATCATATCCAACTCAAAGTCTTAACCTAATTGTTTTTTTGGGAATGCATCAGTTATGAATGTGAACTTTGAGGACTTTGAGGCAGCGCTGGTTGAGTCAATGTGACTGTAAATATCTGTATGAGTGCACAGATATCAATACTATCCTTTATATAACACTTGTAGAAGTGAATGCACTACTTTTATGTTAAATATTTTAACGTCTGCACTGTTTTTTATTATTGCAAATATGTTTTTATTCTCCTTGTCTTTCTGTAATGCATTTTAATTTTGCCTTTATTTTCTAGTAATTCTTCTATTTTTTCACTTTATTGTATGACATGTTATGATGTGAAGCACTTTGAGTCTGCCTTGTGGATGAAAGGTGCTATACTAATAAAGTTGCCTTGCCTACCTCTTTTTTTTTTGGATGAGGACATCTCATCATTGATGAGATTCATTTAAACATCTGATGGTCGGTCTGTTCGCTGCTCTCGTCCAGAATGAAATATATATATATATCTCAACAACCACAAGATGGATTGGATTGTACAGACGTTCATGGTTCCCTGAGGATGAATCCCCCCTTCCTCTAGCGCCACCATGTGGCTCACATTCCATTAATTTGGATGCATTACCGTGACATTTGGAAGAAACATTCATGCTCCCTCTGGAGGAATCGGAACAACTTTGGTGATCCCCTTTGTTTACATCCAGCGCCACCATCAGGTCAAAAATATGTCCAACAGCCCCATCTATGGATCACATGACCTCATTATGTAACAGCTAAACTCAAAAGGAGCGTTTTCTACACGTTGTGAAGACAACATGGCGTTCATGTTGTCACTCTGAGTCATCAGCATATTCATCTCAGCGGCAGAATGAGGCGTGATTACAAAGTGACATATTGCACAGTGGGTCAGTCCCGGTCTCAGCTGCATACTGCATATCATTATCCCCCCGGTTGTCATGGAAACAAATCAAGAGGATGGAGTGCGAGGTACTTGTTTTGGGGTGTAATTTCCGCAGGGATTGTTTTTTTTCCCCCAGTTACAAAACGAGAAGCATGAGTCTGGCATCAGCTTCAAAGCACTTCTGACAATATTTCAATTCTTCAGAGTTTTGCTGAAATCTGACAGCTTAGATGCGTCGGATGATGTGAACTCTGTGTTCTCACTCACAGCCTGAAGCAGCGAAGCAGGAGAAACGCTCACATCGATCTGATCTGGAGACAGTGGTCATTTGGCTTATAGGATTACTGGTGAGTGTACGAACTTTATCACAGAGTATTTTCTCCCCATCGCTGCGATAAAACACTAATTTCCAGGACACTTGCCCTCTGGCTTTATTTAATGTGACGTCATGACGCCGAAACCACGACTATATGGATCTGTTGGCGGCGTCTTTCAAAAGGCCTCCATTAGAAACGGGGCCTGCAGTCAATTCAGGGTGAGTTTGTTTTGACCCCAATCAAAAGCCGGAGGAAGAACGTTTCATTTCATGGAGGATCCTTCAGGAAGCCCGAAGGAAAAACCACTTCAAACAACACATCATCAAAACAGCAGAGGGACGGCGCTCACACGGCCACGAACAGATGACTGCTTCAGTGTAATCGACAAAAACAAGACATAATAAGGAAACTTAAATGGAATTGTAATCACCTTCTGTGCATGCATCGTTATATATAATTTACATTTCATTTTACATCGTCTTGTATTTACATTTTAATATGTCTACATGTCTATAACGCACACATCCTCCCAGGGATCCATTATGATTCTGACTCTGACCATCGGAGAAGATGATATATGATAAATTAACATTTATCTATTTGTTGAAAACATCTGACTTCACCTCTGCTGTACAAATCATAACTTTTCTTACCTGCGGCTGCTGAGAAATCGACTGAGAGAAGAAAACAATGAACATTAATGCTTCATGATGCTTTGAGTTCACACACACATGCGGGGGATGCTCCAACCCACCACACAGAAATCTGATTTATTATTTAAACCTGAAAAAAACAGCTTACATTAGAGATGTGTGTATTTACTGGAAAGAAGCCGGTTTCATGTGTGCAGGGATGAGCAAAACATTTCTTCTATCAAATACAATAACATCTATAAAAGTCTAAATATACTTTAAAGGCCTAAACAACTTTTATATGTGAAATATTTAAGTGTAAAAACAATCCTATACAGGCTCAATACGCGGTTGCTTCAGGGAGAGTTGAAATCGTGTTCCCATTGGCTGATTGGTTGATTAGCTGTTTTTGCTCCACGCTGATTGGCCCTCGCACAGCCGTGTGCTTCGTGACGTCCAATCACATTCACGCAGGTGTTCCGGGCGGATATTTCAACCTGTCGCTCGTCGCGGCTCGCTGGTGCCAACTCTTGTTTACGTCACAACACCGGATCTGACTGTTAAATAACTATTCGCAGTGTGGCGCGCGCTGTCTTCCCGCGCGCTGTCTTCCCGCGCGCTGTCTTCCCGCGCGCTGCCAGATGTCGGGACCGAAGCCGTGTTTGCTGTCGGACCTCGGCCGCTCCGTTCGCGGCCTGCTGCCCGGACTTTGACCCGCCGTTCCCGGATCCAAAGGTAAGGCTGTGCCGCTGTGCTGCGGTGACATTTTGGCTCAGTAGCGGTTGTGTTGCTATCTGTGGCTGCTTCGCTGCTGATGTTTGTTTGACGTCAATTGCATGGCCTTTTTGGGCGTTTCCGGCTTCCGTACTTGTGGTTGTTTAGTTTGTTATTCTGTAGAATCTGTGTTTTCCTATGAAATCTGTCTATAATCCCCCAAAAAGAAGCCCATGCAGCAGTTGAGTGTATTTCTTGTTACTATAATGTCTAAAGCGAGTGTTTGAATCCTCATGTTTGGGCTCACTTGTTTCTACTGGCTGTTTTTGGTTGCTTCCTATTACCCCATGCTGTTTATTGCATCAGAATTCTTTATTAAACTTTGGTTTCTGGTTGTTGCTGAAATCAACCTGTGATCACGCCTGTATGCCTTTCAGCAAAATACGTGTTGTTATTTTGTCTTTCTAACGTCCCTCCCACTCCATTAATTATGAATATGCTGCATTATGGATTGACATCTGCTGCTCACCTTGACTCTGCATTTGAGGAAATATCAATAACAAGTAGACAGCCTAAAGCTGAGAGAAACACTTTATTTTTTTTAATGTTTTTCTTCATATACCATCCACGCAGCACCAGGATCAGCTGGTCGTCTTACTGTTATAATAGCCATGGTAACCGGTCAGTGTTGGCATTTCTGAGTTAAGTCTGTGGGAGTTCTGGATCCTCAGCAGCCTTTTCTGCGTTTTCTCTACTTTTGTTCACTTTATATGATTTATTATTCATGTATTTTGCCCAAAACACATTTTTTCGACTGGCTGCCAAGCCAATGGGTCCTGTTGAATAAAATGAGAAATACATTCTCTACGATTTGATAGAAAACTGTGTTTATCAACAGCTGTTGAACGCTTAGCTGGCTGTGTGCATTGTTCACAGAGGATGTACCCTAATACTGGTCTTACAAAGGACCATAGAATTGATATTACCATGTATGTACTTGGTATTCAGTGTATTAGTATGCTTCATGTGATGCTGATTGTGGTAAATAGACACCAGCGTGTCGGCATTATCACAGCTTCACGTCTCAATCACAGGCTTGTTTTCTGATGTCACTGAGAATCAGATCTTCTTTGTCTCCAGTCGTGGATTTAACACGTCGGTTTAGTTTCTGCTCTGTAACACCATACGAGTTGAAAAGGTGCCTTAATGCTCGACTGCATCCTCTGTAGATGGAAGACGTTCATTCATGCTGACTTGTGAAACACAAAAACATGTACCAGGGTTTGTCGGTTGGTAAACTTTGAAGGTGTACTTTCTGTTGTTCTTTGGATTTGTCTCTGAATGCATGACTGGCTGAAAGGCTGGGTAACATAAATGTGGTGGCGCCCAGGAGAGCTCCTCACCCCTGACTGACCTGGACCGGTTCATATTGATCGTGCTGCAGACGCTCACCGGTGTCCTTGGGTTTGTTGGAGCATGAATTTGGTGGAGAAATGTGTAACGGAGATAATTACTAGCAGGAGCAGAGAGCTGCGGTACTAAAGAATGACGATTTAATCAATGGGAGGTGAAGTGGGCGGCAGCACTCAGAAATAACATAACAGTTTCAGTCTTCTCCTGAGCTTCAAATATATCCTCACACTTGAAATCTTTTACAACCCAACCAGGAAATAAAACCATCTCTGACAAACTGGCTCAACCTTGAACATTTGAACCTTTTTAACAAAATCATCCAATCCATCCAATCTTTCTGTGATGCTGCATATTTTATATCACTTTTCTACAATTTCATTTTTAAGGAACATTTTGACTTTATCTCAAAATCTCAATACTTTGTAAATATCGGTACGTTTTCCAGCAATAGAAGGGGTTCAGAAGTAATCATGAAACATAATAATAGTACCTTTTAATATAATATTATAAAATATGGTGGAGGATAGAACCAAATAGGCTACATTTCCCAGATTTTTTATCATAATTGTAACTTTTTCACACTAGCCAAAGTCTATAGTGTCCCAATCCCACACTCATATTCAGTATGGATATTACACTTTCATAGCAGAGCGTACAGTATTTACTTTATTGAGTAGTCTCTATTTGATTGAAACTGTCGTTGTTGACCTCTGCTCCCTTTACTCATCTCCACACTTCAATCACAAGGTAAATTAGATCAATCCCTCCTTTACTGTGAGTTTACCATCAGCTGTTCCCGTGACCTGCTTTCTGCCTGAACACCACTCATCTCTTCAATGACGGAACATTTTACAGCGAGGGGAGAGAAAAAAAAACAGAATTACACTCCAGCGAGCCCAATGAGTGTCAAGTAATACTTGGAATGAAATCCTACCCACTGAGTTTTAAGAGCTCAGCCTCCAGCTTCCAGTGTTTTTAAATGGCTGTAATGAATTTCTTCTCCCGCTGTGCTCTCATCAGATTTTCACCCATAATAATATCCTAGTAGGTAAATGTCACTGTTGGACTGTTGGTGGGAATAAGAGCAGAGAAAATTAAAAAGCATGACGTACATGAGAGCATTCTGCAGAGCTGTAAGCACAATACAGTCTTTGTTTGCTGATAATAATACAGCAGCTGGGCTAAAACGATAAGTAAGCAACACTGCCAGGTAGCTTGTGGGCCCATTTGGTTCCAGACCAGAAGCCAGACCAGGTCCTGGTGCTGCTGGTGAACCGGTTGGACATCTCAAGTGAAGGTGATGTGTGTGTTTTTTGGTGCTTTAGTGACGTCTCGTTACCATGGCAATCAATTCTATAAAGATGTGTTTTTGGATTTGGGTGGACCCTTTTTTGGGCAGAAGGTTCCCGCCGCCGCCGGCACATCCTGATCCGCTCTCCTGGTTTCCTGCTGTGATGTGAAGTGACATTGATGAAGACGAAGCGGTGTGTTTTCCTCCCGGTCATAAATCTCCAGCTGAGAAACAAGTCTCCACCTGTGACACCGACACCTGTTATTTACTATGAGAGCGAGAGTTTTACAGTTTTACAGAAACACGTAGAAAACCAACCATTAAGGCTTTCATAAACGTATACTTTTATAAAATATGATATATTTTTATTTGATGAGTTATTCTTTACACAATAAAGTAAGGAAGTTATTCCAATAAATCATTGTTTTGTTGGATATTTACAATAAATCCTTTTCATTTTGATAAAATAAGCAGAAAACTTCACTCTCGTAAGAAGAACTTGCTTATTTGTTGAAAAATATGCTGAAAAGGTTCAGCTTGACTTAGAAAACGCAGCCATGAGGATTCACGGCCATGTTTAACGTCACAAGAGAATCATTCAGACACCAATCCCTCTTCGTGGCAGCAGTCAGTCAGAAATCCTTGAGGTGCACTGAAACGAATGAAAACAGACACAAAGTGATCACGTAGCCATTCATCACCTGAGATTAACAAGGTACTCGCTGAGTGAATTTCCATGTGTTTCTCCGTCACCACCTGGGCTGAAATCCTCCGAGACGAGAGGCAAGAAAGTCTGAGGCATCGACGTTTGATGACCTTTCAGCAAACACAGACCGAATGTCTATTTTTAAGTGTTTTCTATTGTTTTCCATCTTCGTAAACCCTTCATGTCACTCAGCATCGCTCCGCTTCTCTGCCCAATAATCGCTTGATATGGAGTATTTGGACTAATGGGAGTTCTGCGTGCTCTGCAGGCCTCTAATGCAATCAGCTAATTGAATACCTTTTTGTTAATTTCATAACAGCCAGCCGTTTGGAGCAGAACCAACCACTTATCCGCGTTTCGAACACTATTTGTGAGGCTGGAGAGGGTGGATTTCTTCCTTTTGATATCTGTGTTGTAAACATCTCTAAAACCTCTGTGTTGTACAAACCCGATCCCATTTATCTCCCTAATTGGTGCTTTTCACTGAAGTGCCTGCAGACACTCAGAAACAGAGTTTAGTAATGAGAGGCATCAAGTAGTTTCTTTCATATAATATTGGCTAATATAATATTAGCATTTAACCCAAAACATTAAATTAGGTATAAAAATGTATCTTCCTGTGAGGAGCTGCTTATGGACGAGACTGTTAAAAACAACAATGGCGTCGATCAGCATCAGTTCTCACAGAGCCGGCACTGAAGGCTTTTCTCCATAGAAAAGATGTTAATAGGCCTACTTGCACTAGTTCGAACAAAATTACTTTCCTCATCAATATGCAAATGTATGCAGCAAGATGCTGCAACTGATTAGATCATAATGCATTGCTTTGAATAGTTTTAATTAACTCTGTACAGAAAACTACAGAATACAATGTCACACACTGTGTGTACATACATACATACAGTATATACGCTGTTTTCCATCAAACAGCTGAAGTGAAAATTCAAGCCTGCTGTAAAGGATTAAATGTAATCTGAGGTGTTGCTGCCCTCTGCTGTCCAAACAATGAAAGACTCATATAGTGAAAAACTGAAATATTCAGTGTACAGTGATGTAAAACATCTTAATTTCTGAATACAAATATATATTTATAAATATTCATAATTTTTGCTTGATTAACGACTTAATTATCAAATTTGTTGCAATTAATTTTGACAAATCAATAGATTGTGATCCAGTAGCAAGAAAGATGTAAAGATGTCTGTAAATAAGTAATGAACTGACGTCATCACAATCCACTTTAAAAGAAATACAACTATATAAGTCTATATGGTCTTCATCCACAGCAGTTCTGATATAAAAACTTTTAATTACAATGTTTCAGTTTCAACCAGAGTGCTGAATAAATGATCTGATTAACCCTTCAAATCTCTCAACTTGTGGATTTGCCTCATTAACAAAATCAGAATCAACGCAGCAATACACAATTCGGGATGCATCTTTGAAATAATTTATTCAATATTCATATATGTTAATATAATGGTTTCATCATGAGCAGCATATAAAATATTTACAGAGCGAAGCATTAATAAAAATGACAGATCCTGCTGGGAAAGTGTGTGCTTATATCGTAGAAGGCGGTAATATTTCAGCAACTTCCAAGGAGGACTTCTTCATTTAACAATCATTGATCCTGGATATCTCTGTCCCGGATGTGGAGGTTCTAGTAGCTCATTAGCACAGCTTGAAGTCTGAATGGTGGTCCGGGATTAAGAAAGGCAGCAGTTGGATTGTTTGGTGGACTCTCGCCCCTGAAACGAAGAGAAAATACAGTTAGGAACCAAAGATTTGCCCCACATTCCCTACAGTCATTAAAAAACACTTGAAAAAGGCAAATCAGTTTTTCTTCTGCCAATAAGAGAGGAAGGGTTGCCATGGTAACAGTGTACCTACATGTCTTCCTGTAAGCATGCTACTGATGCCTAAGCTTTCCGGGTACCTGTTGTCTCTGCTGCTGACGTCTGTATTCTTCTTCGCTAGCAGCGAGGGCCTGAGCCAGAGCCAGATCCTCCTGCTCCTGAGGACTGAGACAAGCAAAAAGAGTGGAAACAAACGAGGTTAAGGACCTGCGAAGGATGCATTTATTTAAGAGTGACGACTCCCGACGATGTGCGTGTATGTGATCATCTTCGTAAACATCCGACTACATCCCACGACTTGATTCTCAAAGCAGCAAAGAATCTCGACACAATGCAGAAGCTGTTGATGTCACGAACCTTTCAAACAAGTAGGCTTGAAGAACGGTGACAAAAGGAGCCTTTTGTTGATTTTAATCACCACCGCTGCATGTTTCCTGTGAGTCATTTAACTTTTGTTTTTAGACTCGCAGCTTCCTGGCTGTATTCACAGTGAATGTGAGAGAAACTTTAAAAAACAACTTTTATAATACATCTTTAGGTGATTTGATTTTCTGTAGTCCTGTTGTGATTTTACAGGCTTTTCCTTGGATGATTCAGTGTTTTTCGTTTACTTAGACGACCCCTTTCTAACCTCGAGGAAGCTGTTAAATGGATAAACATTCTGATTATTTTACACTTGACTGCGTTGGCGGCCCTCTGCTGCAACACGGCTCCACCGTTTTAAGCTGAAGGTCAGTCATTCTTCTAGGTTTTGATGAAGTTAACTCACGTAAGCGACGGTTGAACCTCCGGTCTCGACTCAGCCAAAGACATCTCCAGAGCCCTTTGCAAAGCCTGCTCCTCCGTCTGCCATGACACAACAGAGCAGCGCACGTTTACATTTCCCCCCTCGCGTTTTTGGAAATGATTAATCATGTCGTGTGAGTAACGCCCGTACCATGCCAGCCTGAAGTGATGCCGATGGTGGAATTACATTCTGTGCTGAAACGGAAGTTGGAATCCGCTGGGGAATGCTGCGAAAACAAAAACAGTACACAATATTTTAGGCTTCTATTTGAAAAGCTGATTATTTTCTCTTACACATTTTAAAATCAATACTATGTAAACATGTTTACCCAGTGCTGTGGCCTCTGTTGTTTGTGCTGACGCCATTAGAAACGGGTCTAGAGGATCCCGAACTAGAACCAGAGGCAGAAGTGGAGGAAGCACCTTGAGCTCTCATTAAAGCAGAACGTCTACGAGAGGAAACGATAAAAGTCAGACATTCTGACTGCAAACATTCAGTTGAAAGTTATCTGAAGACGTGACTGCACCCACCCGGATTTGGACACAGGTTTGCCATCAGTCTTACAATCATGGTCTAGTGGGTGCCGGTGTTTAAGACAGTAATTTGAATGACACTGGTCACAGGTCACTCGCATCATTTCCTTCTGCTTACAGCCTCCTTTAGAACATTTATTGGTGAAAATCTGAAAGAAAAATAGTTTCATTATTGCTCAGAGTCAAATTAAAGTCAAACGCAAACACCCCAGGATTATACCAACCTTTCTCTTTCTCTGCGCGGGGTCCGATTTGCAATCCCGATCAATGTGTTCGCCGACTTTAATGTCGGGCATCTCTCCTCTCTTGATGGGGATGGGGATGTCGCACAAAGGACAAACTGGGACCTGGATGTCCTAGAAGGGGAAAACAAAAATCACAGATGAGTTAAACTGGGAGATTTTTTATTTGTTTAATGCACCAAAATGTCATCACTAGACAAAAAGCAGTCCAAATGTTCCGCTCAAATGTAAAAAGCAAGTTGATTAAAGTGATTTAATTGGACATAAATAATGAACAACCCAAAGAAATTGCCTCAATTTGTAGCGTTACCATGGAAACTAAATGAAACATCATGTTTGCAAGCAGCCAACTCACCTTTTTGTAGGACGACATGCATTTGTGATTTGCATAGGTGATGTGGTCTTTGCAGAAAATCTCCTTGCAGGCGTCACATCTCATAGGAAGGAAATCTGTCACGTCAAGAAAAAGTGTTTTTTCAATATCAAGTATCAAGAAAAAAAACAACAACAGGTCAGACATTGTGATCTTTCCGCCCCCAAACTCTCACCTAAACGTTTGCAGGTCTTCTCAGAGCAGTGCTCTCCCAAATCCGGGAACTCCATGACACATAAACGCCTCGACACCAGAGGCGAAATCTCCACAACCTGAGGGAAGAAGAACTCAGGAGTTTACAAACAAAGCTGTGACTGGGCATGCTAGCTTTAGCTATCACATTAGCAGTGCAGTCAGTGATTTAACATTATTTATTTCTAGCATCGTGGCAGGACGGCTTCTCTTATAACACTGTTTCTTGGCTTTCATGTGTTAGTTAGACGGTTGTCTTGGTAAAGAAAACAGTCTGTGTGTGTATGTGGGGGGGGGGGGGGGGGGGGGGTATACGTCATTCGCAGATAGGTTGCTAACTTGCTAGCTAGCTAGGCTAAGCTAACTTAGACAATTAGGTTGGTTAACGTTACATAACACGCTGCAGCTAAGATGACCTCAGCTATACGATCGCCACCGTAACACACCAGAAATATCTGTACTAGGCCAAGTCATCATAATCGGATGTGACCGATAATAGGCCTAGCAGTTTGTTAGCCACGTACATGCTAGCAACGTACATGCTAGCGGCTAGCCTGTTTTTAAGCAATAAAGAAGACACGAAGCTTCAATTTCTCCACCTCTTGACCCCAAATAAACACCGTTAGTTAACACGTAGTTGTTTTCCAACCTGTTCTTTTAGCTGACTGAGCTAGCTGGCTAGCTAACCCCACTTCAATCTGACAGCTACCGTTAATCTGAAAACCAGCGTTTTATTTTCACTCACCAAATCCCGTTTTCTCCTCGGCCTGTCGCGTTAAAGTCCGATGCAGCGATCTTGAATAATTAATTCAGATTTTTTTGTTAGTGTCCTTCTAGACGGCAGTTAAACCATCGATCCCTGAGCACCTCTGCCTGTCTGTCTCTCTGCTGAGCTGCTGTCTTGTTATCGTCAAGTTTTGATGTGTCATGCACGCGCCCCGCCCACGACAATGGCGTAACCTGACGTCAGAAAAACACTCGTCATCCCAGGTATGTGTTTTATAAACAGTCACTAGAAAAGGCGGGTGGAGTCTAGAAAGATCCAGTAGTCGTCGTGTCTGGAAAAGTCTGGAAGGATCCAGACGTTTTCAGCTCTAAAACATAGATGTAATTTGTTGTCACTACTGTGATTTTTTTTAAATTTATTTATTTATTTATTTATTTTTATGAACACAAACGACAGCTCCTTTCTATCTTCATCTGCATCACAGATTGAAAAACACCGCTGTCTATTTTTGGGGGTTTTTATTTTGAAAGCTCGTACCGGATGTGTCATTATCAAGAGTGTTTGCTGCCCTCCCGTGGTCGAAACAGGGAACTGCAACACATTAAATTAGCCAAATCACGATGTACACTCGTGATAGCACGGTGACTGATTGGTTATGGTAATAACAGGATCAGCCAATCAGAGGCAGAGTAGGATGGCTCGTGATTACTTTCTAAATAAAGTCAGCAAACTTATGCAATCATAAAATTAACAGCTGATTGCAGTCAAAATGTATTTGATTTCAGACTAAAGACTTATTGTTGGATGAGCTAAATTACTTTTAATATATATTTTTTTTGCTTATCAGTGTGGAGCATATTTTTGGTGAGTAAAACGACCTTTACCTGCAGATGTAAATCAATGGCTGCTTGGCGAGCATCACTGAAGTGAAGGACTATTTTTCATTAGGGCTGCAGCACCATACCTTCAGACGGAGGTGTGCAGCCGCGAGGAAACGTGTGAGATTCCCCAAATTCACATTCCAGAATAAGCGTTCTACTCCACTTGAGGGTTTTCCCGAAAGCGTGATGAAAAAGCTGAACACTTTCATGGCGTGTGTAGACGTATTTACCTGAAAGTTTCCCTAAAGTGGGCATGGAGACGGCAGTTTAACTGCTGAGTCGGCTGCTGGAGGCCCGTTGCAGACTGCAGGTGCTGGCCCTCCTGCTGCTTTATTTACACTATGTTTTATGAGCAATTATTCCTTTTTCTCATCGTCCTCATCGGCAGCTGCAGAGTGAGAGTTTTGCAGTGTGGGAGATGTTAACTTTTTGGATGGCGCTACATGGGGGGGATGCAATGAGGGAGTTCGGGGACGGCCTATAAAAAATCCTTTTAACCACGGAAAGGAATAGAACTTGACTTTTTATTGCAACTTTTCCTGTGTTTGATATGAGCTCTGGTAATAGCGGAACTCTTTGGGCGTTAGTTAACAGATTTAAACGTCTTGCTTTGTTACACCTGCAGAGTCTGCATGTTATCTCCTCATATAATCTCTCCAGTGATAGAACTTCATGAGTCTCGGCTCAGCATTCAGACTAAATCACTAGATACTTTTGACTGCATGCGTTTACAAACACTGTTCCTTATTTCCTGGATTGTGTGTGTGTATATATTTAATACCCTATATATTTTTACCTCTATTATTTACTATAATATTAATGCATTCTGCTGCAGTGAGGCCTGCAGACTCTCCACCTTATATGCACAGCGTTTGTTTTTCTTCTTATTTTCTGTATTTATTATTTTAAACAGCTTCAATCTCCGCGCTTCCTCTTCAGACTCTTTCTTCTTGTCACGTGAGTTTTCTCCCTCAGGGAATCAATAATCTCATATCTTATCTGAAATATGCACACCAGTTGAGAGTTGATTTAGACTTAATAGAAGTCATAATAAATTCAATCTTTTAAGCCCGGAAATGTAAAGTTCTCTCCAGTGGGTCGACGGCAGCTCTGATGAACCGATCACTGAAGATTTGGGAAGCCAGATAGAAAAATAGTCATGTGCTGCTTTCTATCTTTTTAAATATTAAAACCGCAAAAAAAAAAAAGCCTCAAGTCATATTCAGCATTCATGGAAATGTGTGTAACTCAGCATTATTAAAAAGTGAGAAAGAGCCGTATAATTCCAATATCACCATATTTTTTTTTTA